>NC_082652.1:33579314-33882345 GCF_028023285.1 Balaenoptera ricei
TACTGTACTACAGTTGTGCCCATGGTCATACATATCCAGCTCCCCAATAGATACTCTGATTGTGAGAATTCCTATTAAGTGTGAGTTCCAAATGCCTGCCAGAAAAGAAGGGGAGCTGAGGGTTATGGCTGAATGTATTTCCTTTAACGACTTATTAAAGCAGTTGAAGTTGGGAAAACATACTTGCGACGAAGTTTGTCTACAGCTAAAAGAATTCTCACTTTTGAACATCACAACATCAGTCTCGAGCTGAGTGATAGTGGGGATCAGAGTCATTTGCTTTGGGATCAGTGCTTGCAGCGGCTTGGGATCAGACTGCATACAACTCCGTGAAGTTCTTAATCTTATCCGGAATATACAAAGTCACACAAGGAGAAAAAGGAAAGAAAAACTTAACATTGCTTCAATCATAGAGTATCTTATGTGACCAGGACAAATCGTATTGTTTTCTAGAGGAGTGGATGAAAGTAAAGGTGAATGGGTATCCGTCTACGCGGAGAAGTAATTGATACAAAATATGGGACTAGCCAATGGCAAAGAAGGCTTTAAAATCCATGATGGGAAGGTAGAACCCCGAACAGTCACAGACACATGGTGAGGTTCTTGAGGCTAGAAACCACTTTCTATAAGAAACAAAGAGGAGGACTTCCCTGGTGGTGCAGTGGTTGGGAGTCTGCCTACCAATGCAGGGGTCACGGGTTCGATCCCTGGTCCGGGAAGATCCCACATGCCGTGGAGCAACTAAGCCCATGCACCACAACTACTGAGCCTGCTGCGCTCTAGAGCCCATGAGCCACAACTACTGAAGCCCACGCACCTAGAGCCCATGCTCCGCAACAAGAGAAGCCACTGCAATGAGAAGCCCACGCACCGCAATGAAGAGTAGCCCCCGCTCGCCGCAACTAGAAGAAGCCCGTGCGCAGCAGCGAAGACCCAATGCAGCCAAAAATAAATAAATAAATAAATTTATTAAAAAAAAAAAAAAAAAAAGAAACAAAGAGGAAAAACAAAGGCATAGCTAGCACTCCATCGGCTCAGGGATTGGAAGGTAGGGAAACAGAGGGGCAGCCCTCCTCTATGCTCATCTGGAATGTTTTGATAACACTCATCGGGGGTCCTGAATGTAAATTATGTTTTTTTAAATTTTTTAATTAATTTTTAAATTGAAGTATAGTTGATTTACAATGTTGTGTTAATTTCTACTATACAGCAAAGCGACTCAGTTATACATATATTAACATTCTTTTTTATATTCTTTTCCATTATGATTTATCTTGGGATATTGAATGTAGTACCCTATGCTATATACAGTAGGACCTTGGTGTTTATCCAACCTACACGTAATAGTTTGCATCTACTAACCCCAAATTCCCAGTCCTTAAATGGGAAGCTGATCAGCTGCCCTCCCGGGTACATTCTTTGTGCTTCCAGAAACCACAGGGCGGTTTTCACCAACAGGAACACATGGGGGAGAGGCCACTGCTTGCTGCCCGGATCTCCCGGGCATTGATCTTCAGCCTCTACCTCTCACCCGCTAAGCACCGACTGCCATCCAACCGTGAGAAGGCAGCCTCCTTGCGACAGCACTTAGATTCCACGTGCTGGTTTTAATGCCTGCAGGAGCCCATTTAAACCAGCTTGTTCCAAATGTGCCCACAACGTGTACACATCTTTTTCAGAGAAAAATCACCTACATTTAACACAGGCAGCCAAGCACACAGACAGACAGATGGCTGTCTGAAATTTAGAAATGGAGCTGCCTGGCCTCAAATATGACACCGTTCCCCAATCTCCTGACTTTTTCAGCTCAAAGTCCATTATTTGGGTTAAAACAGCATCTCTTACAGGCTTAAGTTAAAATGCAAACATGTTACCTGGGAGGGAAAACACTAAATTATTCTAGTTTATTAATGCATCAGCAAGGATTAGTTTTTCTGATTAGAAAAGTATCTCCTTCAAATGCATTAACCTAAAGGACTAGAATATACCCTTTTGATTGGTTGTTTGGAGTTGGGGAGAGGGAGAGAAAATACCTAGCACCCAAGATTGTAACCAGAGAAGGAGGAATGGTACATCAGCTGAGCATGTTCTGAATGTCAGGTGCTTTGATGTATTTTAATCTTTACACCAACTTTATGAGGTAGGTTTTAGCATCCTCAGCTTACAAATAAGGAAACTAAAGTTCAGACATTCTAAATGACTCTAAGTAGGGGCACAGCCAAGAGGTGAGACCTCGTTTCTTTAGACTCCAAAGTCAGTGCTCCAGCAAAGGTCCAAAGGATGGGAGGGCACCAATGAGTACATGAATCCATAACAGCCTTGAGGAAGGAGGCAATTTAACTGCAAACTCTTAGGCAGTTTGGGCTACAGTAGGTCTGTGTAGAGAGAGACCTCTTATCAAGATACTGCTGTAAAATGTCATATGACTTCCTAGGGTGGTGGAAATGTTACCTGTCTTGATTTGAATGTCGGTTATACATTTGTCCCAATTCATCTGTCGGTTATACATTTGTCCCAATTCACTAACTGTACACTTAGCATCTGTGTTTGACAGCATACAATTATAATATCAAAATAAGTCCTAAGCTTTACTAAAATTGAATACTTCCAGGACCAACTTCAGGAGCCTGTGCTAGCACTTATATTCCCTGTTGGTCAAAGAATAGAAAAACAATTTCCACATCGAAGAGAATAGGATAGATCTTTAGACCTAAAGATCCCATGAATATCAGGAAGGAATACATTTGATACGGTCCTTGGGAGTTGACATTCCTTCTGAAATCTTATGCCTAAACCTAATGACAACTATGGCAGACATTCATGCAGGAAAATGTCTCTGTGATGATGGTCCTAGATAAAGAAAATCAATGTTAATTTGATAAGCATTAATTTATAATTCAACATCCAAAGGAAATTCATGCATCCCTTGAACGTCAAATTCATTAAACAAATAGTGCTAATCAGATTCTCTTTTAAAAGTCTAAGTATACTAAAATAAGACTTCTGGTGCAATGCTTAAAGAACAATGTAATTATTGTGGTCTTCATACAGTTGCCTGTTAATTGACTATTAAAATTGAAAAGCATTTCCATAATTAATCTCATGCCATTTTCCAATTATAAATTTGATAGAGTGAATCTGATGCATCTTCCAAAGCAACTGAAGGTAATAACTTGTTTCAGGGAATGGATATTTTCTGAGACAAACCAGGAGAGTTGTTCTGATCAATATTTTGCTCTTTGAAATCCTAAGCACAGAGACAGTTGCGTGAAAACAGCATGAAAGCATTGTTTCAAGCTTATCTTTGAATAGGTTGAAAAAGATGAAATTTGGGAGAGAAAAAAAAAAACTCTGTGTGATTAAATATACTGTAGAGTTTGTCCAGACAGCTCAAGACAAGTCTTGAAGCTGAACAGCATGCCAACTGCAATAGCAGCTCTTGACTCCTCAATGTCTTAAATTCACTGTAGACCACACAAGGCACCAAAGTCTCAAGAACAGACAAAAGATATGGTGACCAACTCTTTGCAGTTTGAAGGTGCAAAGTCATCCGTGATGACTGCCTGCTTTTTCCTAATGACACTGAGCTCTTTAATTTGGCCAAAATGAACCACAGAAATGATAAGTCTTATCATATTCTCCAAAGACAGGCACTCCGAAAACCCAAAAGACTCTGAAGAAAGGGAGAGAGAGTGGAGAACTGGCTTATTACCATTAAAATAGCATCTATCACCCATTAAGAAACAAATTAGTTAGGTGAACACATTTTCTATCACCCATCTTGGAGCTGGGCTGGGCTCTGGGACAACAGGACAGGGAACTTGTGAAAGGAAAGCTGGAGAAGAGAGGGGAGATGTGTAAAGTCCAGGGCACTGTCTGAGCTGCAGTATGAGACATCAGTCTGTGCCCTTGGAGTGTCGTATGGTCCATGCAGTGAATAACGGAAAGGGGCAACTTAAGAGATGCCTGATTTTACTTCCTGAAAGTGTTGGCCCATGCCTTTAACATGCAGAGAATGACAGCCAGTGTTTGGTTTCAAGGGCAAAGCTGTTCACAGTATACCAGCTCCTTGTAAGGTGACAGAGTCTAGGGAATAGGAAGACTCAGTTTCAAGTTTTAGATTTTCTACTATAATGTTTGACTCTGAGCACCTTGCTTTACTTCTGGAGACTTTGGTTTTCCCCTCTACATCATAAGATACAAAATTACGTGGACTGTTAGGAAATTTCTACTTTAGTATTGAATATTTCTTTTCTAAAAGAGATGGAAAAAATGAACCCTGGGATAGCACTGGAGAAATTAGAAGAAATTTTCACCATCAATGTACTGTTCACATTCTTTTTTTCTGAAGCTATTTCACAGATTCTCATATACTTTGTGATGGGTTGGATTTTGTGCCCCCCAAATCCATATAGGTCCTAACCCCCAGGATAAGGTCAGAATGTGACCTTATCTGGAAAAAGGGATCATTGCAGATGTAATTAGTCAAAATGAAGTCATACTGGAATAGGGTGAGCCCTAGTACAATATGAATGGTACCCTCATAAAAAGGGGAATTTGGACACAGAGAGAAATAGGAACACAGGGAGAATGCCATGTGAAGACCAGAATTAGCTGCTTCAAGCCAAGGAATTGCCAGAAACCAGGAGTGTGGCCTGGAACAGATGTTCTCTAGTGTCTTCAGAGAGGACTTGGCCCTGCCAATGCCTTGATCTTGGACATTCACACTCCAGAACTGTGAGACAAACTTCTGTTGTTTAAGCCACTCAGTTTATGGTCCTCTGTTATGGCAGCCCAAGAAAACTACCCAACCCTGCACCTTGCTTCCATCACTTCCCTAGAGAATCCTAACCAACAGTCTCAACTTCTCTTTAAACTCAGGTCTTTCACTTCTTCCTTCAGGTCAACCTCAATGTTCTCGCCAAGACAAGAGTCCTTTTCCATAAATGTGATGGCCTCCTGCTGTTCAATTTTAGTAAGCAGGGCATAGTGTTAAACCATTAACTTCTCTATTCAATCATGAAAATTAAATTTAAGTCCCCTCCCCTCCATCCACACTCTCTTCCATTACCTAAGATGCAAAATTTGTTTAAAGCATTACAACCGTGATGGCAGATGAGTGAGTCATAATAAATAAGACATCCTGGAATGATCACAGGACATTACAACACTTCCGGTAGAAACCTTTCTCTTTTCAAAGATGGCTAAACATTTTCTTTTAGGCTCCACGCCAGCTCCCCTTACAGAATATTGAACTGGATTTGTTGAGATTTAATATGCCCCTGCATTAGATTAGATTTTGCACTGACCAGTTTCTCCTCCAAGGAAGTGTCAAGTCCAGCATTACTTGTGGAAATTAAGGTTGAAAGCTGAGATAGAGAATGTGTCAGTCACTTACATCAATATACTCCTAAATAAAAATATAAAGCAAAAGAGTTTAAGAAGGACTTAATTTAATTTATAATTGTGGTCTTATATAGAATAATTTTAAAACCACCCTCCCTTGGGTACTCTTAGTTACTTGGAGGGGGGGTGGGGAATCTCTCCTTATTAAACAAAATGGGCACACACAAATACAGAGCTTGAAATATCGCATTATAGAGACAAATCTGAAAATAAACTATCCTAAATCAGCAATTCTCAAGCTTCCACAGGCAAAAGAATCTCTTGAATTGGTATTAACAATGTAGATTCTCAATATTCTGGCATATTCTGATTCAGTAGGACCTAAGAGTCTACATTTTAACAGGCATCTTGATGAACTCTGAAACAGGACCCTTTCAGAATCAGTAATCCCCATCTCATGCAGTGTTTTCTTTCCAATAAAAAGGGACTCCTTAACTGTCATCTTTTATAATAAGCTTCCCTTTGCAGTAAATATTCCAATCAGACAAAAAGTCCATCAGACACTATATTCTAACACTTGCTTAGAGTCTCTGGTCATTATTAATGGCAGTCCCTTCTCAGTCGGATGAGTCGCAGGTCTATGAGAGGTTCCAGTAGGACCAGAACTCACCTGTGCTCTCTGCCCTGGTCGGCAGGACCACTTGAAGAAGCCTGGGCGTCCAGGTGCCCAGGATGCTCTTTATGAGAATTCAGCCACCTTGTGAAAGGTGCCAGCTTCCCCATATCTGAGACCTGGCATGCTGGCCTCCCGGGGCGAAGGGGAAGAAGAGGTTTCTTCCAACTCTGTTTCAGCTCAATCTGCATGGAGAATTTTATCAGCTCTCTTATAACAACGACGCTGTCCAGCCAAAATACCTGTTACAAAATATTGGGGTAGAACGGAAGGAAAGAGGTCGGGAAATGGAATCAGTGTGAGGGAATGTGCTTTGCCCCCTAGACAACTGCTCTTGAAGGGAACTCTGATTCTCCTAAGGCCTTGTTGATCCTACTAAATAGCCTTGATTGAGTAAATGCCCAGCAGAGGAAGGACATAAGGAGGGGAAAAATCTAGTAGTTTCCATTATTTTTTTGTTAGTGGAAAAGATTGCCTCTATAAGAACTGTGCCCAAAAAAGCATGAATAAATCACGATGATTATAAAGTAAGGCGAGAGAAGCCAAAGGGTATCTAAGTTCATGCTTCTTGGTAGGAGGGTAGAATGAGGCAGGGCTTAAGAATATGGGTTTTAGGGAATTCCCTGGCCGTCCAGTGGTTGGGACTCTGAGCTTTCACTGCTGAGGGCCCAGGTTTGATCCCTGGTCAGGGAACTAAGATCCCACAAGCTGTGCAGCAAGGCCAAAAAAAAAAAAAAAAAAAAAAAATGGGTTTTAGAGTCAGGCAAACTTGAGTTCAAATAGCAGACAAATTGCTGACTTATGTAGAATCAGTTACTTACCTGCTCTCAGCCTCAGTATTTCATCTGTAAAATGGAGATAACAGTACTTACCATGTGGGATTGTTATTAGAATTATATACAAATACACACATTTTTATGTAGTGTATATATATATATATGTGTGTGTGTGTGTATATATATATATATATATATATATATATATGTAGGATAAATACACATATATACACACACACCTAGATGTGTACATATTACACATATACTATCTATCTATGTATAACTCAGCATAGTGCCTGGCATGTAGTAAATGTCCCATAAATGGCAAGGGTAGTAGCAATTTGTCATTATATAAGAAATGGGACACAATGACGAATTTAAATCTCTAATATTTGGGAAATAATTTTCTATGTGCCAGCCATCATAAATACAAAACCAAATGAAGCATAATAGTCTGGGATCCATCTCTTTCTAACTCTTTGGCATCACCACCCCCTGCCCCAGTTCTTTTACTTCCAGGCATTTTCCTAGAGAAGCCTTACTGCATTTAATGGTTGGGTTCAAAGGTACCAGACTTCAATATTAGTGGGACTATTATTCTAACCACCAGGGACAATATCATTGCTATAAGAAGTTGCAATACACATTTAAAACATTTATAAACTAGTTTTTGGAAACAAATGGCTGGGAGACAATTCTTCGTGGGTCTCTTTTTTTTTTTTTTGGTTGTGCCACACGGCATGTGGGATCTTAGTTCCCCGACCAGGAATCAAACCCGTACCCCCTGCATTAGAAGCGCCGAGTCTTAACCACTGGACCACCAGGGAAGTCCCGTGGGTCTCTTTTGATTCTGCATCTCTTGCAAGCAAGGCACCGCCTGCCCTTTGTTCCAGACTATCTTTTCAAGGATGTTTGTATGTGAACAGACCCGGAAGAGGAATAGCATCTCCTTCTGGAGCACAGGGAAAGTTTCCTGAAAGCCTCGGAAGAGAAATGGTGCCTCTTTTCAGAGTAAATCAAAGCAGGCTCACTACTCATTATAGAAGAGTTAGCTTCTCTAAGCTCAAGAATCCTGTCCCATGTCATAACCCACTGCAGTGCAGGTGCTTTCAGCTTACGGGGGAACCCCAATAAGATGAAATGCTAACTCCTCAGCAGAAAAAAACAGAGACCACAAGGCTGTATAACCTATTAAAAGTATTCAAAGGAAAAAAACCCTGTCAACCAAGAATCCTATATCCAGCAAAGCTATCCTTCAAAAATAAAGGTAAAATAAAGACTTTCCCAGAAAAACAAAAACTGAGAGAATCCATAGCTAGCAGATCCACCTTACGAGAATTACTAAAGGAAGTTCATCACAACAGTGTGTGGTTCTGGTACAAAGATAGACATATGGATCAATGGAATAGAACTGGGAATTGAGAAACCAATACATCTATGGTCAACTACGTTTCCACAAGGATTCTAAAACATTCAACAGGAAAATAATAGTCTTCTCAATAAGTGGTAGTGGACAACTCGATAGCCACCTGCAAAAGAATGGAATTGGACCTTTATCTCACACCACAAGCAAAATTTAGGTTTTAGAAAAACCTAAAGCTGCAAAATTTATAGAAAAAGACACAAGGGTTAATCTTCATGACCTTGGATTTGGCAAAGGATTCTTAGATATGACAACAAAAGCATGAACAACAGCAATAAAAGAACAAATTGGATTTCATTAAAATAAAAAACTTTGGTGCTCCAAAGGACACCGTCAAGAAAGTGAAATATTTGCAGGATGGGAGAAAATGTTTACCAAATATCTGAAAAGGGACTTATATCTAAAATACGTAAAGAACCTCTTACAACTCAATAATGAAAAGACAAAAAACCCAATTTAAAAATGGTTAAAGGATCAGAATTTCTCCAAGAAAGATATACAAATGGCCAATTAGCACATAAAAAAGTAATTGACATCATTAATCATGAGGGAAAGGCAAATCAAAACGACAGTGAGATACCACTTTGATCCTAGTTATTCCAATAGGTATACAAAGTCAGATAGTAACAAGTTTGGTGAGAATGTGAAGAAATCAGAACCCTCATACACCACTGGCAGGAATGTATCAATATAATGGTTCCGCTATTTTGGAAGACAGTCTGGCTGTTCCTCAAATGATTAAACGCAGAGTTACCATATGACCCAGCAATTCCATTCCTGAGTGTATATCCAAGAAAAATGAAAATCTATGTCTGCACAAAAACTTCTACACGGATGCTTATAGCAGCATTATTTATAATAACCAAAAGCCGGAAACAACCGAAAGGTCCAACAGACAAATTGATGAACAAAATGTGATATATCCATACAATGGAATATTGTTTGGGCATACGAAGGAATCACATCGATACATGCTACAACCTGAATGAACCTTGAAATCATCATACTAAGTGAAAGAAACCAGACACAAAAGACTACGTATAGCATAAATTCATTCATATTAAAGTACAGAATAGGGAACCCTACAGAGACAGGAAGTAGATTAGTGGTTGGTTAGGCCTGAGGGGTTTGGGGTGTATGTAGGAGGGTGATAGCTAAAGGGTATAGAGTTTCCTTCTGAGGTGATCAAAATATTCTAAAATTGGCTGTGGTGCTGGTTGCATATATCTGTAAATATACTAAAAACGGTTGAACTGTACACTCTGAATTGTATGGTATGTGAATTATATCTCAAAGCTGTTTATAAAAATTTGAAAAGTACTGTTGAAATGAAAGTTAATATTCACTCTTTATTCCTAATTTACATGACATTTAAAAGGCTAATTATGCAATGTCTTCATAACACTCAGAAATCAACTTTTTTAATGCTTAAAGAAATCATTAAAATTGGAAAATGCATTGAGACCTTTCGGTGGTAGGGGATTTTCTTGTATTATTGTTATAAGCAATCATCAGCTTGCACAGAATGTGTTATTTAAAATTGAGAGATAATTGGTTCTACTTTATTGAAAATCTATATTCTTCATATTAGCCTAAATGGTTTCCTTTCTTAGTTCAAAGGTAATTTAAGGGAAAAGTATGTTCAGCTTGTTGTTTGATTGTCTTCATAAATGTGTTCCAGTTTGTTATACTTTGCTCACGTCATCTTCTTCTAAATGTACCACATTATGTAATATTTAGAGCATCCTTTTCCAAATGTGAGTTGAAATCATTTTGCAGAAATGAGAGAACTTTTACATAGGGTTGGGATTGTAGGCACAATTGTAGAAAAAATATCTATCAGCAAATGTAATGGCTTTCTCCCTTCCATCAAAAGATTTTGGTTTTGTAGCAGATTTTAAACCAAATATCTCAACTGAGGCACTGATCCACCCCCATCCTAGCCTAACATGAACATGAAGTGGACTTGACTTACATTTTAGAAGCAGGATAGCTCAGATATAGAATAGTTCATCCATGAACATAAAACACAGTAAAGAACGGTTTCTAGATTCTTCCCAGTTACCTGCTGTTTTTCTCTTCCTTGCCTGAAACACAAGATTTAAATGTTGCTTCCTTTCCTCTGGTAAATGAGATTTTCCAGGACTTATTGCTGAGTGACTTGTAACATATATGGCATATTAAAGAAAATAATCAATGAGCCTTCCTAGTGCCTTAAAATCCCTAGACCAATAGTCTTGAATCAAAGCAGCTCAGGCTAAATCAGGTGATCTGGGCATCAAAGGATCTGGGCAGGTTTGTAGGATGGAGAGTGGCCCAGGGGTCTGCCCAGACCTGGCGATCAGAGCTCCTTCCTAAGACACAACCTGTTGATTCTCAAGTTGAATGTTTGCTGATTATGAAACAATTGGTCAATAATGACAACTTAGGTTTCTTTTCTCTTCAAGCGTCCTGTGGGAAAACATTTACTATCAGACCGGAGTTTCTGGAAGACGTGATAAAGTACCATTAAGCAGAGCCAAGAGGCAGAATTCTCCATTTACCAGTAATTTTCACCCAAGAATTTAAACATGAGTTGTAAGAAGCCATTAGATCAAGCTAACTAAAACCAAGTGGCTTGACCTCGGTCATGGTGATAGCTAATTATCCCTCAACTCCCATCCCACAACTCCTGGTGGAGGCCTCACCACCTCATCACGGCTTTTTTCTACATAAACATGGTTCTCAAAGTGTGGTCCTGGAACCAGCAGCTTCAACATCACCTGGCAAGTTGTTAGACATGCAGACGTTAGGGCCTCGACCAGACCTGCTCCATCAGAAACTCTGCGGGGGGAGGGGGGCAGCCTTCCAGGTGATTCTATGCAGCCTGATGTTTGTGAACCACTGCTGTGTATACACCCTGGAAACTAGTGTTCCTAATAAAGTCTCCAATCCCCATCAAGATACAAAATGCTTTCTGAAACATGGCTTCTAATTCCACACAACACAGGCTTAATATGCAGGTAAATGGTCTTGCATTCTAGTTGCTTAAAAATTGCCTATCCTCAGGGAGGTTTGATTAAGATGACAGCAGATGGGGAGCTGCGTGTGTAACTATCACATAACCTTGGGTTTCTCAAGGTCAACTGTTAATTCGAATAGTTGTCCCACAGTTTACTTCCATCTAATGACCTATTGGCTGTCATCGCCATAGGAACTGGAAGAGTTGAAGTGAACACTTTAAGTCAGAACTCTATTCCTTTTCTCCAAACCTAAGAGAACTTCTCCACCAGCACAGGACTGTGGGCTTTTTAATAAAAGCCATTGCTGGGCGAGGGGCGGGGCAGTGTTGGGGGAAGAGCCTTACTTCATCATTTAAGATCCCAATTTCTGGTTAATTTAACTAGTCAGTTCTGTTCTGACGACTTTGCAGACACCAGCTCACCAGATCTCTGCCTTTAATTCCTCTACCTTAGCTCGTTTGAGAAACGCCTTTTCAGCAAGTTTGCACTCGTTTTCCACATTGTCTGATTTAGCCAAATTAGCCGCTGAAAGCTTACATAGGATTAAAACATCAGCATACACTTACATCTTGGTCCAAGGATAAATTCTCCATATAGCTCCGTGTAGGTGACAGTGCAAACTGCTGTCATGCTAAGGACCCAGCAGAGACTGGCTTCCTGTAAACCTGCCCCTCCCCCATCCCCGAAGTTATAGGCTAGAGAACCTACAAAAGCTGGTATTCAAGCCACACGGGTCAGGAATGACAACCATCTCTTTTTTTCTCCTCTAACTTTAACCTTAGGGGGCTGCACCTTTGCTTCATTCATCATGGAAAGGAGGTGCATGGCAAGGTTTTTGTCAGGACACAGGGGACAAGACCTCAAATCTCTGTACTTTGGGGACCCTCTCCCGCGGGCTCTTTCCTCACCGGCCACTAGTGCTGCTTGTCCTTTGCTTCCTCCTGGTAGCCTCCCAGGATTGCCTCCCACTGATCCCTTTTCATGGAGAAAGAACAGGTGTCTCTTGCGGACAGATCGTGAACCGGTTGGCAATACGAGGGTTAAACAGAGAGCCCACAAAGGGAAGCATTTGGAGAGATGAGTGGTGTTCAGAATATGGGCAAGGAGAGCAGGCTTGTTTAATTTAAGGAGAGATCAAGGGCTAAAGGTATTCTGTCCCCAAACTTAATCCCCCAAACTTTGGAACCGAGGGCTGTTCCAGCTTAGCAGCTGGACATGATGTTTTGATGAATTCAGGGAAGATGTTTAACTCCGTCTTGCCGCAAGTGTTCATCAGGCCCACACAACCTCTGTTTGATCAACTTCACCGACATCTGCGGGTTCCTCTCCATCCTCTACACTTGGGTCATTATCACTAGATTTGATAAGAATTTCTTTATTTAGCTCTAATAAAGCTATATTCTAATACTATTTTTCTATTATTAATTATCACTTTATTAATTTATTATCTACTAGTCTACTCTAATGCCATATTTGTGTTCCTAAAAATCTTTATATTCAGCAAAATCACATGATTAAAGCCACAGGACTCATGGGAAAAAATAGGGTTAAATGGACCACTCAAAACCTAGAAAACTTTGTAGTCAGAGAAGTAACAAAAACAATAGCAAAAACCTTATTAAAATACTAGCACAGTTAAATCTCCACTGGCATTTGTATCTAGATTCACAGTCCGGACATCATAGCAGCCCCATATGCTAGGGCTCATGTTTCTTCACTCAAGATGTAGGTCCTTGAAGACATTTGCTTTTTTTTTTTTTAATTATTTGCTTTATTTTATTTTTTATTTTTTTATAATAAACTCTTTTTTTTTAAACTTTGGGTTTATTTATTTATTTATTTATGGCTGTGTTGGGTCCTCGTTTCCGTGCAAGGGCCTTCCCTAGTTGCAGCAAGAGGGGGCCACTCTTCATTGCGGTGCACGGGCCTCTCACTATCGTGGCCTCTCTTGTTGCAGAGCACAGGCTCCAGACCCGCAGACTCAGTAGTTGTGGCTCACGGGCCTAGTTGCTCCGCGGCATGTGGGATCTTCCCAGACCAGGGCTCGAACCCGTGTCCCTTGCATTGGCAGGCAGACTCCCAACCACTGTGCCACCAGGGAAGCCCAACATTTGCTTTTGATAGAGACCGGTTTCACCAACACAAAACATATCATCTGGAGGTAGTCTTCCTCATCATTCAATTTGTTGACATAGGCAAAAATGTCTCTGTAACTTCTTCATCTGCATTTTCAGCTTCCCCAGGAAGCTTAACACAGTCCACTGGTCCTCAAAGTGTGGTCCTCAGACCAGCAACATCAGCCTCCTGCAGACATTTACTAGAAATGCACCTGGAAAATTTGTTAAAACACAGATCGCTGGGCTCTTCCTCTTTCCCCGCCCCCATCCCCTGGGGTCTGTGATTCAGTGGCTCTGAAACATTTAAAGTCTGTTAGATGAGTCGTCTTCCAAATGTGGCTGCCTTCCCCTTGAAGTTCGTATTTAGTGCCACTGTGCAAATGGCTGCCAACATATGCTTGGGCTAAAACACTGGGGTCAGAGAAGCATTGTAAAAGCATTCAGGAGAACATAAGAGATGACAAATTTTTTGCCTGTGGCCTTAGAGCTAAAAACTTCTGCCTAGTAGCATTTTTTTTTTAATTTTTATTTATTTATTTATTTATTTTTATTTATGGCTGTGTTGGGTCTTCATTTCTGTGCGAGGGCTTTCTCCAGTTGCGGCAAGTGGGGGCCACTCTTCATCGCGGTGCGCGGGCCTCTCACTATCGCGGCCTCTCTTGTTGCGGAGCACAGGCTCCAGACGCGCAGGCTCAGTAATTGTGGCTCATGGGCCTAGTTGCTCCGCGGCATGTGGAATCTTCCCAGACCAGGGCTCGAACCCGTGTCCCCTGCATTGGCAGGCAGATTCTCAACCACTGCGCCACCAGGGAAGCCCAATAGCATATTATTTTTATTTAAAGAAATCTAGAACTTGTAGTAAAATAGATTATTCCAAGCATATTGTCCTTCCTCTGACCCCATTGAACCTGTGATCTTAAGAGAGGATCATTCTCATTTGCTATAGAAGTATCTGTCACGTCACTTTTGTTGTTAGACAAATCAGCAGTCTAAAGAAATACCAGGCTAGGAACAGACATTCTATAATTTATTAGTACACATAAAGTATGAGTAACTTTCCCAGTGAGAATAAGCCAAAAGTTACAGACTTATGGGCAAGAATGAAACAGGAATTGGAGAACTGAGCAAAATCTGTGAGATGAGGAAATCCAAGAGGCATAGAATCAAACATTACTTAGTTAAGAAAACAGGAGCTGCAATTTTGAACCATCCAGCAGTATCTGCATAGGCAAAGGGTAGAAAACAGTTGTTGGCCCCTTCATAGCAATATGAAAGACAATGAAATGCACACACAGATGCTCAAGTAGAAAGTGTGAACAATTATTTATGCAACTTAATTTAGAATGTCCTTGCTTATTCTTCCCCAGAGCATTAGAGTTTTTTTAGGGCTGGTAAAAAATAGATCATAGTAGCAAGTAAAACACTACTCCAGTCCAGCGTAAAATTATATCTACGTGTGAAGGATGGTTTACTTAAAACTTGGACCCAAGTATTCTCTCTCCTTCCCTCTCTTTCTCAGAAGACATTTGATTTGATTGAAATTTTAATTTTTATATTTTTTAGTTTGATGGACAGATGCAGTTCCAGCATAGAGACCTGGAGTCCCGGAGAGCCTTCTGAGAGCGTCAGGCGACATCCTGCTTTTGCTGATGCCTGTGGGCTTGATTTTCATTAGATTGGGAGATCTGAAGGTCTTGGTATGCCTTTCTGAACAGTTGAAAGAATCAGAAGTAGTTAAAATTTAGAAACTGCATTAAATATAATGTATTTAAATCTGAAACACTTAGGGATTTTTTTTTTTTTTTTAGAGCTAAATGCTGATCTTTTTGGATAAGAAAAAAATAGAAAACATTATTATCTCCCACTCCAATTCATTTGAAGCTAAGGAAAATCACATTCTATTTCATTCAAATTATGCTCTGGCTCTGTGTGAATGATATATGCTTTTTGAGAAAATGAGGGAGATGATCGCCTTTTGGCTAATAGCCCATGATGTGTGTATGTGTGTGTGTGTGTGTGTGTGTGTGTGTGTCTTATAAGACATGGCTTATTTTTGCAAAAAAAAAGTTAAGATTGCGGTTTAGTGGATGTGAAGAATTTCTGGTCAGGTTCAGTAGGAAAAACCCTAAATAGTAATTGATTTGTGGCACAATTACCATTTTGATTAATTTAGCCTTTCCCTGTGCCCACAAGGTGGTGGGAGGGCCATGCTAATAGCCTTTTGAATTACTGTTTTGTGTTTTTTGGTACTGGAGTTGAAAAGTCTTTTAAAATCACTACAATATGTCAAAGTCAAGTATTTTATTCAGTTTGGTTTCTAATTAACGTTAAAAGAGGGCATGTCAGTCACTGGAAATTGAGATGTATATTGAACAAAAGTACTTTTATCCTGAACTTTTGTCCCTGAAATTGATAAGAATTTGTCCTTAGAAAGAAATAAGAGGGACTTCCCTGGCGGCGCAGTGGTTAAGAATCCGCCTGCCAATGCAGGGAACATGGGTTCGATCCCTGGTCCACGAAGATCCCACATGCCGCGGAGCAACTAAGCCTGTGCACCCCAACTACTGAGCCTGCGCTCTAGAGCCCACGAGCCACAACTACTGAGCCCACGCGCCACAACTACTGAAGCCCGCACACCTAGAGCCGGTGCTCCACAACAAGAGAAGCCACCACAATGAGAAGCCCGCGCACCACAACGAAGAGTAGCCCCTGCTCTCCACAACTAGAGAAAGCCCACGCGCAGCAACGAAGACCCAACACAGCCAAGGAAAAATTTGGGGGCAGGAGGGGTGATGTTGATGACTATTGTCTTTCTCCATCCTGCCCTTTGTCGCCTTCCCAGGTCAAGACTGGGCCATCAGGATATTGCATTGGGCAACCCTCTGTGTAACCAAGACCTCCCCTCCTGCCTTAGAGAAACCTAGTTCACCAGGCCCTTCAAATCCTCCATCCCCACCGAGTCCTGCCTTCCGTTACGTTCTCTCAATCTTGCCCCATCTACAATGGCAGCCAATGGGTGTGGGGAGGTTAGTTCACCATCTTCACAGAACCCCAGCTAAAACCTTTGCATTTCAATTGGGTCTCCAGAGAGATATTGAGGACCACTAAAGAATGCCCTTAGCTGTCCATTAGATTTAGACGTAGGAAGCAGGAAAACTAGGTATAGATCAGGGGTTCCTTTCAGAACCTCTTGAATTCATTCATTCATTCACTTACTCATAGTCATTCATTTATTTTTTTCATTCAACAAACTTTTCTTCAAACACCGTATTTGTTTCCTGTTACGAATTACCGCAAACTCAGTGGCATAAATCGACTTATATTTATTCTTATAGTTCTGGAAGTCAGCATTTCAGTCAGTTTCACTGGGGTAAGGTCAAGGGATCTGTAGGACAGATTTTTCCTAAAGGCTCAGAGGGGAGAATCCGTTTCCTTGCCTTTTTCGGTTTCCAGGGGCTGCCTGAATTCCTTAGCTTGCGGCCCCTTCCTCCATCTTCAAAGTGCATCCCTCCAACCTCTGCCTCCTTCCTCACATCACCTTCTCCTCTGGTTTGACTCTTTCTGTCTTCTTATAAAGACTATTGTGATGACACAAGGTCCAACCTGATAATCCAGGATAATCTCATCTCGAGATAATTTAATGACAAAGTCCCTCTTGCCATATAAGCTAATATTCACAGGTTCTGGAGATAAAGACATGGATGTACTTTGGAGCCATTATTCAGGGACCACAGCACCTTGTGCAAGGCATGGTGTGTGGTGCTTGCCATGAGCAAGGCTAAACCAATGTCGTGTTTTAGATTCAAACCGACCCCCAACAATTGTATGGTTCAACAAGGATGAGGAGATATACATATAAGTAACAAATAAAAAGTGAGAATGCAGCAAGTCCAATGTGGACAGAAAGCCATGGGTGTTCAGAAGGGGGAAATTGTGTGAGGGTAAAGGGAAGGCTTCCACTCAAAGTAGCATTTGAGCTGTGAAGGAAAACCACGCAGTAGTAAGAACCAGAGAAGCCAGGAAGAGGGTGAATAAACAATTGTTAGGGGAGGGCTGAACAACGCATGCCTAAAATTTTGTGTTGAGATGAAGTGGTGGGAAAGATTTCCAAGGAGAGCTCCTGAACGCGAGGTGACACTTGCATGGTGCTGGCAGACAGCAGCAAAGCCACTGCAGTGTTGTGTGTAGAGGGTATTGTAGAAAGATTCCACTGGTGACAGCTGTGTGTGCCTTTTTGCTGTGTGGTCTGACTCATGTCACCTGTGGACATGAATCCAGCATGCTGTCCTCACCAAGGAACACACCAAAGGCAAGCGTGTCCAGTCTGGATGGAACTTGGAGGCTCAGGAATGGATGCAAACACATTCTTTTTCTAGAGGAGATGCTTTGCTTCCCACATGCACATCGTGTACCCTGAGATGGACTCGACAGAAAGCTGGGGGACCCAAGAGGACTCCACCAGCCTTTCAGATGCTCTCTCCATCCGTTATTTAGGTTCAGATTATTACCTACAAAATCAGATTCTCTTAAGATTTATGATTAGTGCTAGTAGGATTCTATCTTTTTAGTGATGTAGTTAAAGAGAAAAAAAACTCAAACCACGGCATCTTGAATGAGAAGACCATCATATCTGTACTTGTAGCTTTCCCACTTACTAGCTTTGCGACATTGAGCAGCCCCTTTAACTTCCCTGAACTTCAGCAACAACAATAATAATAATAGTGCCCTTTTCATCTAACTCACAGTGTCTTTTTAACGTCAGGGTCAGTGCTGTATACGTTGGAAAGGGTATTCCAACAATAAATTTACATCGCAAAAAATGACATGGAGTCTATCATGTGTTGAAGTATTTCTCACCGTGTGGGGCTGTACTGGCCATGTTGCCAATCAAGTTAGGGGAGTGAATTGCTTTGAGGCGTTGACCCCCTAAACTGGAGCATCTAGGGTTGCCGGATGTGTGGGGCTGTCCATCAGGCTGGCTTCCACCTTGGGAAGTGAGGGTGAACCGACCACAGGCCATCTGACTTGAGGGAGAGACAGAGAGAGAGAGGCTGATAAATCAGGAATTTAATTAGCAGGGTGACTCAGGTAAAAGGTTGAAGCCTAACTGGGTATCTGTTTACACTAAACAGGTTTGATTTGTAATCTGACTCAATTAGCCAGAAATTAAATGCATCTTGAGGCAGAAATATCATGGATGTAAATATTCTCTTTGGGGGAAAAGAAACAGCAAATGACGACACGTAATCTCTTCCTACAGTCTTATTTTAGGGATGCTCCATCTTCTCTCCAGGCCACAAATGGTCATCTTCTTGCCCAGCCCACCCCCACCTCCATGCTTGCCTTAATCAGGATAGAAGGTACCATTTGCACAGTGTCCCAAAGTACTCAAGGTGAATATTTACAGATAATGTGATAAATGATTCCCTGCTAACATCTTGGCAGTTACTCCAATGTGTTCATAATTGCTACTTTGAAGTAGGTAGAATAAGAACTGAAGCAGGAATATTTCCTTAAAAACAACCCTACTGGGACTTCCCTGGCGGTCCAGTGGTTAATACTTCACCTTCCAATGCAGGGGGTGCTTGTTCGATCCCTGGTCCGGGAGCTGAGATCCCACATGCCTTGTGGCCAAAAAACCAAAACATAAAACAGAAGCAATATTGTAACAAATTCAATAAAGACTTTAACAAAGGTGCACATCAAAAAAAAAATCTTAAAAAACAAAACCCTACTATCAACAGAGTCTTACGAGCACACTGGAGCAGGTGCCCCTGGAGAAGTCATCCTGCTTCATGATACAAAAGCAAACTAAGCTTCAACTGAAACACTGAACTGTGTCTCCATTCCTCTTAGGAGAGAGTTGGTATCTGTCACTGTCACTTGGGGACAAACCAGTGAGGAGGAGGCTGAATCCAAGCAAAATGATGATCAAGGAGAAATGCAGGGTCCCCTCCCCCAAGGCTCCTCTACTGTGACCAGTTCCCTAGACCTTTGGCAAAGATCAAGCACATGTCCTCCTGAATAGCCTTTCTGTGTCCTCACCCCCAGAGCAGGGCCTCAGACATGGATGTATGAGCCACGGTCACCATGAAGCTGCCGAGTAGAAAGAAGAGGGCCTTTCTGGAATCAACTCCGTCCAGGGCAGTTCCTCATGACTCCGCTCAACCCAGGTCTCTAGCACCAGAGTCTACAGCTCCACTGGGGCCTTTTCTTGCCACTTCTCCTTCTTGGATCCCAAAATCCTTCCCCTGGGCTGGCGGGGAGAGAGGTAAGGCTCAGATCTGTTTTTTTCTGGGGTTGCATACTGACATGTGGGAAAAGCAGTTGCGAATTCTGAGTAGTCGGTACAAGGAGATGGGGACCCTGTGATCGTGGTTCTTCTGGGGTGGCAGGCTGCTCAACCAGCAGGACGTGGGGAAGTACATGGAGGAGGAATGCCCAGCCCTGTGCTGGGGCAGGCACTGGACACCCGAGGGTGAATGCTCACTGTCCTTACCCTGACGCTGGACCAGCTTCTGGATGGACCACTCCACTCCCATCAAAGCCAAATTATTTCCTTAAGTCTCCTTTGGCTCCTGGAGGCCAAGTTCATGTCCCATAGCATCTTGGGTCCAACTGGTGTGGTGTCAGCCCCCGGTGCCTCCCTCCCCCCTAATTCCCACTCTGCTTTCAATCTTGCCCCACACCTCCCCAAGCCCTTGCTTCTAGGCTCCTCTCTTGGCCTCTCATTTCTGCTGCTCTGCATTCTTTCAGAAAAGAGAACTTCCTTTGCCTTCTCTGTTCTCTTACTGCCTTGACACCTGGCATCACTACTTCTTTTTTTAACATCTTTATTGGAGTATAATTGCTTTACATTGCTGTGTTAGTTGCTGCTATATAACAAAGTGAATCAGCTATATGCATACGTATATCCCCATATGCCCTCCCGCTTGTGTCTCCCTCCCACCCTCCCTATCCCAACCCTCTAGGTGGTCGCAAAGCACCGAGCTGATCTCCCTGTGCTATGCGGCTGCTTCCCACTAGCTATCTATTTTACATTTGGTAGTGTATATATGTCAGTGCTACTCTCTCTCTTCCTCCTAGCTTACGCTTCCCCCTCCCTGTGTCCTCAAGTCCATTCTCTACATCTGTGTCTTTGTTCCTGTCCTGCCCCTAGGTTCATCAGAACCAGTTTTGTTTTGTTTTTTTTAAGATTCCATATATATATGTGTTAGCATACGGTATTTGTTTTTCTCCTTCTGACTTACTTCACTCTGTATGACAGACTCTAGGTCCATCCACCTCACTACAAATAACTCAACTTTGTTTCCTTTTATGACTGAGTAATATTCCATTGTATATATGTGCCACATCTTCTTTATCCATTCATCTGTCAATGGACACTTAGGTTGCTTCCATGTCCTGGCTATTGTAAATAGAGCTGCAATGAACATTGTGGTACGTGACTCTTTTTGAATTATGGTTTTCTCAGGGTATATGCCATCACTACTTGACCTGCCTTTCACCTGGATTGCTGCATCAACTTACTCTCCACCTTGGGGCTCAGCCCTGTATGAGACTCCAGGACTAATTCTGACTCCAGCAGAGGATGTATGAATGGCCCTTTTAATGCAGATCCCTCTAGAGACAAGCCTTCTTGCCTAACACTCTGTTCCCTAAGTTCCATGATGGCCCATATCTGCGAGTATCAATTATTAGAGTCTAAAGATTCTGATTAAAGGTCTTTAGGGAAGAAAAGCCCTTTTTTGGCTCAAGTGGAACTCTGGGTCTGTCCCTCTTTAGAATATTGGCAGAAGATTCTTACAGGATTGCTCTGAGGCCTTGGTTTCCTCTGGCTGACACGGAGAGGTTTCCCTGTAAGGAGGTGGTTATTGTCTGTTAATAGGCACTAGACATGCTCCAGTCAATCCCAAAGCTTAGACTGATGTGCACAGATACTAGTGCTAACTCTGCCCGTGACTGTGTGACCTTGGGGAGGGTCGCTTAATTTCTCTGGGCCTCAGGTTCCTGGAAAGTAGAGGGGAAGGGGATGAGAGAGTCACTGAGTCTCGTTCTAGCATAAAAATATTCTCATGAATTGCCACCAGGCATCCCTGTGACTGAACAACTGCTAACCTGGTAAGACAGGTGTGTACCTCTCCCATGTCTGCTGACAGCCCTTCCTCCCCTGCACAGCTAAAGCTCAGAATGTGAATGAGCCTAGAAAAAGAAGATAGTGCTCAAATCAATAACCTAACTTTATACCTTGAGAGACTAGAAAAATAGAGGAGCAAACTAAACCCAAAATAAGCAAAAGGGCAGACATGACAGACTAGAGCAGAAATAAATGAAATAGAGAAGAGAAAAACAATAGAGAAAATCAATAAAACCAAATGTTGAATCTTTTAAAAGATCAACAATATTGACAAGGCTTTAGCTAGATGAGCTGAGAAAAAAGAAAAAAGACCCCTTAATAAAATCAGAAATGAAAGACAGACTATCACTACTAGATTATAAGAAAATATAAGAACAATTGTATGCTAGCAAATTAGATAACCTACATGAAATGGGCAACTTCATAGAAAGGCACAAACTCCTGAAACTGACGCAAGAAGAAATAGAAAAGTGGAATAGATCTGTAACAAGTAAAAAGATTGAATTAGTAACAAAATAAAATTCCCCACAAGGAAAAGCCCAGATGGCTTTACGGATGAATTCTGTCACGGGTGAAACATTTAAAGAAGAATTAACACTGATCCTTCATAAACTCTTCTGTAAAATAGAAGAGGAGATAATTCTTCCCAATTCATTTGCTGAGGCCAGTATTACCTTGAATTCAAGACCAAAGATGTCACAAGAAAACTTCATACCGCTATTCCTTGTGAATATAACACAAAAATCCACAATGAAATATTATCAAACAGAATCCACCATTATATTAAAAGGATTATACATCATAACCAAGTGAAATTTATCCCAGGAATGTAAAGGTGGTTCAACACATGGAAATCAATCAATGTAATACACTGCATTAATAAAGGAAAGAAAAACACATGATCATCTCAATAGCTGAAGAAAAAACACCTGACAAAATCTAACATCCTTTCATGGTAAAAACATTCAGCGAAGTAGGAATAAAAGGGAAATCCTTCCATGTGGCCCCTGGGTGGTATGCCATGCCTTCCTCTTCCAGGACCTGTGAGTGTAATAACTTTCACTTTCACACATCTCTCTGTGTTACTCCACGACCTCGCGAGACTAATCATCAAACCCCCCCATTTTAAAATAACATTGTTATTGCTTACGGCACAAACAAAATGACAACCCAATCTAAAAATGGACAAAAAGGTTGAATTGCCATTTCTCCAAAGAAGATATTATAAACAGCCAATAAACACACGAAAATATGCTCAAAGTCATTAGTCATTAAGAAAATGCAAATCAAAACCCCAATGAGATACTACTTCCCGTCAGGATGGCTATAATAAAAAAAGATAAACAATTACGTTTTTTGGCGAGGATGTGGAGAGATTGTAAACCTCACACATTGCTGGTGGGAATGAAACTGTTCAGCGGCCTCGGAAAAGACTTAGGCACTTCCTTAAAATGTTAAATGTACCCTACTAGGTCTATACCCAAGAGAATTGAAATCAAAGATCCACAAAACTTGTCCATGATTATTCTTAGCAGATCATTTATAATAACCAAAAAAGAAATAATCCAAGTGTCTGTCAACTGATAAATGGATAAACAAAATGTGGTATATCCATACAACAAAATATTCAGCCATAAGAAAGAACAAAGTTCTGATACCTGCTACAACATGAATGAACTTTGAAAGAAGCCAGAAAATGATAGGTCATATATTCTGTGATTCCATTTATATGAAATGTCCAGAATAGGCAAATCCATAAAGACAGAAAGTAAATTAGTGGTTGCAAGGGGGATGGGTGGGGAGTGACTGCTAATGGGGTACAGGGTTTCAAATAGGGGTGATAAAAATGTCTGGAACTAGATATCAGTGATGGATGAATACACCCCAAACCACCGAATGGTATACTTTAAAAGAGTGAACTTCATTGTAAATGAATTGTATCTCAATCAAGCTATTTAAAAATAAAACCTCCAGGGGCTTCCCTGGTGGTGCAGTGGTTAGGAATCCGCCTGCCAATGCAGGGGACACAGGTTAGAGCCCTGGTCCGGGAAGATCCCACATGCCGCGGAGCAACTAAGCCCGTGCGCCACAACTACTGAAGCCCGCGTGCCTAGAGCCTGTGCTCCGCAACAAGAGAAGCCCTCGCACTGCGACGAAGAGTAGCCCCCACTCGCCCCAACTAGAGAAAGCCCGCGCACAGCAACGAAGACCCAACGCAGCCAAAAAATTAATTAATTAATTAATTAATTAAATCTATAAAAGAATTAAAAAATTAAGCCTCCAGTGGCCCCTCTTGCTTCCAGGAGAAACTCCAAGCTCCAGAGCATAGTGGGTCTTGTCTGCCTTTTCCATTCTGGCTGCTACGCTCACTTGGATTCACCAGTCTCCAAACTCGAGTTCCTTGTAGGTCCCAGAAACCAGTACACTGGTTCTTACTCTGTGTCTTAGAGCCTTAGAAAGTCCTTTCCCGTTCTATCAAATTGGTATTTTACTCTCTTTTCAAACAATTATATTATAAAATTTTCAAACACACAGAAAAATAGAATGACTGGTACAGTGAATGCCTACCACCCAGATCCAACAAGTGCTTTCTCATTTGTAATGATAATCTAACATCATCTAGTGCAAACTTCAGGCTTCCCTTTGACCACTTAGCCCCAATACCATTTATGGCTTTTCCCTTTTTCCAAACCAGGCTCCCACGTGACGAAACACACATTACATTTGGTTAAGTCTCTTACGTCTTTTTCAAAATCTAGAACATTTCGCCCATCACCCTCCTCTGTTTTTGAGAATAATATTTGTCTCTTTTTTTAAAAAATTATTTATTTATTTATCTATTTATTATTTATGACTGTGTTGGGTCTTCGTTTCTGTGCGAGGGCTTTCTCTAGTTGCGGCAAGCGGGGGCCACTCTTCATCGCGGTGCGCGGGCCTCTCACCATCGCGGCCTCTCTCGTTGCGGAGCACAGGCTCCAGACGCGCAGGCTCAGTAATTGTGGCTCACGGGCCTAGTTGCTCCGCGGCATGTGGGATCTTCCCAGACCAGGGCTCGAACCCGTGTCTCTTGCATTGGCAGGCGGATTCTCAACCTCTGCGCCACCTGGGAAGCCCCTTGTCTCTTATTTAAGAGACTAGGCCAGTTGTCCTATAGAACATCCCAAGTCTGGATTTGTAGGATTCCTCCTTTTGGTGTTGTTTAACTGTTCCTCTATTCTCTGAACTTCCTATGAAGTAAAAACCAGATCTAAAGGTTACTTAAATTCCAGTTGTTTGGAAAGAATCCTTCCCAGGAGATGTTGTGTGTGCTTCATATCACATCATGTCAGGAGGCAAATAATGTTATTAGTGCACATGTTTGCATTCAACCCAGAAAAGATCCCTGTTTACAAGGTCCCTTTCCTTGCTAATTGGTTACATTTGTGCACAGGGGTTGTATTTTGGCAAAAAAGTTAACTCAGGGCTATAACTCTGAGCCTCTTCCTTTTAAGCTGGTATTACCTCTGGGACTCATTGAGGATAAGCACGGTGCTAGCCATTGGGATGTGCAAAGATGTGTGAAAGACGGTCCCCACCCTCAGGGATAGCACTGTGGACTGCCAGCATTTTGTGTGTGTCAAGTGCTGTATCGTAGGCGCACACACACACACTACATCGAGTGGTACATACATGGACACGTGTAGACATACACCTAGTGTCCTACTACACCATCGTGCTGACAAGAACAGGGCCTTCAACGATGTCGTGCGATGGATGGGGGTCTAACCCGACCTCCAAACTCCAAGCTCACAGGAAACTGCTGCTTGGAAGCTCCCCAGGGCCTCCCCTCTCCTGCCCACAGCTGTCCACCCAGAGGGTAAAACAAAATTTTTTAATCAATAAAATAACTTGTAACTGATCCTTGAGCACCAAACACAGGATTTGCCTCCTGCTATCTCATTGTTTACACTTAAAAAAAAAAAAACTGGTTCACACTGCAGACCAGCAAGGCATGCAGGCCGGGGTTAAGTCAAACCCAAACTCAAGTTGCTTTCAACCCTCTCACCTGTATGGAACTTTATCAGCCTGAGCCACGGTGTTCTTTACTTTGGGTCAGCAGGAAAGCCAGAAGCAACTGACTTCTATTCAGCACAGACCTGGGACCTGCTTTTGAGCCCACACTCAATACTCCACTTCCCTTCTGGGCCTGTGTTTAAACCCCGTTTCACAGCACACTTCCAACACTCAGGTCTCACACAGGGTTTATATACTGATCACTCGGTAAAGTCAGTTTGACAGGTTTAATCTCTGGTGGCCCAAACTGGACTGAGTTTTAGAAACACAGCCTTGTCTGGAATTCTAAAAGAAAACATGCTAGAGGGCTTAGCTGGTGGTGCAGTGGTTAAGAATCCGACTGCCAATGCAGGGGACACAGGTTCGAGCCCTGGCCCAGGAAGATCCCACATGCTGCAGAGCAACTAAGCCCGTGCACCACAGCTACTGAGCCCATGCACCTAGAGCCCATGCTCCGCAACAAGAGAAGCCATGACAATGAGAAGTCCGCGCACTGCAACGAAGAGTAGCCCCCGCTTGCCGCAACTAGAGAAAGCCCGCGTGCAGCAATGAAGACCCAACGTGGCCAAAAATAAAAACAAATAAATAAATAAATTTATTTAAAAAATAAAAAAAAAGAAAACATGCTAGAAAAGGAATGGTAGCACAATTTGTACAATTATTGCAGCAAATGAACAGGAGCATTCTGGCAACTTCTTAGTCCTGCTGCAATCCATTTTGGAGCGGTTTGCAGTTCCTGGGTGCACATTTCTGTGACATGCTGATTTTCACGAGACAATTCCCGAGCACAGCCTGGGATGCTCCCTGAAGAAGAGAGGAAGTCACTGCACAGGGCTCTGATCCACGGGAATGAGTGACCTAAATCCTGGCTTCGCTCCTGCTGAAGCAGAGCTGATTGCTTTTTCCACGTACCTTTCATCATCATGAGCCGGCCCCAGCTACCCTGCTCCAGATCAGGATATAAAACGCCACAGATTTTTCCATTATGGTTTATCACAGGATATTGAATATAGTTCCCTGTGCTATACAGCAGGACCTTGTTGTTTATCCATCCTATATATACCAGTTTGCATCTGCTAATCCCAAACTCCCAACCCTTCCCTCCCCCACCCCCTCCCCCTTGACAACCACAAGTCTGTTCTCTATGTCTCTGAGTCTGTTTCTGTTTTGTAGATAAGTTCATTTGTGTCATATTTTAGATTCCACATATAAGTGATATCATAATGGAAAAGAATATAAAAAAGAATGTCTATATGTGTATAACTGAGTCACTTTGCTGTGCTGCAGAAATTAACACAACATTGTAAATCAACTATACTTCAATTAAAAAAAAAATCATACTTAAAAAAAAAAAAACACTGAGCAGAGAGACCTGAGGAGGCACAATTCAGCTGACAATCCCAGAGACACAAAAAGGCAGCAAAATCCGATAAAATAAAAACAATGCATCTGAGACCCACCCTGGGTAGAAAATCTCGGTTGCTGTTGACGTGAATTCTCTCCACCCATCAAGGACTCACCAACCACCTTCTATCAGCACCCTGTCCCTCACTTCACATTCATCCCGGGGAAGTATCCTCCAGACATGCTTTTTAGGTGGTGAGATAAATAGCTCTTTGGTCAATCAAGGCACAGAGAAACTCTATCAAATCTTTTTTAAAAAATTATATTCATCTTCCTACTTCTGGTGAAAGATCAGAATAAGATCCACGTTGTCTGATAAAACACCATGCGGCTCTGAAAACCAGAGGCTGCGTCCACTGTCTTCTGCACGAGATATATTTTTATTTCCTGGAGTTTGTATCTGTAAGTTACATGGCTGTCCATTCTTATCCCTCCAGGCAGGATAGCTCATGACTATAGGAGGGAAAAGCCCCATGTATTACGACTTTCATTCTCTCCACAGTCATCAAAACTGAATTTCCTCTGGCAGACAGTTGTTTTTGTAAATGAGTTGAAGTGATTCACAGGCTGCTGAAAAATAGCATCTTGAAATTTATTCTTAAACATACTGCTTTATAAACTTAGTTCACACATATGGTGTTTCCCAGGCAGACATCCAGAGGCACAGGGATCTGTGAGCCTGAAGCAGGGATGAAAGTGGGAAGAGGTGCTGAAACAGCTCTGTGGTCACCGCAGGGAGGATCCCCCGCGGCCTCACTGGGGTGGGCTCAGGCAGGCACACCCTGGATCCCTGATCCAGAAATTAATGTGGACAGAATCAGCGCAAGAACAGAGCAGAGACAGAGGGGCCCTCTTTCTCCTTCCTGCTTTCATCCTTTACTCCCAGTTCCAAACCAAAGAGGGCTATTTTCACTGCTTTGTGTTTTGTGATTAAAAAAAAAAAACAAACCCAAATTATCTGGAATGATTCACAGAGCAAGAGTCACGCATCATCTGGAGTAGAAAACCTGGAGTGCAGATGGCAGGGTTCAGAAGTAGGCTGAAGTTCCATAACCATCTTTCATGACACCCAATCCAGGAATACAAGAAACTTGAAGCAAGTTCTGAGGAATCCCTGAGTTTTAGAGCTTTAAGAAACTGAGTACTTGCCCACATGGTAGGAGACCGAGTGGGGCTAAAAAGTGCATCTCCTTGTCCCCCAAACACAGCGTGAGAGCAGAGGCGGAAGGAGCCTGCCTCATTTCCCTGTAATTTCCCTCCTCCTCCCCCCTACCCCTGCCCCAGTCCTGTTGCAGGAGAGACCAAGAGGGATGGGTGGTAGCTGGGAACTGTTTTCTCTTCACCACTGTTGAGGGGATGCTGAGAGGAACAGTGAATGGTGATACATTATTTAGAACAACAAAAACAAAATACCAATAGCCAACTTTGACTGGGCACTGACTGTATTCTAGGCACTGAGCTAGGTGCTCTATATGTATCACTTATTTAAAATTCCTCGCAGCAACATTATGAAGCAGCTGTTATTCTGATTCCCCTTTTGATGGGTGAAGAGACAGTGTTAGGTAAGTTTCTTGCCCAAAATGAGACGGCTTGTCCACCAAAAAGCCAAGACGCGAACCCTGCCCTGCCTGCCCTCAGAGCCTGCAGCTGTGCCCCCCTCCTGGCAGTTTCCTAAGAGGTGAAGATGGGGTTTTAGAGCAGCCATATCTCCGCAAGGAAGATGACGTGACCGGCTGTCAGCCTGCAAGATGCAAGCAGGGAGGCCTGACACTCAGCTGGACCCCTATTTCTCTCTATTCTTTAACCACAAACTGGTCTCAGGCCAAACTCAGAAGAAAAGTGAGAGGAAATGGAACCATCCAATCAGAAGAGGAAGGGTCTCAGATTCCAGATTCTGGAAGGGGATGGAATCATTTTATTATCACTGTGAGATATGAGGAGGGATCTTACCCAGATCACTAGGAGACTCTCCTCTGTTCCCAATAAGGAGAGAATAGCAAAAAGGCATGTCTACGTTGCAGACCTCAGAAGCCGACGGGGAAGAAAGCGTTTAGTGAGGGAGCTGTTGACCCCTGGAAGCAGCTGCCAGAAAGGGAGCAACATCTCCTCTGAGCCCGTGACGGGAGGGGATATTCTGCAAGGCGGTGTGTTGCTGTTCATCACAACACTGGAAAATTTTAAATCAAAACTGAGATTTCCAGAAATGTGTTTTCCTGAATTCTTCACACGGGTGTGCTATTAATATGGAAATGAGGAGAGAGTTTAATCATGTATGACTGTTTGCTGGAGAGAAAGCAAACAGGCTGATATGCTAAGTATCATCAGATTTACTAAATGGGGTCAGCATTACCGGGCTGATGTGGGGCTGATGGATTTCTTGCTGCTCATTATCCCTATTGAATGGTTGGAATAAATTCAATGCGGAGAGACGCCAGGCCATGGCAGGGCCACCAGCTCCTCTGCACCTGGCACGGCGCTCCTGAGAAGCTCTTGGCCTTGCTGGGGATCTGTGAGGCCGGCCAGCACCCAGCCCCGCCCCTGAACCCAGCCCCGCCCACTGCAGGGTGATGGCTGTGCAGGGCAGGTGCAGGGCTGGGGTTCAAGATCAAAGGGCAGATCAAACAAGGATTCCTCACCCTCAACGGAGTGTAATTGATTTCTGTTTACAAAGTTGTCTCAAAGAATCCTCCTAAGACTTCGGGGAGAACAGCAAGATATTTTCACCTGGTTTATAGATGAATAAATGAGGCCCAGAGAGAGCTAAGGGGATTTTTCCAGTGTGACTCGGCTGGCTCACTGGGTGCAGGCAGGACCCAAATCCCCTGCCCCATTAAGCCCTGGTGCCACCACCTACGTGGGGGTCCTCCAGGACCTGGGTCCCGCCCCACGGGCTCCAGCCTCCACTTGGACTAATCTTGTTCCCAGCCGTGGAGAGGTGAGAACCTCAGGGTGATTTCAGAACCAATTCCCTCTTCTTAATTAATTAACCTCTTAAAGAAGCATGTACTGTGTGGCCATCGTGTGGCCCCTGCGAAGATCACAGTGAACAAGCAAAGCAAATGCCTGCTCTCAGGGGGCTTCTCCTCGAGGGCCGTGCTCCTCAGACGTTAACACATGTGTGAACCACCCAGGGACCCGGCTGGAAAGCAGGGTCTGGGCTGGGGCCTGAGATTCTGCATTTCTGACAGGGATGCCAATGCTGGTGGTCCACAGACCACACAGTGACAGCAAGGCTCCAGGCCTGGTGGTGGGAGAAACTGCTAGGAGGGTAGCAATAGCACGTGCTATACGTGTGACCGAGAGGTCGTAGGAGGATCTACGGGCACCTGTTTCAGAGTTGGGAGATCAGGGAAGACTTCCTGGAGGAAGACAAGGCTAAGCTGGTCTCCAAGGCTGGAGTAGAAACTGACCACACCAGGGGTTACCAGTGGAAGAGATGGTCCACTCTGGGCCGCAAGAACTGCTCTGCAAGGTCTCGTGAGCAAGAAAGAAGGTGTAAAGCTTCCTGGAGCTGGAAGAAGACCCCTATGTAGGGTGGAGGGGGCAGGAACCAGGATGCTGATAAAGGAGTCGGAGCCAGAGCCTGGCTTTCAGCAGGAAACTGACCTGATGGGGTTTGCATCTTCAGAAGCTCCTCCCAGCTGCCTCAGAGGGACTGGATTGGGGGCTGGCGGGGGGTGTCTTTTCAGAGAGGGAGGAGGCCTTGTCCCAGTGTCCAGGGAGGGGTGCGGGTGGTCTAAACGAGAGCTGTGCCCTGGGGCTGGAGAGAAAGGCAGGTTAGAGCTACAGCACGTGGGTGATTCACTCAATGCGGTCACTGATTACAGCGCGTGTGTCTGGCCTGGTGGGTGTGCGTTGGGGTGGAGTGTGGTACTTAGGACGGGCTGTCCTTTGCACCCTTGACCTTGTTCTGTAGTTCCCGAAACCAAGCTTTGCTTTTTTTTCCTATTTCCTTCCTTATGACTAAGCTCTTGCTTACCCGGTAACGATCTTTATCATGTTCTCTGAACTATGCGGAGGCTTCTCTTTCTCCGTCTTGTTCTTCCCTGTCCTCCTGGGAGCTGAAGTCTGGCCTTGGCCACCTGTCTGCCCCACTGCTGGCTGCTTGTCACTGTGCCTGCTGCCTGGCCCTCGCTGCCAGCAACGCCCAAGGCTCCGCACATGTCCACCTCAACATCCTTCCTTCCTGAACCTTGAGGTCCCTTCTGGGTCCAGCACACGCTGCCATTGACTGATCGGCTCAGGACACAGATATGTGCCCAATCAGAGCTCCGCTAAACCAGGATCCAAGGCATTAAATTCCCAAGCAAGGAGCTCTATTTTAAGCTACATCAACCTCTTAATTAGACATTAGTTTTATTTACTGTCAATTATGCAGAAGAGAGCCCTTGCCCCATGGAGGATAAACGCCTCTCTGCAGCCCCCTTTGAGGCCCACTTGTCTCTGCTGATGACTTTATTAAAAGGCAAGGAAATCGGGCCCTTTTATTAGCATCACAGCAGGAATAGGATGTTTGCTATAAACGCAGCTCCTGAGATCCCTTCTGAAACGGCAGATTGAGAAGAACTCACGGAGAGGCCGGGAATTCAACCATCTAAGGTAGGGGGTGTAGCTGCAGGATCTGAATATTGGTATAAAAACACAGGATCAGAAATTTCAAGAGGATAAAAAAATCCCATTGAGGTGACATCCACCCATCGTTAAAAAACTGCATTTCCTGTGCTTGTGCTAGGATTTGGAGACGGGGGGACCATGACTTGGAGATTTCAGAATCCCGTGGAAGGTTCCTGCAGACTCACATTCTACCTAGAGGCCCGAGGCAGTGACTTTGTGACTCTGAGCTCTAGACACACTTCTTGCCAAGGCTGCACCCTCAGCAGAGGAGTCTATTTCCCGCTCAAAAAGGGTCTTTGCATCTTAAGTGCTGATGAAAGATAATCTGTTTTTCTCTCTCACCAAATGCTGGCTTGCCCCCTGCTCCCCCAGCGTTCATGCATGAACTGGGCATGACATGGCATAGTTTTTAAAAAGAGGCTTTCCCCATTTTCAATCTAGAAGATGAAAGTGTTTTGAGTAAAAAACAAAACAAACACGCACACACAAAAACCCCACTGTCTTTGATTTCTTGTTTGCAAGTGGCATTTCTTTTTGGAACCACAGCACTTGGGCCTCACAAGCTGGGGGAGCAATGACCTTGCTGAATGAAGGAGAGAATCCAGGCACCACACGCGTGGCTGGTCATGGCATCCAGGAAAGCAGGTTTCGGCTTCTGGAAGGTCGTAGGTACCAGAGCTGTGAGAGAGGAGCCCCCAAGCACACACATGGTTGTGACGTCATCTCTCCTCATCCCTGTGTACCTTTCAGGTGGCGCCAGGGCCTGGCAGGTACCACATCCCAGGACAGTTGCTGGGAAGGACTGCATCCACTGAACGTTTGATGCCCTCGTGCCCACCTCTCTTCTCTGACTCACTCAATGTGAGAACTTCGTGGGAAACTAGACAGACTCATACAGAGCTCTGGGGACCCAAGAAACCAGAGGAGGCCTGTGGAAGGTCCTCGGCGTAGGTGAGGGGGCAGCAGGGATGGACCGGGAGGCCGGGAGCAGGAAAGAGGCTGAGGTGGACAGAGGGGGCAGCCTGGGGCAGGGAGCCTGCAGGGCCCCAGGTGGCCTTCAGGCACATGTGAGGGAACTTGACCGCAGGCATTTGGAGGCTGCCCACCCACGCTGCGGCAAGTGGGAAAGGCCACAGGAAGCCTAGAAAAAAACAAGGCAGAGCCCCACTGTCTAACAGACCTGGATCCTCCTCAGAAGATCCAGAAAGATAAGTAAGAACCTGATGACTTGAAATGACAAAAAGGGTGGTGAGGCACCGTCATTGGAAATAAGGAGCTTTCCGCAGACCCTGGCTCAGCGGAGGGTGGGATGAAGGAAACTCGGTGTCCTGAATCCAGGAGTGTCCCCCTCCCGGGGCCCAAGTGTGAGTCGCAGGTGGAGGGGAGAGAAAGCACCAGCTGTGGGTGGACACCTGGTAACCAGATTGTCACACTAGGTCACAGACACATCAGAGAGAACCCGGAAGGGCTGGGAGCAGGAATGGGGGAAAATGCTTTTTTTGAAGATGCAGGAATAGGCTGTAAACAGGTCTGCAATGAGCTCAGAATCAGACATGTGGAAGCAGCCCAACAGTCAGAGGTTTGTGAAAGAATATGGTCCCGGACTTAATTAACGAGACGAGCCATCCATCTGAGTGGTGGTGTCACCCTCTCCAGGAGGGCTCTGAGCTTCCTGACACGCTCCCGCCCTGGGTGTCAGGCATGTGGCTCTGAGTGTCGCGCCCCACTTTAAATTGCAATTCAAACCTCACCTCTTCAAGCAGCTTTTTTTCCCCCGACAAATTCCTCTACTGTCCGAGCGGATCTGAGCTCTGCCTGTGTTCTCACTTCCTGCCCGGAGCACTCCCAAGGTCAAGTGCCCATTGGAAGGACACGTGGAAATGATTCTCACCAGGAGTTACCCTGAGAACTTTTACTTCATGACAACTGTTAGTATGAAAAAAATATTAATTAGTACAGGCCTGTTGTAGGAGTAAAAGACATGTAAATATCAACAGTGACAATTATTATTGAAAATGTAGTTTACACATATCTGTGAAATTCAAGCTCGTTATCATGTAGTAGTAATGATAGCGTAAATCTAAGTTAACTTCAGTTCAGATGAGCAGATAAAGTTGACAGCGGAATGACTCTAATTAATGAATTTGATAAAAGCCTTTCCCTGTTCACGGGTTCTTAGCCAAAGGTCAGTTTTTAATTAGGATATAAATTTCAGGTATATTGATAATACACGTGGAAACGTGAAGGCTTCAACCCAACAAACATGTACTGTTGCTTCCTATGCATTCGGTGCCGATGGCCTACGAAGGGCCCCTGTTCCTGAGGCTCCGACCATCTGGAGAAGATGACTTGAAAATATTTGGAAGCAGAAGGTAACAGGAGAGAGAGAAGTTGAAAATACACGACAAATGAAGTAAACTTTTGGAGGGGGCAATGGAGAAGCGGATACCGACCAGGGTTCTTGACCTTCCCCAACAAATAGAAATTGATCAGTGTCCGGACAAGAAATTCAGGCCCGGCTTTACTGGGGCCCCTGCTGCAGCAGAGGGGAGCGAAAACAAGTAACAGGCTTCCTTGCTCGCTTCCCGAGGTGGGGTGAGCTGGTTCCTTATACAGGGTGAGGGTAAGGATGTGTCCAGGGGTCGGGCTGGAGGCGTGGCTTAGGTGGCTTGCCCACCACTTTGGTGCAGGGGGCATGTTGAGTGCAGGGGGCATGCGCGGTACCCTGATTCAGAAGTGGCAGTTGGGTTTTTTTGGTCTTTTTGTATCTTCTTGTCCATAATTTGCACACAAGTGTGCATGCACTCAGTTATTTTCAGTCCCTCATAGTTTCTTTGTATTTTGTTGCTTGAGGAGACGTTTGTCCAGGTGTAAGCGCTGCAGCAAAGGGTCTCAGTTTCCAGCCTGTCTCAAAGCCATGCTTCTCAAAGTAGGCCCCAGGCTGCTTTTGCAGGAGTCCCAGACTTCTGCCATCTGCACCCGCACCTGCAACCCACCAAATCAGAGTCCCAGGAGGGAGCCTGGGAATCTTCATTTTACTAAAACCCCCAACTGAGTCGCCTGTTTATAAAACTGGAGAACCACTGCCTATTACTCCAAAAGCAGGGTTTAAAAGTGCTGTTCTGAGGCCACCCCCTTATTTCACAGGGGAGGCCCTTGAGTCCCAGAGGGATGGAGCCAGACCTCCAAACAGAGCACAGCTTTATTTCACCTCCATGCGTGCCAAGTCCATGCCAGGCTCCCAGGGACCAGTTCCAGCTGCCCGCAGGGAGTTACCTTCGGCATCTCAAAGTCCAGCATCAAACTGAAATCGCGCTGTGTTCCTGCCACACCTGCCATCCTGGGGTCAGCAGTGGCCTCCTGGAGGTCCCGAGTTTGGACTTCAGACCTGAGCTTGTGCTTCGACCCGTGATTGGAGGTGACTCCCTGCTCCTCCTTGGTTGCCTGGCCAATGTCCATCTCTTGGCACTGTCACTGGTGTTAATTACAGACCCTCTCCAATACCTCATCCCATCAGACCCGTGACAGTCATGCTGCACCGATACCTCCATTCTCCGACCCTCATGGCAGAGGCAGCGTGTACACACGGGTGGTCTCCAGTCTTGGTAAAACATCAGCACCACCTGGGGAGCCTTTGAAAAATACCCACCAGGTCCCACCTGGTGGGAGATTCTGCTTTAACTGGCCTGGGATGGGTGCTGGACATTGGTATTTTTCAGAAGCGTTACCCACTGTCCTCCTCCTCCCTCTGCACCTCCTTACGTAAATCTAATATGCAAAGGTTAAGAAACCCTGCTCTAACGTGAATAGAGCCAGTTAGGGATGCTTCTGTCTCCTTAGCCAGACTGTAAGATGTGCCAGTGTACACACAGCGTCCTGTTCACCTTTGGATTGCATTTCTCCCTTCCTTTCTGTAATTATTGAATGTTTTTTGAGCTGCTACAGTCTGCTGGCCATCAAAGATATTATGTTGGTCTCACTCTGTCTTGCACAAGATGGTAACTATATATAGATATGACATTATTATTTATCCCTTTTAGACCATAATCTCCAGAAAGATCAATGCCTAGCTTTAACACAGAACCCTACACTTTCACTTCAGCATCCTACCCCTCCAAGGAGAAGCAGCGTGTAGTGCAAACCACACTTACTTTTCTGACAGGCTGACCTGTGTTCAAATGCGAGATCTGCCACTTCCTAGCTGTGTGCTTAAACAGGAAACTTAACCTCTCTCTGAACCTGAGTTTCTTATCCACTAAAACTGCTATCTATCTGTGGGATTGTTAAGAATTACAGATGGACCAGAAGCCAGCCAGGTGCTCCCAGTGACCTCCCATCAACGTGCAGCTTTGTTTCCCACCAGCAGGCAGCAGGCCAGCCTTTCCGGGTGCGTCCATGGTGGTCTGGATTGTGCCAGAGAAAGTCAGACGGAGGGCAGGCGCTGCTTCTCTCTGCTCACAGGATTAGGCAAAACATAAAGAGAAACAGTTTACTAGTGATTTTTTTTTAGTCAAATGAGAAAATGTTTGAGTGTATAAACATGCTCCAGTTTTTAAGATGTCCAGAAAAGATTAGGTGGAGATGTTGTTCAAAAATATGGGAAAGTCAGCAATCACCAAAGAGAAAATACTTGAAATAAGAAGAGTTGGCCGAATTTGGGTGGCAAGTGACAACAGAAGTAGGATGGGAAGCAGAAGACTAATCCTGGCTCAGCTACTAACTAGCTGTGGAGCTTCAGGAACAATCCTAGCCACATTTTATTGATTGATTAAATCTTTAGAAACATAAAACACAATAAAAATGTTAGCTATTTAAATCTATTTTTCTGGGCTTCCCTGGTGGCACAGTGGTTGAGAATCTGCCTGCCAATGCAGGGGACACGGGTTCGAGCCCTGGTCTGGGAAGATCCCACGTGCCGCGGAGCAACTAGGCCCGTGAGCCACAACTACTGAGCCTGCGCGTCTGGAGCCTGTGCTCCACAACAAGAGAGGCCACGATAGTGAGAGGCCCGCGCACCGCGATGAAGAGTGGCCCCCGCTTGCCACAACTAGAGAAAGCCCTCGCACAGAAACGAAGACCCAACACAGCCATAAATAAGTAAATAAATAAATAAATAATTTTTTAAAAAATCTATTTTTCTGAGAGTGAACATAAAACTTATTTTTATTTTTATTTATTTAGAAAAACAGATCCAGATACTGGTATTTGACCACCTGCCACCAAATTTTCTCCCCTGACATGTGCCCCATGGTTTTCCCTTTGGGTGTGAGTTTGAGCAAATCTGTTTGCTGCATTGCATGTCATGAATCCCCGAATCTAGGTTAGACAATTTTGCAGCATCCTAATCTTTTCTTAGACCCAAACTGAGCAAGAGAGGAGCTTACAGATTTCCAAGATGAAGAGCTTTGTGTTTGAAATGGCTTCTAACATACTGATGTCATTTGACTTCTACAGAAAGTGTCATTTTTTTTCATTATTTCTGCTTTGTTCAGTTAGGTGCCCACGGAGGTGGTTAATTGTTTAAGAGTGATAGTTAGAGTGGCTGGGGCTCTGTTTCATACCTTTTTTTCTATTTCTTTTTCTTTCTTTTTAACCACTACACTCAATTGTAGAGTAAGATAGTCCTTTCTTTAGTAAGAGAAGTAAACAGATCTTGCAGATCTGTACCATTTTATGACAGATCTAACCCAAAGCCCTCTGTTTTTAAGTACCAATATTTTATTTTATCCCCAAGCCATCATATTGTTCATTCCTCACCTGTCCTCATTCACACCCCTGTGTGAGTCTGGCTTTATGAAAGTGACAGTGGGGTCGCTGAGAGAGACAGGACGACCTCTGTAAATTGCTCAAACCAGCGCGTCTAAGACATAAAGTCCCCGGGGACTGGTGGTTTTTCCCACAAGATGGTCCTGCCCCTTACTGCTTTCTGACTTGGCTGAAATCACGAAGGGGATGTGATTATCTTTATTTTCCAGGCAGAAAGGTAAAACCAGGCAGTGACAAATCAATTCTCAAGGTATACATGTCCACTTCTGAAAGTGGAACACATAATCCTGGGAGTCCCCCGTTGTTGGCCTTAAAAGTCAAAACATGCCAACTCACAGGGACCCAGAGGGCCTGGGCTTGGTGACAGACCAGGGTCTTTTCTGTTTTCATCCTTCTCCTCCCTCTGCCGGCCCTGGCCTCCTCTCACGATCTCTGGCTGGGCCCATGGACAGCCCCAGCCTCGTTCGGATGGAGCTCCCTGCTGGTGGCTGGGCAGAGGAGGGGCCTCTGTGCCTGGCCCGACTCGATGCTCCCAGGGGTCAAGCGACACAGGGGGCGGGACCTGACCAGCCCCTCACTGACTGCTCCCATTCACCCTGGCTTTCTGCATCCCCTCCCCCACACGTACGGTTGGACCCACGATTTTCCCAGTGCTCTGATGGGGCGTAGGGTGGGGAAGCATTTGTTATTAAATAGCTGGAGTTCTGCAGCCAGTTGAAAAAATAAAACAAAACAAAACATGCCAACTAATCTCTAAGTGTCAGGGATTTTAAAAATCTCTGATGTACTATTTTTCAAATGGAAACTGGTGACCACTGGCTGACGCATCCACTGGGTACGATGAGGCCTTAGGACAAAGAGGAGTTGGTGCTGAGGGTGCGGCAGTCATCGTGAAAAGCTCTATCAGCCTCGGGATGGCATCGATGTGAAACTGAATACTTTTAATGACTGGGCTTCTCATGGGCTCTTGTTTTTAATTTTCTGGTCCCGAAAGAATAATGTTCTTCTCTCAATCGAATCTTCTTGAGGTAAGAAGGAGGTAAGCAAGGAGGTAACCGTGGGTCAGGAAGGGCTGGGGCGGAGCTTCCTAAGGGAGAGGACCATTTCCCACGCAGGCAGCAGGCAGCTGAGGGCGGCCCGTGAGCACCGGGCTTCTGGAATCAGACCTCTTCTCCATCCCTATCACCTGTGCTGAGTTACTGACCTGATTTAAGTCTCATTTCCTCCTCTGTTTCCCTGCCCATAGATAGTTACTATGAAATGAGATCATCACATAAAACACTGAGTACGATGCCTGGCACATAGTAGACACTTACTAATGGTAGGCAATTTTAATGATTTTATCTCAATGTTTAACAACTTGTCCAGTGAGCAACAGAGGGTCAGTGTATTTGGGGTGAGTGGGTGATACACGAATGACACACTGAATCGATCACGGCTGGACCAGCTGGTGACTATCATCAACATCAGAAGTTTCTGACAGATAGAGGCCATCTGAGTTCAGAGGCACCCTCCCTACCCCTGCCCCCAGCACCTTGGTGTACACAGCCCATCCAGGCTGGGCCTGCGAGGGCTACCGTGGCCCCGGCCTTAAAAGATCTGGGACCCAGAGACAGAAGTGACCTTAGTCTGATAAAACTTATTGTCATCCAAGGGACCCTCTCAAGGAAATGATCATTATTTCTCTTCTGACGATGATGTCGAAATGGATACTATCATGTGTTCTCCAAGAGACTCAGAGAAGTTCTGGTGTGTCTGCAGAGCCAGGGAGAAGGTGGCAGGAAGTCATGTGTTCCTGTGGTCCATTCTCCTCTTCACCTTCCGGAGAGAGACCAATTGGGAGAAATGGAGGCAGTTTACGGCTTTCAAATGATAGTTCAGGCTGAGGAGGAAATAGAATATGCCACGTCTGTCCAGGAACTATACAGTGTTGTGTACCAACATGCTCTTCCTGTGGAATCCCCACTATGAGATCCAGAAAGCATACTAGAACCTATTTCTCTGGGCTATGTCTCCTCATGGATTCACTGGTCCATGAAGATCAAAAGATTATTTAAAACCTGCTGTATGTCAGGCACGGGAAATCTGAACACAAAACAGTTTCTATCTAGAAGGGCCTAGAGTCCAGAGGGAGTCACACAGGTTAACAGAAAAATACAATGAAATTAACATTATGCACATGGTGTGTGTTGGTGGGGAGTATGGAGGGACCAATTCTGCCTGATGGGCTAGAATAGGCTTTGATGAAGTCAGTAAGTCTTGAACTGACTCTTGAAAGGTGAGTGTTTACCTGGCAGTCAGGGGTGAGAAGGGGAAACAGAAAGATTAGTCCAGACGCAGAGAGAAGCATGAGCAAAAAACACAGGGGAAAGAAAGAGCCTGACCTCAGCCGGGCACCTGCAACCAGTTTGGCTAAAATCTGACCAAAGTGCAGAGTGGACGTGTCTGGAGATGTAGAAGTGGCTTCAGCCATTCATGCTCCTAATAATATAAACATTGACAGTGTAACCAAAAATGAAATAAATCACATTTCAATGACAGGCGAAAGGGTGTGTATGGGCAGAAGAGAGGGCTGCTATTTTATAATAATAAGTATTTTAGAACAAAATGGTGCACATGAACACAAAATTTGGGGCATTTACTGGAAGGATACAGAGGGCTCCCAGACTCTGGGAAGGGCAGGCTTGGAAAGTGGGTGGGAATTAAGGGGGCTCTAGAGGCTAGGGACCCGGACACGTGGCCAGCATGCTGCCTCCACCGCTGAACCCCACCCCCTCCTGTGAGCAGCTGAGTGTATACATTCCAAGTGTCTCTGGCCAAGTCTAAGGTCAAGGGCCCAGACCCTGGTTACCAGTGGGCGGGAGAGGAAGAGTTTTCCCCCTTCAGCTTTCACAGTTAGCAGTAGTTTCTGAGTTCTAGCACTGAGGAACTTCTACCCTAGGGAGATTAGAACCAAGGGCAGTTAGTGGGGTATAGAAAGGAGGGAAGGGGCACCCATCCCTCCATGTTTGTAAAACTGGGAATAGCCAAGTATACACGCTCCTTGCAAGCAGGGGTGGTTCCCAGCTGGAGGTGTTACTGCCCCGGGTTCTTGGACTTCTTAATCAATAGAAGTTGATAAGAGGCCAGATGAGAAATTCGGGCAAGGCTTTATCAGGGCTTGTCCTGCAGCTCGAGGGAGTGAAAACAAGTAACAGGTGACCTTGCTAGATCCCTGAATGAGGGCGAGGTGGTCCCTTAAATGGGGTGAGTGTAGGGGTGGGTTCATGGGCGGGGACAGAGGGGAGGCTTAGGTGGTCTGCCCACCCCCTTGATGGTGCTGTGTGCAAGGATCATGCATGGGACCCTGCTTTTGTTCCTGACACCTCACAAGTGGCAGTTGGGTTTTTGGCCTTTTTGTATCTTTTGTCCAGAATTTGCTCCAACTGTGCATGCACGCAGTTATTTTTAGTCCCTTATAGTTTCTTTGTATTTTGTTGCTTGAGGAGACGTTTGTCCAGGTGCAAGCACTGCAGCAAAGGGTCCCAGGTCCCAGCCTGTCTCAGAGGCAGCCATCCTGCAAGTGGAAAAATCTCTGTCATGTGTGTGCCCTGCAGCTGCTGGGAGGGGATAAGCCTGGGGCACTTGCCTGGTCTGGGTGTGGAGGCCCTAAGGTTGTGCCTGAGCTCAGAGGAAAGGAATACAAGGAGAGAGAAAACAAACCTATGGTTACCAGGGGGGAAAGGGAGGAGAGGGATAAATCGGGAGATTGGGATTGACATTACACACTACAATATATAAAATAGATAACTAATACGGACCTACTGTATAGCACAGGGAACTCTACTCAATACTCTGTAATGGCCTATATGGGAAAAGAATCTTAAAAAGAGTGGATATATGTATAACTGATTCACTTTGCTGTACACCTGAAACTAACACAGCATTGTAAATCAACTATATTCCAAACAAAACAGAACAAAACAACATCTCAGCTACATAATAAAAAGAGAGAGAGAGAGCAGTTGCCCAGAGTATGGGAGGGAGAGTGATAATAAAAATGAGAAGCTTCATCATGTGTCTCTGTTCTTTAGATAGTATTCAGGGAATTCCCTGGTGGTCCAGTGGTTAGGACGCCACATTCTCAATGATGAGGGCCCGAGTTCAATCTCTGGTCAGAGAACTAAGACCCCACAAGCTGTATGGTGTGGCTGAAAAAAAAAGAAAGGAAAGAAAAAAGTTTAGATAGTATTCAGGAAAATCAAAACCCTGTTTATTTATTTTCCTCCAACCTCAACCATTCCCAGATTTCATCAGTAGTAAAAGGGTGGCAAGTATTATTATTATGATTCCCATGTAGTGGGTGGAAAGTTGAGGCAGGGCTCACAGGAAACCGGAAACCCCAACCTACAAGACAGGAAATGAAGAGGCAAGTCAGTGGTGTTGTCGGGGAGCAGTTTTATTCTGTAACATTTCCTTTCATCAGAGGAGCAGTTTGCTTTGGATATTCTTTGCTGTCATGTTTTTATTAACACACTCAAAAATACTTGTTGAGGGTCCACTGTGTGCCAGGCCTGAAATATAAAAATGAATAGGACATGGATTAGCCTGGCTTTCAGGAGCTTGCAGTCTGTTGGAGGGCACAGACCCAGGAGCAGAGAAGGGTACTACAGTGTGAGTGGTGCAGCCCACGGGGGGAATGGTGGGGGAGGGGCAGACCCCATCCCAGCCGGCAGGGGTCAGAGGAGGTCTCCTGCTGGAGGCGAACCTGGGCTCAGGCGGAAAGGGAAAGGGACAGGAAGACGTCTTCTAAAACTGGTATGCCATAGGTAGGAAACACTCACAGGGGCCCCAAGTGCTTCTAGTTTACCCATGACATCTTTCTTAAAGGAGGAAGAGCTTGGAGGGATCAAGGAAAGAGTCTCCATTATTCTGCCTTTGACCGGCTCTCCCCTGCACGTACGTAGTGGTAGGGAACGTCCAACACACACTGCTCACTGTGACACACCGTGAGCGAACCACTAATCACCCTGAGACTAGAACTTGGGCTTTGCCTACCCAATCCACTCCGGAACAGACTAGGAAACGGCCAACGGTGGTGGCAGGGGGGTGGGATGTCTTAACATCAAGGGCAGCATGACTGAATTTCCTTTCATCTCAGAACTCTGCAGAAAGGGAAGAGTGAACACAGAAGGCTATTATATCACCAACAGAAAGAAAGGAAATGTGTTTTGTTTGAACAGGATCTGGGGACGCAAGAGAAAATATCAAACCATGACTAGACCCCTCTTCTAATTATAGCATGAGTGCAGCATGTGGTCCGGATGGCTCCTTGGAAGCCCCAGTGGGTATGAGATAAGCATGGCTGAGTTGCCCAGTGTGTGGCTATTCTTCCCCTGACAGCTGGCACTCTTTGCTCATCCTTAATCTTGAGCTGTTGTTAATGGGGTGTGGGATTCATTAAAAGGTCTCCTTTTAGCTGCCTCATTCCATCGGGTTGTTAGTGGGGTTGACTCAGGTTTCCGGGTAAGAGATGGGGAGGAAAGTGGATGCTGGGGGAACAGGGAGGTGAGATTGAGGAGACAGGCAGCCTGTCAGGTAGCATAATGTAGCATTTTGGTTGATCTAGACTACCCAGGCATTGAAAAAGTTTCCTGGACGCTTAGAGACACTTGCCTTTGGGGGTGACATATGTACCCCAGAGTGAGAGAAGCAACTGGCTTGAACGGAGAGGACACCGGCTTGTTGGGACAGGAACACATCACATCTCTAACCTTTGAGGTTGGTGGTGAGAGCAGTAAAGCACATGTGTTAGATTAGGGCACTTCATGGTCTGATGGCTCCAGGAACTGATTTAATGTAAGTACTGTTTAAAAAAAAGAAAGTTACAACCAATTGCTGGCATGAAAAACCAGAATTTACCACTTGTGTTCTCAGTTACACACACAGTCAAAGCCTCACACGAGCTGTCTCAAATAACTTTCCTAGAGATTCTCCTCTAGTTATCTGAAAGTGTAGGCAGGCTAACCCCCGCACTGCATGGAAAGAACATTCTTTCAAAAACAAGACAACTGTTGGAAAAGAATTAGATTACCATCAGCTGAGAAGCCTTGGACCAACGGCCAGTTGTGATTTCTTTTTGCAACAGGGATGCTGGGAGCCCCACTGGATCTGATAGTGGGTCTGGGCACAGCAGAGGTCTCAGATAAGCAGACCTTTCCAGTCTAGTTCACACAGAGAGGGCAGAGGCAAGACGGTTCCAGGGACCCTGCTGGACATCAGCCTGGAGTTACAAGCCTCGGAGCTCTGAGCCGAATCTGGAATCAACCAGGAAACCGATGCAGCAAGCAATGAATTTGATCAGGACAAGCTTCGAAGTTTATTCAGAATGGTCCCACAGTATTAATCAACTACAATTTCCGTGCTGTCAGAAGTAAGTAGAGTAAGTTTTGATAGTCTAGATGTGATGACTCCACGGATTATTACTGTAAATGATGCTTGTGGAAGAAAAAAATGTCTTCCAATTAGAAATGGACTGAATTAATGAGACTCAGAGACACAATTAGGTAGTTTCCACTTACAAGGACAAAACTAAGTGGAGATTCGAAGCTATTAATCAGTTAAACGGAACCCCGAACCCATAAAAATGACCTATAGAAAGCTTGGCTGAAAACTTCATTCTGTGACCTTTGATTATAAGTGAAGTCACTCTCCCAGCAGCTCAGTTCTCTGCCTGTCGCCTTATCAACAAGGGGAAGTTGCAGTTTTCAGACTTACATGGAGCCTTGAGTGGATTTGTCGGTCATTCTTTTATCATAACCTCCTTTCCCCCTCTCTTAGGAATGTGTCCCCCAAGAGTCTAAGGGAGGAGAGAGAAAAGCTCTCTTCACCTCCATTAGTCTGTCCAATCCAGTAGGGTTTTATCATCCTGGATTTGAGAATGCCAAGCTGCCTCATAAAATTAGCCAGTTGTCTGCGAGATGGGCCCAGCTGTTTATGCTCCACTGATAGGTGATGAGGTCAGGCTTTCAGCCATCCTCATCACACTCACGTTCTATCAGCAGCTCCTCTGGTGGTCCATTCCCTATACACAAGTACATACACATTATCATTAATGAGCCACCCCCAAGGCCTAAATCTACAGCATCACCCCCATTCCATTTAAACATGGCCCTGTTATCCTTTGGGTTATGAAATTGAGGGAAACCACTGGCAAGTATGGGAGAAACTGATTTCGTCCATCCAACTCGTGATTACGCACGTGCTTTGTCATTTACAGGGAAGAGAAAATAGGACTTATCGTTACTAGTTACCTAGGATCTATTTCCCTCAGTGCTTAAGCACTGCACAGTAGGAAGTTGGCTGCTCAGGAAGTTGGTATATATTCAAGCCGTTAGGTCAAGCACACTAATTCTGAGGATTATTATTGTACCGGATGTGCTCTGTACATAATACATTATTATGTACGAGGCATGTTTAGAAGGAATAATATCGAGGGTTTGGATGCCCATCAAGCCCAGCTACCGTTTGTCCATATTTAGAACCAAGACTAACTCCTTGCTTCTGTGTCACAGAGCAATTGTAATATTTCAATCTTCAATTTTTTTTTAGTTCTTTTATTTCACAAAATTTTGAGTTTGTTCTTTCTCTGACACAGTCTTCTAGATGTAGAATTCTTCCTAAGAACTGAATTTCCAAGAAGCCTGGATTATGCATGAGCTTTAGTAGATTATTAAGTATCACAGTGTTGGCAGGGAACCAAGCTGATGAGCATGATGCCATTAAAAACCAATTCGTAAATACTTTTGATGATTGACAAGCCCAATCCTTGATAAGAAACCACTGTAATTATGTTCAATAATTGCTGTTATAATCCAACAGTTCAATGTTGTATTGGTTACCTATTTCTGCATAACAATATTACCACAAACATGGTGGCTTAAATCAACACGTCTTAGCTCAAAGTTTCTGAAGGTCAGGGGGCACAGTTGAGCTGGGTTCTCACTAGGCTCTTACCAGGTGTGGCCAGGGCCAGGGTCTCATATGAATTTGGACTGGGAAAGAATCTGCTTCCAAGCTCGTTCGGTTGTCAGCAGGACTCAGTTCCTTGTTGGCTATTGGCTTGAGGACTCAGTTCCTTGCTGGCTATTGTACTGAGGACTCCAGTTCCTTGATGGCTATTGGCCTGAAGACTCAGTTCCTTGCTCGCTATCAGCTGGTGGTCACTCTCAGTTCCTTGTCTTGTGTCTCCATATGACAGCTACTTCATCAGCCCTCAAGGGAGGCGTCAAAGGAGAGAGCCTACTGGCAAGATGGAAATTACAACCTTATGTCACACAAGCATGAAAGTGACATATAATCATCTTTGCCATAATTTACTTTTGAGAAACAAGTCACAGGTCCCACCTAAACTCATGGGGAAGGGATTACACGTGGGCATTAATACCAGGAGGGGAGGATCATTGGGGGAATGCCTTAGACTAAATATTTAGTCAGAACAAAAGACTCAATCTCTTTAGGAAAGCCCCCTTTAAAAGTTTAGGTCTAAACAATAAAGGGGCGGAAAAACCATATTGGTTGTAGCAGCTCAAAATAAAATTTTGCTGCAGGAGTAAGAAAGCAATAAATATATATGATCTATTAATCAGAGGGAAGAGTAAGAAAATGAAGTAGTGAGTTATTCTTTGTAAAGAAGTAAGGGCAAGAATAATTCAGCAAGAGTAATTCAGCACATAATTATTGAACATCTGTGTAACTTGTACTCTATGCGCTACGGATAGTGAGGAGATTGTGGGCGTACAAAGAAATATGAAAATAAATATAATGTATGTTTTACTGAAGCTGGTTATAACCATAGCAAACATTTATATTGACTTTATCCTTATCCAAGCATAAATCTAGTAACTTTACATGTATCAGCTAATTTAACCTTCAGACAACCTTGTAAAGCAGGTGTGATCATTGTTGCCATGAAGATGAGAAAACTGAGTGGTTAGTGACTTGTCCAAAGGCACAGAGCCAGAAAGTGAGGAAGTGTGATTCCAAAGTTCACACCCTGTGCCAAGGGTCAGCAAACTACAGCCCACAGGCCAAATCTGGTCAGCCCCCTGCTTTTGTCAATAAAGTTTTATTGGAACAAAGGTGCACCCAATTGATAACAAGTTGTCTCTGGCTGCTTTTGCATCACAGTGGCCAAACTGAGACGTCGTCCACATGGCCTGCATGCCTAAAACACTTACTGCCTGGCCCTTTACAGAAAGTGTTTGCCAGCCTGATATAAGTCACCACAGCATAGCTCCTTGTTGGTGAGAGAGAGACATATCATGTAGCCAGACTTCTAAAATACAAGGTGGAATATGAGCTACACAGAAGTACAAAGAAAATGGAATAATGTTACCGTGGCCTTCTTAGACACAGTGGTGGTGACATTTTGTGTGTGTGTGTGTGTGTGTGTGTGTGTGTGTGTGTATCATTGTACAGGAGGTGGTGTTAAGGTTCTCTGGCCATGAAGCTGAAGTGGAAACAAGAGCAGCATAGGTAAAGACGAAAGATATGATAGCTAGCTTTGGCAGTTTTAGATAAAAAAGAGCAATTGGGAGAAAGATTTGCATCCTACAGCAGTTACCACAACTGAGTATAGTATTACTGTGTTTATGCAAATAAAGCAGTAAAATCTAATTAAACATCTTAAAAATTTAAGTCAGTTTCACCCCTAAATTTCAACACTCATATGTAAAGTAGCTTCTACCAACAGAAGAAAGCAAGAGCATGGGGAGATCACCTGAAGTCTGAGACTCCAGGGTGCAGTGCAAACATGAAATTGCCACTTGAGTTCTCAAAAGCCTACGAGGACATCAGCGTTAAGCTGACTACTTAAAGCCAGTGTTATGAGTCATCACGGCATCCATCTGTACCCGCTTTGTGCAATTTCTTTAACTCTTGCTCCTAAGTAGATTTTTTCTTATTTATTTACCACTTAGCTGAATCACACCAAGGGATTCAGCAAGGGAATAGTCATGCAAAACATTTAAAATTGGATGAATATTCACTTTGATCTCTTGTTTATTTCAGTGTCTGACACCATAGTTCACTGGTGTGTGTTCCTGGTCTCAAACAGAAACAACCACCATTCCTTGAAAATGATGTGTCTTTTCTCTGATAGTAAACATCAAACAGAGATAAAACTGTAAACAGAAAATTTAATAAAATGAAGACATGTTTGACCATCTTTCTCTGAAGCTTCAGATATAGTTCAGTGTTTTATAAGCAGTACATGGCATAATGCAGGCATAACCAAAAGGTGGAGAGATATTCCACTACTTCAAGATTTCCCTTGGTGATCATAGCTACAGAGTTTTGCTGCTTTCCAAATTATTATTACATGATTCCTGCCTTTTCAGCCTATTTTGCTATCACTTACATGTTCTTCTAGTTTGAACTCTGAGTTTATGTTTTCAGCAAAATAGAGGTAAGTTAAATGAGGTTGAAGGTTTTTGGAGTCAATTCAAGTCAACTGCTGTTAAATATGTATGAAGGTTATAGAATCAGAGTCTCACTTGCCAGAAGGAAAAAAAAAAATCTCTATTTGCTGCCCATGGGCATTTTTAAAGAGGCTCCTTAACATCTCCAAGCTTTGTCTCGGCCACATTCGATTCCATTTCTAGTCACACACTTTTTTTCCCTTAACTATCATCCCATTTCCAAAGGGAGGTTCAGATTATGCCAAAAAAACTTTAGGTACCCTTTCTGACAAAGCAGATATTCATTGAATATTGTATATTGTCTGGGTTCTCACCTGCTTCTTTTTGGTTTTTTTTTAGATTTTATTTAATTTTATTTATTTATTTTTGGCTGTGTTGGGTCTTCGTTTCTGTGCGAGGGCTTTCTCTAGTTGCGGCAAGCGGGGGCCACTCTTCTTCGCGGTGCGCGGGCCTCTCACTATCGTGGCCTCTCTTGTTGCGGAGCACAGGCTCCAGACGCACAGGCTCAGTAGTTGTGGCTCACGGGCCCAGTTGCTCTGCGGCATGTGGGATCTTCCCGGACTAGGGCTTGAACCCATGTCCCCTGCATTGGCAGGCAGATTCTCAACCACTGCGCCACCAGGGAAGCCTCTCACCTGCTTCTTAATTCTTCAGCATTTCTGTCCATTTCACTCTACAATGAGGAAAGGATGAGGTTGACCCTGGAGGCCTGATTTTATTTCCCTATTAGAGTCTTGTTCCACCAGAACCAGACGGAAGCAGAGTCAGAACGGTAACGGACGGACCCATCCAGCTGAACACTTCAGTGTTCTTCTAAGAAATGAGATATTAATGGTCTGTAGAAGGTGTTAAATACAGGCCTTCTCCACTAGAAACAGAAGGCTGGGTTTTCTTTCCATTTGCATTTCTTTCTTTCTTCAACAGAAAGGCCTAAGTTTAATATTAAGAGAACTCCCACAAGTAAAAACGTTATCAGGGGATATCATAAAGCATCAGAAGATGAATCGAAGGTCTGGGCCTGGGTGAAAAGGAAACAAAACCCCAAGAAGGGGCAATGTATTGGAGGACAAGTCAGGACACTCACCCTCCCAGGCAATGTGGGTGCTGCTTCATCCTGTAGGGTCTTGGTTTCCCCAAGAGTAAAATTAGAGTCATCATATTTTCTGTTAATCTCCCAGATCTTATCAAAATATGCAAGAACAAAAGTATCAGACACTTGTATACTATGTAGTGGATAATGTTATATTTCAAAATACTGATTCCTCTCCCCATATGCCCCTTTCTATGGATGTCTCCCTATGAGAGGATTAAGCATCTCTTCCCCATTGATATCATGTTACTTGCTTTGACCAATGGAACGGAAGCAGAAAGAACGTGTGTTCATCTGAACGCAAGCTTTGAGAGCTTTCTTGTGGCTCTGCCATGCTCTTATTTCTCTCCACCAAGAGGTAAGCAAAGTTAGAATAGCTTAGTCTTCAGACTTTTAAATTTTTATGCTGTTTTAATTTTCTATAATAATTTCCTCTTGTTTCTACTTCATTCTGCAGTAACATCCTTTCTGAAAAATGTCAGCCTGAAAGAAAAGGGGATGGCTGTTCAGAGAATCTCCCGGAGGGCCAAACCCCTAGGGGATGGAAAGGGGTGGTGGAAATTGAAGGGGAATGTTAAAGTAACGTGAAGTCAAACAACTGTGAAATGATTTCCAACTTTCAAATTAGCAAGTTAAATATAATATTCCCTGTAAGCAAATGTGTTAGGAAATGGTCACTCATGTTCTTCTGATGCAAATATAAAATAATGAGTTTTCTAGAGGACAATTTTGTAATATTTATCATAAAAGATCTAAAGCATGCATAGCATCTGAGGTAGTGAAATCCCCTGCAGGGCTGTATCCTAAGGAAATGATAATATATATGCATAAAGTCTATGTAGAAGGCTGTTCTCACCAAGAATAAGGGCTGAGGGGACATACTTCATGGGCTAAAAGTGCTTTTATCAGACTTGTGGAACTAATGGGATTTCTCGTACCTTCTTCTTCTCCTTTTTCTCCTCCTCCTCCTTCTTCTTCTTCCTCCTCTCCTTCTCCTTCTCCTTCTTCTTCCCCTTCTTTTTTGCTTATCTGTTTTTAAATTATTGCGAGAACTTGTTTTGTTTTTGTGACAAGGGGGGAAATATATTTCAGAAAAAAATTCAGAGGGAAATTCAGGGAGAGCTGATGTCCCTCTCAGGTAACATTTTCCCTCTGGGGACAATGGCCTTCCCTGTCCTATTGCTGCTAGGGGAGTGGCCTCAACACTGGGTGGGTCATGTCAGAGAGGAGGCTGGGGGGTTGCCAGGGGAGCTAGAAGTGGCACGAGTCATCTTGTGGCCTCACCATGCAATTCACACCTGTGCTTGGGACTCGTGGGTCTTGCTCTGTAGAAAGTACCCTCTGAGTTCCCCAACCTACACAGATTCTCCAGGAACCCAAGATAAGAGGTAAGAGGGCACATGACATTCAGCCATGGCCCAGGGCCCACTTGCCATGTGGCTTGCTGCCTGCTTTGCTTCAGGCTTATTCACAGCCCCACTTTCATGCCTGGGCTAACTCCCTCTCCAGTTGGGTGGTTTTTTTGCTGCTGTTTCCTTGGTTCCATCTTGCTTCTGTGGAGTCATTAAGCTCCATAGGAAAACCATATTTAGGAGGCTGCACAGCTGCAGAGGCCTGTGGATAATGAGTGGTGAACAAATCTCCACATTTTTAAAGCTCAGCTGTTTGAAACACGCTGAATGCAAAAATCATTGGTGAGTTACAATGTGTTAAACGACTATAATTAAAGGCCTCTATATTATGACACAGTTCATGATATTTCATTGTAAAAATTATAGCCCGGGCACCTAGAGTGGTGGACACTATATTTTTTATTCCTTTCTATGGAACTGAGGAAGAATGGGACAAAAGCATCATGGAAAGGTCATTGCGTTATAGGAAGAGTTTTATTATTTGGATTCTTTTAGCCTCTTCATAACCTTCAGCAACTGATTTTTGTACAGTGTTGTACATTGTCTCCATGTTTTTCATCTATTGACGGAAGAATGGGGAGCAAATTACATCCTCACTGCATCCTGAACTTGTTATCGAGTCCAAGCTTGGTCTTCTCACTGCACGACAGGCCAATAAATCAAGAGACGAGTTGCTGGGGCAAAGGAATAGCAACTTTATTAGGTAAGCCAGCAGACTGAGAATGGTGGACTCATGTCCCAAAGAGCATTTACCCAAGTTAGAAGTCAGGCCCCTTTTATACTAAAAAGGAAGGGGGTGTGGTTTGTTGTTGAAAAACTGTTGGTGTCAGAATCCTCTGTTCTTGCATCTGTCCATGTAGGTCAGGTCATGATGTTCCTGTAAACCTCTAACAAGACAAATGTTATTCTCTGTTCTGCAACTTTTTATCTGGAGAGGAATGAAAAAGTGTTGTACCTTTAAAGGTCAGAGCCTTGAGAATGGGCTATCTTGTATATTTCAGGCTACAGGCAGCATTCTTAACTTGCAGCAAAAGCAATGGAATACAAAGGTTAAAGTGCAAGGAACAGATCCAATTTGGAGTTAGATTTGCTCTTCCCTGTTACAAGCTTGATGATCCACTTAATCCCAGATTGGGAGCCAAAAAATGTGTCTCAACTGAGAAAACTGGCTCCACACCTCACTGAAGGCCATGGTCTTCTGCTTCGATTTCCCGGGGACACTTTCGAGACATTCAGCCCAGGCCTCACACTGAATCAGGATATCTGGCGGTGGCTTGTGAAATCACCGTGTGTGATTCTTTATCTCCTTTTAAGGGGAATGAAGAGTCTTTGCCCAACCACGATCTGCCCCAAAGGGCACTAATGTTTTACATGAGTTCTTTATTCAGTCTTTGCAACACTGTCTTATTCTACAGATGAGGAAATCTAGATTTAGGATTCAGGTGCTTCACACTTGCCAATGTCCCAGTTTCCAAATGCACAGTCAGATCTAACCCAGCCCTCTGTGTCCCCAGACTCCAGGTCTGTTCCTCTGTGATTCTGCCTCCAAAAGCAAGCATTTAAAAACCTGGCAAAGAAAAAGGACCTGGCAAAGAACTGGAGGAGGCAACAGTGTCTTCGTACCAGCACCTGTTCCATCTGCTGTTTTCACCTGAGTTTCAAGCTCCTGTGAACTGGCGGGGATTTTTCAGGAAAGGCAATCTCTTGATTGACTGTTGATGAGTCAGGTCCACACCATCACTTATCTGCGTTGCCTTCTGCAGCTCTGTGTAGACAAACTAAAGGTTCAGAACAGCTGCCATTTGAACACAGCGTTCTGTTTAAGCAAGATATTTCCATGCATGGCCAATAGTTACAATGATTTGTGAATCTGGTTTCAAAAGATTCTACTAAGATGAAAATCCCTTAGAACAGATGGAATCCTAGGTCTCTATCCATAATGTAGTAAATATTTATAACAAAAAGTTTGTTTCGATGCTTACTTGTATGCTATGACTGCACTTGAAGGCAGTGAGGGCTTTTTCCAAAAGGCATTTATTTGGTTTTGAAAAAGATGTGTCTGTGCTTTTTGGTTTAATCACAAGCCTTCCCGGAGAGACAAGAAGATGACTGTCAGCTGGGGCTCAGCATTTATGGGGCAGAAGGTAAGAATGAGAGAAAGGGGAACCTTCACTTATAAGGAGGAGAGGGAGTACTGAGGAGAGAAGTTGGAGGACAATGTCACACGATGGAAAGGCATGAGCTTTGCAATTTGAAAAATCTGGGTTCGAATTCTGGCTTTGCCTTGTGTAAGCAATTATTTATTTAATGAGTTCTAGTCCTGTGCCAGATTCTGAGTTAGGCATTAGGCATACACAGTTAAAAATGGAATGGTTCCCAGGAGCACACAGTCTAGAAATATACATACATTTTAAAATGTTTAAATTTGTGATGGCTAAGCACAATGATAATGACCTTCATTGGGTACTAGGGAGGCACATCTAAAAATTCAGAGGAAAAGGGCAGACCCGAAAGCCTTCCTGATTGGTGACTTTGCATGATTTATATAATTTCTAAACATCAGTTTTCTCAAGTTGATAATAACTATCTTGTTAAATTATGTGAGAATTAAATTAAGCTACATAGAGTGTCTACCGTGGTACCAGGCAAATAGTAGACTTTCTATAAATAGTTATGATGCTAACAATGATGATTGTCATGACAAAGATGATATTGACATGAAGGACAAATGGGTCCAAGGACAAGGAACTCTGGCAGTAGTCAGAAAATCCAACTGTTTTGTCACTCAAAATTAGGCTCCGTGTCCATCCCTCCTCTGTGCTCTGAGTGCGCTGCCCGGTAAATGTTGTTTAATCCCATTAGATTGTGAGCCCACTGAAGAAAGGCAACATAACTCTGTCTTATGAACCACTGTGTGTTAACCTCAATCCTAACACATGGGAGTCTCTCCACACACATTCACGGAGGGAAGGATGTGGAAGAGAAAGAAAAGAGGGACAGAGAAACAGAAGAAAGGAAGAAGGGAGAAGTCAGGCGGAATCACTGTCCAAGGACACTACATGTAGCTGCCCCCTCACCTCGATTTCACATTTCACAGCAACACCTTCTGTGACCAACTCATCACTCCATTACCCATCATTCTCTAACTAGACACCATGCACGGTCTCAGTCCTGATTTCCTTTATCTTCCTTTTCTTTCCTTCCTAGAGGGTTGAAATCCCTGCCATGCCACATACTGAGCTGTAGGGCCTTACACATATTCTTAATCTCTTTGAGTCAAGTGAGGGTAAGTCCAGTTAAACATGGCAGAATGAAATATACATTAAGGCCACTTCTTCCTAAAATTCTATTATAATTACAGTAAATATTTTTTTAATTTTTGAATGAGAGAGGTGATAAACTTATAAGAACAAAGGTGACAGCAGAGAAGAGTGGTTAAAAATTTTTTGAAAGTTGGAAATTCTATGGAACTCAGCTGGCAGAGAAGAAATCAATAGTGAGCAAGCTGACTCATTACACTGGCCTGCAAAAATGCTCAAAAACTTGTAGGTACCTAGAACCTCTGAAGACAAAGGTGTGGGGAAGGTTTAAAATAAAAAACATCAAACCTCCAGATTTCCTCCCTGGTCCATCCAGCTAGGCTACTGCCCCAACCATGCCCTTGGCTGAAATATAGAGATTTCCTCTCTGAAGAGCTTGAACCAGAGATGTTTTGGGCTTGGAACACAAGGCAGAGCCAAGCTTGGGGTACAGCCCCATGCCAAAACTAGGAAGAATTAGTGAAAGTTTACTTATGAGGATGTGACACTCCCCTAACCCTTCCCCTGATGCCACAATATTGTCTCTCTGTGCACCGATGCCGAACAGAAATACAGAGACAGAGTTTTGGAGAAAAGAGAAAGAGTAGCTTTATTCTTTGCCAGGCAAAGAGTGAACACAGCAGGAACCCCACAGAGTCCTGCTTGGTATTGCCCCCCTCTGTTGCTACCAGAATCCTGGTGGCCAGGTTCGTGCCACAAGGAAGGGGACAGCAGGACTCCTTTCAGGTAAATTCAGCCAATGAAAAAACACCTACAGACACTGATTCAGGGGTCCTCCAACAAAATGACATGATCCTTACTGCTAATTCTACTGGCTGACAATTCTCATCTACACAAAAGAACCTCCACCCAGCATTTTAATGCCTCCCTTTTAAATAAATACAGACAGCTAAGAATTTTCAGATGCTTGAGGAAATCTACTAACATGAAAGAAAAAGAAATAAGCAAATAAAAATGCAAAGAAATTTGGAAGAAATAGAGATAATGTAGTGATCAGAAGAAAACTTCAAATAAATTATCATTAATATGCTCAGAGTTATTAGAAGGATCAATGCCTTCAAAATTCTAAGAGAAAGGTACCTCCAATCTAGAATTCCATACTCAAATTATCAATCAAACATAGGCGTAGAATGAAAATATTTTCAGATAGTCAAGGTCTCAAAAGTTTACCTCCCAGGAGCCTTTTCTTACTTAGCCACTAATCTCTTTCAACAATAGTAACATAAGGCAGGGAGTAGGGGAAGCAAAGAAAAAAGAAGATGAAGATAGTAGTTTTACTACAGGAGAAAAGGTCAGGGAGGACCGTAAGAGAAGTCCCAGGATGGTATTTGTGCATCAGGGTAGGAATGTCCAATCCAGCATGTAGCAGAATGGTGGACTTCACAAAGAGTATCATCAAATTAAGGGGGGGATAAAAGGAAGCATATATTGTCTGGTACATTGTAACATACTGAGGAGACATTTACTATGGTGTTAGAGATGAATTAGTGATAGGTCCATAGAAAAATAAACAAACAAACAAAGTCACAGCCGTATTAACTCCAGAGGTGAAGGGTCTTCACCAGCAGCCAATCTACAGAGGTGGAGGGTGGGCTCGTGGGGTCTTACCTGCTGTAAGCCCTGGACTGGGCAGTGGGACTCATGCTGTCGTCCTAGCTCTGCCCTCAGAAATGTGCATCTTTGCAGAAGTCACCAAGCTGGTCTTTCATTTCCTCATCAGTGAAGGAAGGTTGGGTGTCCTCTGAGTTTCCTTACAACTTGACTCCTCATCCTGCCCTACCTCTCACTCCAGAACCACAAATATCAGGGAGTGGCTCAGAAGAGGGACTCCGGGTCAGCCATGGCCGGGTTCTGCCCCAGCCCGTCCTGTAACCCCAGCCAGCTCTGTGCTCCCTGGGCCTTCAAGGCACAAAACAAAGTACCTTTTCCACAGCACTGTTGTGAGGGGTAACGCGATGAGGGGGTCAGGGGCTGCCCAGGGTGACTCCGCAAACCGGTGTCCTGTTCCCCCTCTGCTCCTGGAGGCCATGGGAGAGCAGGGGTGCGGCTCCCCCAGAAATGAAGCCTCAAAGACCAGGCAGAAAAAAGCTTGCTGAGTCTTCTGAGGAGTGGGGGACTGGGGGAGGGGGGGGAGCATCGTCAGCAAGAAAACTCACTCCTGGAAAGACAGGATTGCAGGAAAACCGTGATGGAAACCGCAAGTTCCACAAAGGCAAATCGTGTTTCTGAGAGCCTGGTGACCTTTTCTATGGGAACCTGGAGGAGACGAGATGAATTTTTCACAACTGTAAGTATGTAGCTGTGTCCCTAGAGCTGTTGAGCTGTTGTCAAGGGTTCCACCCACACCCACACTCACACACACACACACAGTCAGAGCTCTACCCAAGCTGGACTCAGCAGGTTGCTGTCTCTGGCAAAGTTCGAGTCATTGTTCATCGTTCATAAAGTGTCACAAATGTCTAAGCTGCCTTACAGTGGACGAATCTCTGGTGAAGAACAACAAAAGCAGATGAAAGGCCCACCTTCTTGCCTGAAGAGCATACAGTTCGAAACTTGACGCATGGAATTTTAGCTAGCTTCTGGAAAGGTACCCTGAAGAAACTGCAAACTCTCAGCAGGTAGGGGCAGTCCTGGTACAGGTTTTTCAGGAGGTTTCTGAGGTTTTGTGAGTAGAGGGTTAAGTTGTGTAAGGCTATTGATATCTCAGTTAAGGGAGGGAAAAAGGGAAAACTTAGAACAAATAAGTGTGGTCCAGTGCTAACTGTATCCTGGAATCTGGAAAATGTTTGTCCAATCCGGGAACTCATGGCTTCCAACACCCAGGTGTCCCCTTTAAGGGATGGAAGTGAATAATGACAGAGGACTGACCATGAACCAGGCCACTCGCATGGACTGTGCCGCCTCCTGCATGACTTGTAAGAACGCCGGCCTCATCCTCCTGCCGCAGAGAGCTCAGATGTTGTGCCCAAGATCACAGGAAGCAGCAGGGCTCAGTGGTCACCAGGTCCCCTGACCTCCATGCTACTTCCTCATCATTGGACTGCGAGTGGAACCAAATTGCAGACATTCATCCTCTGCTTATTCCTCCAGGTTGTCTCCTTGCTCAAATCCAAAAGGGAAAAGCATCTGGAGGCACAACAATCGAGGCAGGGGAGACATTCCAGACAGCAGAGGTAAACTACTATCAGCTTCGCTCCCAACCCTAAGTCAGGCTAGGGGGGCAGAGAGGCATCCCCGGCTAGACGGGGCAGATTCGTTCAGCCAAGGAAGCACGGCGTGAATAAAGTACTGACTTCAGGGGCAGTCTCTGGAGGCCAGGGGAGAGAGACAGCCTGAGCCTCTAAATATTACTTAGTGGGATGTACAGCAGAAAATAAAAAGTACACTTATTGATTGACTAATGGAGGAACCCTAGCCAATGCCCTCCAAGTGTGTGTGACATGTATCCTCAAAAAGAACTGTCCAGACAAGGTGGGTACACCGAGAGCACAGGCAAAGTACGCAGCTGCCAGGAGGTACAAGTTTTGGGGGTTTCAACATCTCAGCCCCCAAATAATTATATTTTTCTTCTGGTTGATCCCTGAAATTCCACCCTTAGCCCTCCCTGTCTTTAGCTTCCTTCATTCACTGTGTTGATTTTGATCTTACCCTGCGCCAGGCCCTGCCTGGGCTGGGCTGGGGTGCAGGTGGCAAGATGAGAATGTGTCCATTGTCCCAGGGAATGACAGACGAGTACTCAGGCGATGAACACACAGGAGTGAGCCGGGGAGCAGCAAGGCACCCAGCATGATGTCCGCACCCAACAGAGAAGCAAGCATGAGCTCAGCACAACCTGGTAAAGGGTCCCGAGCACACAGCACAGCAGGGAGCCGGGGCCCAAGACCCTGCTCTGCTGGGCAGAGGATTCTCGAAGGGGAAGATGTTGTATGAGGGAGTGATAGCATCATATTCGTATGTGAAAATGCAAATCAGGACAAAACAACGAGGAGGTCGCATATGTAATCCATTATGTAACTTCGATTCTAATATTCTAAACATCCTGAGATGGGACCATGATTTTTAAAGAAGTTATGTATTCTTTGGAGTGAGTAAAGGATTCAAAGACTAATTTTTATTTTAAGAGAGGAAGAGGGCTTCCCTGGTGGCGCAGTGGTTGAGAATCTGCCTGCTAATGCAGGGGACATGGGTTTGAGCCCTGGTCCGGGAAGATCCCACATGCCGCGGAGCAACTGGGCCTGTGAGCCACAACTACTGAGCCTACGCGTCTGGAGCCTGTGCTCCAAAACAAGAGAGGCCGTGATAGTGAGAGGCCTGCGCACCGCGATGAAGAGTGGCCCCCGCTTGCCTCAACTAGATAAAGCCCTCGCACAGAAACGAAGACCCAACACAGCCAAAAATAAATAAATAAATTAAAAAAAAAAAAAGGAGTGGAAGAACACAAGAACGGGTCTGAGCACCAGAGGGAAGTGGAAAGAGGAGGGGAGCCACTGAGAAAGGAAAGGTGGAAATTTGGTGCAGAAGAGACAAATGATTGTCTTACTCTTGTCTGGCCAGGCCTGTTACCAGAGGGACATAAGTTATATAAATTCATTACTTTTACTTGATTTATCAGAAACAATTATTATTTCATGAATTTAAAACCCAGGGACTTCCCTGGTGGTCCAGTGGTTAAGACTCTGTGCTCCCAATGCAGGGGGGCCTGGGTTCCATCCCTGGTCAGGGAACTAGATCCTGCATGCTGCAACTAAAAAAAAAAAAAAAGATCCTGCAAGCCACAACTAAGATCCAGTGCAGCCAAATAAATAAATAATTAATTTAAAAAAAAAAAAAAACCAATGTAATTTATTTTTTATTGAAGTATAGTTGATTTACGATGCTGTGTTAGTTTCAGAGGTACGGCACAGTGATTCAGTTATATTCTGAATATTCAGATTCTTTTTCAGATTCTTTTCCCTTATAGGTTATTACAAAATATTGAGTGTAGTTCCCTGTGCTATACGGTAGGTCCTTGTTGGTTGTCTATTTTATATATAGTAGTGTGTATCTGTTCATCCCAAACTCCTAATACCCGCCCCCCTGCACTTCCCCTTTGGTAGCCATAAATTTGTTTTCTATGTCTATGCGTCTATTTCTGTAAAACCCAATTTTAATCAGCAGTAGAATGAATAGAGCATTTATAGCAGAATTAGCCCTACCTGGGAGATAAAATTTGAAGGAAGTTTTGGTACCTTTGGTTAAAGTCCATATCCAATCACTTTGAAAAATTATAAAGTTGAATTTACTCATCCAAAAAGTTGTCTTTGAAAAGAGCAGCTGAAGTCTGTCACATGATTGTTGGTCAGCTTCTAACTGTTCCTGGTAGAGTGTTCTGACGGATTTGGTTTGTCCGGGAATTACAGCCTTCATGTAGGTGATAGAGGAAAATTAAAGGTCTGCAAATATCTGCCAAGTGTCTGCCATGTAGTGGGCACCATGCCAGGCCCTGGATAGGGCAGTGGACAAAGAGGTCTAGTCTGAGAATTCATGGTCCTTGCATTCTAGGTCGGGAAATAGACAAAATCAATTAAGTAAAAAGGCATGTAAAGAGTTAGCACTGTGAAGGAAAAACCAAGGGAGAGTTTCCCAAGATAACAGGATCCATGACTTCAATTTCACAGAGAGAGGCCAAGACAGGCTTCAAAAGGACATGATATTTAAGTGGAGAACTGGACTTAACAAAGAACTAGCTGGGGGACATGTGAGAGAGCGTGATTAGGGCACAGAGAAAGACCTCTGCACAGGAACACAGTCTTTGCTGTAATCGAGATCTGTCCAGAGGACATGGGGATGGCCAACAGGCACATGAAAATATGCTCAACATCGCTTATCATCAAAGAAATTCAAATCAAAACCACAATGAGATATCACCTCACACCTGTCAGAATGGCTATCATCAAAAAGAACACAAATAACAAATGTTGGTGAGAATGTGGAGAAAGGGAACCCTCGTACACTGTTGGTGGGAATGTAAACTGTCGCGGCCACTGTGGAAAACAGTATGAAGGTTTCTCAAAAAACTAAACATAGAACTACCCTATGACCCAGCAATTCCACTCCTGGGTATATATCCCAAAAAACCAAAAACACTAATTCGAATAGATGCATGCACTCCAATGTTCATAGCAGTATTATTTACAATAGTCAAGACATGGAAATAGCCAAAGTGTCCATTGACAGAAGAATGGATAAAGAAGCTGTGGTATGTATGTATATATATATATATGTATATGTTATATGAATACTATTATGGTATTATAGCTAGAAGAAGTGTGAGAGAGCTTGGTTGGGGCAAAGAAAAAGCCTGTGCACAGGAACGCAATCTATGCTATAATTGAAATCTGTCCCAAGTGCAGGGGGTCAGAGGAAGCGAGCTGGGAAAACCGTGGAAGACAAACAAGCAGCAGCGAAATTTGGAGGCTCAGCCCTCACGTGGGAGGCCTGGCTTCCACGGAGCTCTTTGACGGTCTGACGAGACTGTGGAGTCAGTTGTTCATGTGACTGCACATTTCTGAAAACTCACCCATCACCACAGAAGGCCATCCCTGTGCTGGAACATACCATTCCACTCTCTTGAGTAATTTGGGAAAAACAAACAAATGGGAAATGCCGAGAATTCATTCCCAGCGAGCCAATGTTCCATCGGGATTGTACAGAGAGAATGCGAGAACGGAAAGCTCTGGGGGAGAAAGAACCAAACAAGCACACTTGGGAAATGGATGAAATGATACACCTGTCCTTTCAGTTTTCCTGGATGGATGACCTTGTAATTGAATTTACTTTTGTCTTGAGATAGAGACATGCTGTAGTCTTTTATTTTCCTAAAATAAAAGAAGAAAAGCCAACAACTCTCTGGTCCCAGATTGCTTCCCCCTCAGGAAATGTTGCTGGGCATCTAGGAGCCAGGAGTTTCCAGGAAAATAAGCAGAGCATGAACTGCTCCTGAGGTGTAGATGTCTTTCCACACCTGACATTCAGAAAAGGAGGCCTCGGACCATGAGGGCACAGACATCGGCTTCAGTGATCAGTCTGAGGTTAATCATAAAAAGAAAGAAATCCGCGATGACTCTATAATTTTACACTCCCCTCACTTCTCAAAAGTCGAGACAGCCATCATATGTCCACATGGACTTCCTAACCGGCTGGAGGGGCTATTAGTTTTAGGAAGTATATTATTCCCCATTTAGTACCTGCGCTGTTGCTTTCCCGAGGCTCGAAGCCCTTGCAGCCAGGTTACGGTGAACAGTGGGGCTGTAAGGTCACAAGGTACTGAAAGGAGTTTCATTTCAGTCTGATACAGCCATAAACTTGAAACCGACGAGCCATCCATATGAATTATTAGAAGGTCACACGGACCAAACTGTTAATATCTTTCCTCCAAAACGTTTCCTCCTATCTTTCAATATTCTTTTCATTTTTCCTTGAGTATGTAAGATTATGAAAGATAACCACCTATCATTTCCTAAGAGCTGCAGTTTCAGCTAATAGCTCTAAATGACAGCGTGGTTCTCATTTCTAAGTCTCCCTCCAGGACAAAAAAAAAAAACAACAAAACTTTGGTTGAGAGAACTGGGCCTTTTTTGCCAAACCTTCTCCGAGCCTATTCCATTTGAAAATGAAAATTGGACATCACATCCATAAGGAGCTTGGAACTGTTTACATTTGCTCCCTCTCAACGTCTCGATTCAGAATAATGAAACGTTCCAGGCCTCCTTGACTGAAGGCTGACATTCTGTCCTTCGTGGATGTCTACTGGCCATAGAAGGAAATGAAGAAATAATTTTCAGAGTTCTTATTGATCTGGCATTGCATTAACCTTCAGCTGAGCCAAGCTATTTATTGACTAAATGCTAGCCGGCCACTTCTAGTTAGCTCAGTGTTCCGGAGTGGATTTTAGGATGGGGTGAAAAGACGCCAGAACAGGAACCTCTGATATTGTCACAGACCTATCTATATGACTCCCCGAATGTCTTTCTTATTTTCCAATCATATTTTAAAGAGCAGAAAGACAATGTTGGGTTCTTAATCACAAACAACCCCTAGGGTGGGGGAGCATGAAATTGTCCCTTGAGAAAAATTGCTGAACCCCATGCAGTGCAAGTTTTTCTTTCATAGAGTCAGGTGGCAGAGTCCGTATGGTACAACCAAGTCTTTCTATGTAAGGATTCTGTTCCCCTTTCAGTCACTGGCTCATTGCAGCCACATCCTCTTGGAAGCCAATCTTGTTCACTTAAAATCACTCTTTGAAACGCTTCAGAATCTCAAAGAGAATCAGTTTTGGTTTTTTTTAAAGAGAATCAGCCAGTTTTTTTAAAAATAAGGTAAACTCTGTATTGAAATGTAAGTTACATACAGAAATGTGCCCAAATCGTGAGTTTGTAGTTTGATATATTTTTTACAAAGTGAACACACCTGTATAACCAGAAAACAGAGCAAGGAGCAGAGCATTACCTGAACTCCACAAAGCTTCCTCTGTCACTTCTGTCCCTGTCCCCGAAAGGGCAACCACTTTGTGGACTTCTCACACCAGGGATTAATTTTGTCTGTTTTTGAACTTTATATAAATGGGATAATATAGCATAAAAACTTTCGTCTCCAGCTTCCTTCAAGCAATATTCTGTTTGTAAGACTCAACCAAGAACAACAGAATTTTGAGGCTAAGTTACATGAGCGGTGATGTCTGGTCTATAATTGTTGTTTTGGGGGTTTTTTTTGCCTGATTTTGACAAGTATTTATGAAAAGCCAAAACCAAAACTCTCAGCCTTTATTGGTGGAAGTTTAGCAAACTAGTGCAGATAATCTTGAATGGAATACTTGGAGGAAGTAGAAACCACCACGTCAAATTACTTCAGAAACATTCAAAAGGCCAGGTCCAAGAGAATAACCGAAAGCACTCACACAATTTCAAGTTTGACACAATGTATTCCTAGTCATGGCAATACAGTGACTCCCTGCTTTAAAAACTTTGCAAAATTCTTCTGAGCTTCTTAAATTCCCTGCAACTTAGAGACACTATATAAATATTCACAGGATTTTCCAAAGCAAAGATTGCTGCTTTTCTTGGCTCCTGACAAGCAAACCAGCAAGAGACCCTACTGGAACAAGATGCAAAGCACAATCATATTGAATTTGAACATCAGTTTTAAAACCGATTCTTTATAATTTCTGGAGCTAGTAATCAGAGAGGCAGCATATTAATGAGACTATGCCAAATAGTTTAGCTCTTCCACTTGGAATTTGCTTCTGCTTTTAAAAATAAAAATAACCTGTAATACATAAAAATGTTTTCCTTCATATTGTACCATAAAAGTCAAAATTACCTTTTGTGACAATTAAATCATGCTTCCTCATTTTAGTAGAGGGAATGTTTGATTTTTTCACTTACCTGAAAAAGGGACACTGGAAAGACATCTGTAGGAAAGCCCCCCACATCCTGAACTGGTATTAGAGAGACCAAGATGAATATAAGATAAAACAAAAAGGGTTGGAGAATCCAAAATTAGCATAGTTTCACACCCAGGTGAGTCTCAAAAACCAGCATGGAATGCTGTATATATCCAGAAGAGGCCCATTCATTCATTCAATTCATTCATTCATTCCTTTATGAACATCCATTGTATGCTTACTATGTATCAAGCACAACTTGGTAATGGTTTACCAAATGAATAAAGTTTCTTGCTCTAGGAGAAAAATGCATACTTGGGGCCAATCGTGTGCTAGTAAATAGGCTCTCTAAGGAAAAAAAAAATCCCTGATTTTCACTTTTATTTTTTGCGTGATGTAAGTGTTCTCTCCACGTGCGATTTCAAGATACCCGTGTGAAGTCACTGAACCGGAGTTGAAGCGAGATACACAGTTAGGCTCTGGTGATCAGGCAGGAATCAGCTCCAATACATCACTGCCTTGAGTAAATGTTGATGATGTGAAAAGGTATCCTTGAAATAGCATAAAGGCCACATACACAGTACTGGACCTTCCTACCAATTAATCAAAGAAAACTGAGTGTACATCCTCCAACTTTGGAGGCCCAAGTACATGATGTCTCATTCAAGTCCAACCTTGCTGAAAAGCGAGCCATGGTTTTCCAAGGGGAAGCAACACAGCACAATAATCACCCAGGGCAGGGATTTGGAAGAGCGCCAGTAGGTCTGTGAGCCCAGAAATCTCCCTGTGCAGCCCCTCCTCGATGTCTGAAATTCCCACTGTCAGCATCTGGAGGCCTTGCTGAAAATGCCAGTGTTCCCCGAGAGGGGTAGCGAGTCACGCCCCTGGTAAGCAGGCAGTTTGGCGCAGCGGAAGGAGGTCTGGCTGAGAAGTAGAGAGTTCCGTTCCCGGCTGGATAATAACAGACCGTGTGACGGTCTGTTAACAAATCCCTCAGTTTCGAGCCTCAGTCTCCACGACCCAATGACATCCTTTCTCTTGCCCATCTGATGCTGCAAATCACCTTTGCATCAAGCAGCCCTCTTAGTCTGGACTGAGACAGCAGGTTTGTTGGTGGCTCTGTTGCTAGAAGATGTGATGCTTTGACAGTGTTCTTTGTTTGGAATTGGGGGAAGGAGAGATGCGTCCATCTACTTTTTTAAAAAGTTGTGTTCTGTAACAAACGTATGGACACCAAGGGGGGAAAATCGCGGTGGGGTGGGGATGGTGGTGTGCTGAATTGGGAGATTGGGATTGACATGTATACAATGATGTGTATAAAATTGATGACTGATTAGAAAAAAAAAAGTTGTGTTCTGTAAATAATTCACACTAAACCTAATATGAAATGAAGCTTTTCTCTCAGGGGTTCTTGTGGCGATCACCAACTTTTTACTAGTGCTTTATAAAGGTTCTCTAGACTTCCAAGAAGATGTCGTTCAACTATCAAATCCGCATCAAACTTTCGGAGTCTAAGAAGGACATGAACATCGTAAGATGCAGCGTTTCTCTGTGAGTCAAAGTGAGCAGAATGGAAAGAGAGATGCAGGAATTCTGAATACTACGACTCAAGGTGAGTAGCTAGATTCAGATACTTTAATATAGTAAACTGGGCGGAGTTCTGAAAGTGAGTTTCCTGTCACTCCTTCACAGCGCACCCTCCATACGCCCGGGGAGTATTATGAATGTGTTTTTATCCTCCTCCCAAGTATCTTAAAAGTTACAGCCTAGTTACCACACACCAGAATTCACTTTAGTCAGCAGTAATTGACAAACAAAGCTACGCTAATTCCACCCTACTCATCATAATTGTACCCCAACTCACAACAGACCCAGACAAGGCATAATGCAGAGCTCCAGTCGGCTCCAACGAGTCCTGCAGTGCCCTTCAGAACCGGGTCCTAGGGCATCCTAACACGTGCCTGCCACTGCCCTGATTCTTAACTCCTGTTTGGAGAAACACAAATCTTGCCAAATCTTAATTTTTAAATCTCTTGGCATTAAAAAAAAAGAAAGAAACTTGCTTTCCAGCCATTTTTAGGCAAGGAAATGTGTTTTTCTAAATACTTGCTTAGTCCTGGGGAGGAGGCATTTTTCCATCAGAGAAAATCATAGTGGGCTTTAAAACTTTGACAAACTCCCCTTGTGTGTGGGCATCTGGCGTGAACTGACATCAACGCGACTCTGACAGCCAGTTGGCATTAGAGCCCCAGGGTAAGAAGTGGGAACATTAAAAGTAAATTGTCTGGGGGAAAGGCTATTTGAGGTCTTGCAACCCTAGCTGTGTCAGAGTTTTTCCAGAGACGAGGAAGCCTGTGGTTAAGAGTATCCATTGATCACTGGACCAAAATGGGCTTCCACAGGCCAAGAACCTTCTTCATTGATCTATTTATACTTGCATCAAAATTTTTTTCTGATTATGAAAGAAATGCAAGCTTGTAAAAATACAAATGGTAAAAAGTATGAGGTAAAAGCAAATGTCCCCTGTAATCATGCACCCCAGAAATAATCACTGTTATTATTTTATGTGGATTTCCTTGAGTTTTTATGCATATATGAATATCTACATAATAATTACCATTACTTTATAAAATTTATCATAACGTATGTGTATATATATTATAGACAGTATATGTATATACTTTTTTTTTTACCCCTAGTTATCCTGAACATTTTTCTAAGTCAGTTCATGCAGTCCCATGCCCTTCTTTTTAGGGACTGGGCAGAAAGAACCCTCTTTTAGGATCTATACATCATTGTGCTCTCTTTGTAAGGGGAGTACAGGACAAGCAGTGTCCCATTTCACAGATGGATAAACACAGGAGCAGAGGATGCCTGCCCCTCCCAGAGTCCAGAGCCAGCTGACCCCTGAGGCCCAGCACGGCTGAGACCTCCACACCTTGGACACTGGGGCAAGCGTCCCTTCCCACGTGCCAGCCCATTGCCTCCTCTCTCCTGAAATAGACTTTAAAATGATCACTTTTGAACAGCTAAGCTGTGCTAACCACAGATTGATTTTGCAGGTTACTACCAAAAGTGATACTCAAATAACCGTTAAACCACAGGGAATGGTCATTCATCCCTGCAAGAACTAAAAATAAACCCCATAGGTCCACTCCGCACCATTTTCCAGCAGAACTCAAAGCAATCCAACAATATAGGCTTAGAAATGCTGGTGTATGTTCCCTTAAGAGAAACAAGCTCTTGGGAATTACAGTTATTTATTGTTCCCTGTTATGATGCAAAGACCATTATGAGTCTTCCATTTTCTATCGACTGGGAAGACAGCATCCTTTCAGGTTGGGCAGGAATCTGGTGACGCAGGACGGGGCTGGAGAACTCCTGCTCTCTCACGCTGCAGGCTCTGCTGCAGGACCCCCAGGACACCTGGTCCCTGCCCTTGTTCCTATCCCTCCCACCTGGACCGCCCATCCCTCCCGATGCACCTGCAAATGGGCGGTGCGTTCTATCAGACTCCTTCGGACCACCCTGCTCTCTCTCTCCCGCCTTGCGCCCTCTCCTCCGCCAGCTCCTTTCCCTGGATACCCGGCTCCTCTCAGCTTGCTTTTTTGCTCTTCTGTCTCCCTCACTGCTGAAGTCAGACTGTCTGCCTGGGCCTTATCCACTGGCCTATTTTTGCTTGCTCTCAGACACCGAGTTCTGTTGGTTCTTCCAATGTGACCAGCCCCACTCTTCTCATCATCCCCAACCCCCATCAGCCCTAAGCCCACATCAGCTCAGCCCTAGGTCTTGCCGTGAGTTGCCCCACGGACGTCCACGTTCAAGGTTATTTTCAAGGTTCAAGGTTATACCTGAAGCCCTGTCTCCTGCCTCCGCTAAACCTCCCGGAAGTACTCCTCCCATCACACCCCCTCCCTCTTTCAGAAATGTCCGTGGGATCCACCGCTGGTGTTCATTCGTTCACTCAACAGCTACTGGTTGGTGCTGAGACTTGGAAGGCGAAGACCATCCCTGTCCCTGCCCACAGAGGCGTACGGTCTCACCAGGAGGGGGCCGGGACGAGCCAGTGAATAAAGCGTGCCTGGGCCCGGGATGGGTGCAGGAGGAGGGGAGCCGGGGTGCTGAGGGGCGCCCAGCCTAGCCCTGGGGGTCAGAGGAGCTCCGAGGAGGGGGTGACAGGTCACAGCCAGTCCCGACGGGGGAGTGTAATTGAACCGGGTGACAAAGGGGGTCAGGATCCTCCACCGTCTGTCCTGAGTTCCTAAGCTCCTCTCCACCCCTCCCTCCCCTCCCCCAGCCCTCCTGTCCAGCAGCATTCTGCAGCTCTCTTAACACCGCAGTCGTTTCCTCTGTTTAGAAACCGTCCTCCTGACCCCTCATCCACTGTCAGCGGTTCCGTCCCCATTCAGGTATTCAGCCTACCTGATTTTTACAGAGTGCTGTTTTGGCCAGGTATTGAGTGACTGGCAGAATAGAGATACAAGGAGGAAAAAAACCACTTAGAATCTGTAGTCTAAGCAGTTAACTCCCACCCCCAATTGATGGTGTCATTATATTGCACGTAAAAAAGATTTCTATCAGACATCTGATCCCCATCTATTGGATAATTTCTACGTTCTCCTGCTCCTCTCCGCATTCTTTTTCTTCATTCCTGTAATAATTCAGGTCTTTATCTTTCAGGGATTTACCACATCCCACCTTGTGTTACTGATTTATTTTGTCTGCATTCTTTCTCTGACTGGCTTGTGAGCTTCTATTGGTAGGAATCTCTCTTTTACTATATGTCCCATCATGATTAGCGAAGTCCTCAGGACATATACATATTTATTCTGGAATATTGTAATGTGTCAGGCTTTCACAGTTAAGGTTCTTGGCTCTACAGGACATGAAAACAACCTAAATGCCCACTGACAGATGAATGGATAAAGAAGATGTGGTACATATATACAATGGAATATTACTCAGCCATAAAAAAGAATGAAATAATGCCATTTGTAGCCACATGGATGGCCCTAGAGATTACCATACTAAGTGAAGTAAGTAAGAAAGAGAAAGATAAATACCATATGATATCACTTATATGTGGAATCTGAAATATGACACAAATGAACTTATCTATGAAACAGAAACAGACTCACAGACATAGAGAACAGACTTGTGGTTGCCAAGGGGGAGAGTGGGTAGAGGAGGGAAGGATTGGGAGTTTGGGATTAGCAGATGCAAACTAGTATATATAGAATGGATAAACAACAAGGTCTTACTGTACAGCACAGGGAACTATATTCAATATCCTGTGATAAACCATAATGGAAAAGAATATGATAAATATATGTATGTGTAACTGAGTCATTTTGCTATACAGAAGAAATTAACACAACACTGTAGATCAAATACTTCAATAAAATTTTAAAAAATACAACATAAGGGTTCTTGGCTCTAGGGTCTCCCAGGTGAACAGGAAAGAGAGGACACGGGTGAGAAGAGGGTGTAGAACCCGCAGACACCACACCCCACAAGGCACAGGTGTTGATGGCCTTAATTGGGATGAACAGGTGAGTGAGGAGATGTCATCACGACCGTGCCCAGCCTCGGTCTGGTCCCCCTCACCTCATCCCCTGGGCATCCTCTGGATCTTCATCACTGATTGTACATGGAGAGAAGTATTTCCTTCCTCTGGCTCTTTCTCCCACTGTAAATGCACCCTGGCATTTCTGTTGTTCAAAGCTGGACTCATGGGCACAAGCCACCACCTAATTCAATAAATTCCTTTTATTACTAAAGCCAGAGCTGTAATGTTTTATCTCAGGATATCAAATCATTTTGACTCTCACATATACTTAAATTATAAACCATGTCAGGAAAATATCTCATTTTCCATAAGTAGTAATAGTCAGGTTTATAAGTTACAGGATAATATTTTATGAGAAAAGGTTGAACTCTGTCATTTCCTTCCTGAGCCTGAAATAAGTAACACAAATATAATAGGTTTTTATTTTCCAGTGACTTTGGAAACCATTTAAATGGGAACTACTTCCTTTTTTCCTTCAAAGCAGACACCAAATTCCATAGACTTTATTTTTTTTAATTTTTATTTTATTATTTAATTTTTTATTTTTGGCTGAGTTGGGTCTTCGTTGCTGCCCACAGGCTTTCTCTAGTTGCGGCGAGCAGGGGCTACTCTTTGTTGTGGTGCGTGGGCTTCTCATTGCCGTGGCTTCTCTTGTTGCGGAGCACAGGCTCTAGGCGCGTGGGCTTCAGTAGTTGTGGCGCATGAGCTTCAGTAGTTGTGGCTCATGGGCTTAGTTGCTCTGTGGCATGTGGGATCTTCCTGGACCAGGGCTCAAACCCATGTCCCCTGCATTGGCAGGCGGATTTTTAACTACCACCCCGCCAGGGAAGTCCCATAAATTCCATAGACTTTAGGAAATATTTTTCAAAGTTTTCACCTCGCTTTTGGTTGAGGATTGCTGATGAACTGTTGTATAAATTCCATTTATTTGAAACAGAAATACCAAATCAAAATTTTTTTCTGGATTCTGTGCTATCTTGCCAAAATTTTAATGAGTTTTTCACATAGAACCTTGAAGGTATATATATTAATAATAATTTCAGCCACAGTCATATTTATAGAAGAGTCACCAATGCAGTGAGGTGTGAGAAATGTTCCTATTACACATAAAGATAGATAAATAGAAGAAGAGATAGATAAATTGAAACAAAACGAAAGACCTAACAGTTACCTGGATATTTTGGTAGTTTCCCTCCTGCATGTCTTTTTTTTGATAGTAAAATATTTATAAAATCAACTTCTGGAAATGTTCAAACACAGCAGAAGTAGGACAAGTAACACACTTGACTTGTACTTTATACTTGCTTATACTTCTTATCATTAGCAAAAAAAAAAAAAAAGTAATTGTGAGAAAGCAGAGTTCCTGTAAAAGAAACATCTGTTTCTCTATTTACAAAGCAATTGAAAATATATATATATAATAAGATTCAGTGGACATTATTCAATAGATAACCTTTCTTCAAGAAAACATTTTAGTGCACCAATTTTATTTCATTACTAACAGGGTCATTTCAACCGCGGAATACTAAAACTCATTTCCCATTATCACTGTTAATCATCCAGAATACGGAGTCCTACATGCTGATGATTTTGACAAATTTATGTTGCTGATAAAATGAAAATCATCTTTGTTTGCAACCACGTCATAGGTTATCTCTGCCTTCATAACTTGAGAATTGAAATTCACTTCTTTTCAAAACTCAGGACTACGAGAGCTGTATTTTCTCTCTTATCCAGGATCATCCTCAGCAATGGGGCATTTCATGTCACTTTGTACCACATTGGTATCACCGAACACAGTTTGTAGCATGAAGCAAGGTTAATTGGATTGATAACATGGCAATATCCAAATGGCTGAATATTTTAGCATCCCATTTACTGGAAATCTGAAAACACTCTTCATTTCCTACCTCATCTCTGATGAGAGGCTATCCTCCAAATTTACTGTTTAACCTTGTGGATCTGATCTCTTCCCTCAAGTGTTTAACCAGTCACCTTGGCACTGACCAGTGACTAATTCAGATGGAATAGGAGAGCTGGTCTCGTTTTGTTTTATGAGGAGAGAGAGAGGGTTCGCGGTAGTGCAGCCATGCTTGATTTGTTTTTCCACCGTTTTCAGAAGCTCTGTTCCTTTACTGCCCAGGAAAAGGGAAGGTTTATGTCCGTGCCTGACAGAGCCGCTCATGTGCAAGGGGGACGCGTGCTCCAGGTGCCCACCGGGCTCTGCTGCCATCTGAAATTGGGCAGCCTGTTACCGCCAGGCATCTGCTTATCCAGTTGATGGTTTTGATGCATGCAGAGAGCACCCACCAGGGATGGCTTGCAACAAGGGTCTGGTTCGGATGCAGATAGCTAAATCCAGCTCTCCGTCCCATTGGAGCCCTCCCTCGGCAGTGCCTCCTCCCCCGACTCCGTGGAAACTCATCAGCCCCAGGTTCACACCAGACCTGAAATGCAGGGCCTGGGCAAGTGGGTACACTAACTGGCCACTCGTCCAGTCAACGTTTATGGCGGGGGGTGGGGGGAGGGGCTTCGAGGGTCCAAGTCTGAAGATGCAAAAATAAAGGAGACCCAACTGCCCCTTGCAGGAGCTCACAGTTGGAAGTGCTCAGACCAGGAGCTGAGATGACACAGCTCTGCTTGTCACTGGGCCACAGAAGTATGCTGTCTTGATGTGCACGGTGTCCTGGAAAGAGAGGTCGAGTGGGAACAGATAAAGGAAAATGTCAAGAGGAGCATAAATAGCCCGCTGTGGACTTAGCAGCGTCTGAGCTCCCAGGGCTGGACCTGAAGGACGGGGGCCAATGCAGCGGCCGGCAAGCCAGGAGCTTCGAAGATTCCATAAGTGGACTGTTATCACCGCGATCACGTCTCATCAAACACGCCCTGAACCACGGAGTGACTGACGTTTACCAAGTGCTGACCACGCCCCCAAGTTACATCATCTCACGTAATCCTCAGAACGATTTCCCAGGTTGATACTGTCATCCCATTTTACAGGTGAGAAACTGAGTCTCAATCACTTGTCTGAAGTCTCACAGCCAGCAAATGTGGGAATCAGAATTTGATCTCTAAACTGTAAGCCGTTATTTTTGTTTTTGAGCCAGGTTTCCTCTCGGAGAGGACACAGTAGGATCCCAACAAGAACTGGGTATTTCTGCTCCAGGTTTGGAGCAATGGGCCGGCCCCCTTTAGCCCCCCCTCCCCTTTGGGTCCCCTGATTCAGTGGGTCAACTCACCTGGGCTTTTTCCCAAGCCAATCATGGCTGGACCAGTTTGGGTACCTTGTAGCTGGCTCTTTTCTCTCCCACATGGGTGGGTGTGCCTGGGTGGCCAGACCATCTGCCTCCAGCCTCTGCCAAACCCAGATTTCTCACCATCACCCGCTAGCCACACTGCTAGTTCCTACCCCTCCATCCCGTCTCTCCCTTCTAGTCCAATGTTCTTTTTTATTCCATACCCTTCCTGAAGGCCACTGGTTCCATCCCAAATAGTGTACTAACCCGCCTTCTAAAGATGATCATCATCAGTCCCAACATTTTAAGGCCACAGAGCTGTTGTTTTGGAGCCAACAGATCTACAAATTATAGCTCTGCTACTTACCAGCTGAATGACCTTGGGTAAGCGGCTTTGCCTCTCTGAGCCTCAGTTTTTTCAACCGCAGAATGGACACAGTGATGCCCATCTCACAGGGTGACTGCAAGGACTCGGTGAACTTGTTTTTACAAAGAGCACAGAGCAGCATTTGATACCAAGGTCATTGTACTGCACAACACCGAGCTAGGTTGGGAATAGTGCACCCTGGGTTTACGCGGTTGTATAGTGCACAGACTGTGCAACAGTATCTAGCAGTCCTGCCTGGCATACAGTTAATAATCAGGAAATGCTATTATTCTTTCCTTTCCTTCTTGCTAGTAGCTGCTTTGGGGAACAAATTGTAATAGGTCCTTAAAGTGTCCCATGTGGGATACAGCACATAGCTAAGGATTTGAAGAACATAGCTGCACAATGCTCCTCATCCACGTGAATGTTTAAGGAAGACTTTCATGTAGCAAAGCAGGTGGTTGTAGCTGTCCCTCTTCACAAGGGCTCAGACACAGCAGCCCCTGGGTGCTCTGCTCACAGCCTGCTGTGTGGACCAGCTGTTTCACTCAGACCACTCACTTATCCATACCTTACTTCTGCCAAGAAAATCTTGTATACTGAATAGGTATTTACACAATAAATGTGTATTTTCCAGTAAGTTTTTCTGGCTTCACTGTAATGCCAGAGAACTTTCTATGCAAGAGGCCAGGTCTCTATAAAAAAGGAGGTCATCTGAGTCATTTTCCAGCCAGAGCCCTTTAAATTCCCAAGTTAACATTATTATTTCCCTAACCCGTTGTTGATAATAAATATCCTTCTGATTGCTTGACCTGAACATGATTGTTTGAATTTCGGTCTTATTTTTACCTTTCTCTTCATAGCCAAGTTCCTTACATGTGTGATTTATATCTACCCTCTCCATAGTATCTGCTTCCTGTACTCTATAATCTGGCTTTAATAGATTTCTCTTAAAACTCTCTCCTGTCTAGTTAAGGCTCTTTCTTCTCTTTTTCTTGGCATCCCTCCAGACTCCCCCATTTTTTTGAGGTCACCAATGACTTCTTCCTAACAAACGCTGGCCTTACCAAGCTCCAAAGAAATCCAATGGGGAAAGGAAAGTCTTTCCACAAAAGTGGTGTCAGAACAACTGGAAATCAATATGGGGGAAAAAACAAACCTTAACCCTTGCTTCACGATCGTAATCTTCATACCCCCAAATTAATTAGACGTAAAAGCTAAATCTACAAATCTTTAGAAGAAAACATTGAAGAGAATTGTTGTAACCTTGAAGTAAGTAAATATTTCTTAGACAGGACCCAAAAAATGTTAACTACCAAAAAAAGTGATAAATTGGATTTCATCAGAACTAAAAACTTCTACTCAACGAGAAAGAATCATGAAGACAATGAATAGGCAAGCCATAAACTATCAGAAAATATTCCTATTAGATAAATCTAACAAAGGACTTGTATACATAATACATAAAGAACTCTCACAACATAATAGTAAAAAGCAAAAACAACAATTAAAAAATGGCAACAACAACAAAAAATCCTCGGACATAGAAATGGCCAAAGCACTTGAAGAAGTATTCAACATCATCAGTCATCAGGGGAATGAAAATGTAAAAGACCGACAATATCAAAGCTAGTGAGATGTAGAGCAGCTAGAATTCTTATACATCGCTGGCAGGGGTATAAAATAATACAAGAAGTTTGGGAAACTCTTTGGCAGTTTCTTATAACACTAAACATGTAACTATATTATACCAAGCAACTGTGCTCCCAGGGATGGCCCAAGAGAAATATTGATAAAATCAGATATCCCAAAAAAAAAAAAAGAAAAAGACTTCTACAAGAATGCTCACAGCCGCTTTACTGAGAGTAGTGAAAACTGGGGGGAAAATGACCATCCAAAGGAAAATAGATTTTCAAAGTGCAATCCAATGGAATACTACTCAGACTACAAAGGAACGATACCTCTAATGACACAGATGGCACTCAGAAATATGCCGAGTAAAAGAAGGCAGACATCAGAGAATATGAACTAGGTGATTGCATTTATGTGGAATTCAAGAGCGGGCAAAACTCAGTTATGGAGACAGAAATCAGAATGGTGGCGTCTTCTGAGGTGGGTAAGGGAGTGGTGAGTTGGGATTGACTAGTTGGGGACACAGGGGAACTTTCTGGGGAGGAGGGAGGGTTCTATATCTTGACAGGAATGTGCATTACATGTGTGTGTGCATTTGTCAAAACTCATTGAATGTGTGCACTTAAGATCTGGGAATTTCACTGAAAATTATAATTCAATAAAAACGTATTTTTTAAAAAACAAATCTTCCCCTTCCAGGCTTTTTGCTATTATCTAATATCTCTACAAACTGTAACCCTGGCTTTGAGAGCTCCTCTTCTGGTTCCCAGCACCCCACCCTGTTCTGTGAGCTGCCACAGTGTGGGCCCTCACGCCCTTATCCTTTCCCCTTTGCATTTGCTCATTCATTCCAAGCACATCTACTGTCAAGATACAATAAACTAAATTCATAGATTCAAGACTTATTTCCCAGCAAGCTTGGAGAACATTCTTTCTGCAGCCTAAGAAATGTGCCCCCAGTGATTCACATGCCACCCAGCTTTCCTTCTCCCCACTACTTCCCACGGAAACCAAGCAAAACCAAGTTGCTTACCTGGAAGTATCATAAGACCCACCAATAGCAGGGCCAGCCTGGCACGCTGTGTCCTCCCAAGCCCTGCTATTGGTGGGTCTTATGATATTGACATGATACATGATGTCATCCTTGCTTTCTGGAAATAGGCTCCTTTTTTGCTTTGAGTCCTGTATCATTCAGAGGCTGAATTCACTGGAGAGTGATCACAGCTAATGCTGGTCTCCCAGTGGCATCTAAGTGCATTGCTGATGTTCGATGAATATTAATAAATAATAGCAACTGTGGGCTTGAGTAGAAGAATCAAGCCCTAGGCACAATGTGGCCAGAAAAACTAAACGACAAATTCTGAAGCTTTCCACGGTCGTTAATTAAGATTAGAAAGCTAGTGAACTATATAAGAAAAATGAAGCAATCTTATATTCAGGCCCAGAAATGCCGAGGATGATTTCATTTTACTGGCTTCTCTTTGTTTTGTTTTATTTTGTGTGTGTGTGTGTGTGTTAAAGAACCCTAACTCAGACACCATAAAGAAAAATCATTAGAAAGAGCAACTGAAAAACATACAGCTGTTATTTCCTTACTAAGCTTTGTTACTCAGCTGAGTACTCAGAAATATGCAAAAGGAGAAAGGCCTTTGGAGAAAGGTCTGGCTAAAACATTTTTTTAAAAAGAACTGTCCAGACCAAGTAGTTTTCTTTTTCCAGTCCTTTGTACCAAAGACATTGAATAGCTTGTACCATTTTCTAGAAATATTTTTGTCTGATTTTCTGAAGCTGGTCCTCTATGGCTTGAGGGTAAAGTTATAGGTAGATGGCATCACTGCTTTTACTACTATCCCTAAAGAAATGCCTAAGGTTTGGACATCTTTTGATCACACACATTTTGTTTCATAGAACTGAAATCATTCAGCCACTAGGGAAATATTTCTCCAGGCAAAAAGATGCAATCCCCTGGGATCGATAAATTACCCTGTGAGTTTAGAGGTGGCAAAAACGTCTTTAAAAATTTTTTTATTTACTATTTTTATAAATTGATGCATAGTTGATTTATAATGTTGTGTTAGATTCTGGTGTACAGCAAAGTGATTCAGTTATACATATATATCTTCTTTTTCATATTCTTTTTCATTATAGGTTATTATAAGATATTGATTACAGTTCCCTGTGCTATATACGGGACCTTGTTGATTATCTATTTTATATCTGCTAATCTCAAACTCCTAATTTATCCCTCACCCCCTTTCCTCTTTGGTAACCATAATTTTGTTTTCTATGTCTGTGAGTCTGTTTCTGTTTCATAAATAAGTCCATTTGTGTCATATTTTAGATTCCACATATAAGTGATGTCATATGATATTTGTCTATCTCTGTCTGACTTACTTCACTTAGTATGATCATCTCTAGGTCCATCCATGTTGCGAAAAGACTGGCTTTTAACGAGAAATGGGAGAGAGGAGAGCTAAAGATGGGGGGAGGTCTCACGGAGAAAGTGCATTTGAATTGGACCTTGAAAGTGATTCGATCTGGTCGTGCCGACACTGAAGACAGAGGCCTTGCACAGAACAGTAAAGAGTTAAACCTTCGAAAGGCTTTTTTGTCCTACAGTCTTCTAAATGACCTGCCGCTACAATCTTCTTTGCTGTTTCTCTCACCAGTAAGCTTGACTCGCCCCAGCTTTCCTTTGTGTCCCCTGAGATTTGCCACCATCTCTCTGGAATGCTCTTCCCCTTGACCTTTATAAAGGCTGTCTCCTCTTCATTTGGTCATCATTCAGCCTTCCCCAACCAACCCAGCCAACCCCGCCCAGGCACTTGCTAGCCTATTGCCACAGTACTGTTCTCCATAACACTCATCACAAATGAAAACAATCTTGCTTATCTTATTGCACATTTCTTGTAAGCTCCATGAGCACCAAACATTATCTGTCTTGTCATTTCTGTATCTTCAACACCTAGAATAATGTCTGCTGCAGAGTAAACACTCATTCAATGAGTGAATAAATGAAAGGAGAAAATCCTCTCCTTCCTTGAAATTGCTTGAAAAATACAAGAAATGGATGAGGATTAGAGTAGTTCACATTTTTAATCCACAGTTCAGCATGGATTAAAAAAAGCTGTTGAGGCCCCACTTTGGGAGGCCTTAGATGCAGGTCAGTGAGCCTGTGAGCAAGGTCCCATGGGCAGATGGCACGTGGCACCCAAAACAGATGCTAATACAGACAGGAATCTAGGCAAAGACTATGCAGCGGGGAGCCAATGCACGCTTTGACCTCAGTGGGGAGGTGAGCAGAGCCGTGCTTGAGGAAGACGAAAGCAGGGCCAGTGGGCAGGATGGCTCTGAAGGGGGAGTGAGAGGAGGAAGTGAGATCGGGGTAATCACAGCAATGACAGTGGTGACCACGTCTCCCTGAGGGCTCACTGGGTACCAACTCACTGTGATACCCACTCATTACACCTCTCACCTGTTCTCGCAGAATGTTCACCAGATGGATAGTAACATCCCCATTCTGCAGAGGAGGAAGTTGAAGGGTAGTTGGGTGGGGTAGTTTGATGAGAGGCTTAGTAACTTGCTCAAGGTCACAGAGCTCAAAAGAACAAACAGGAGGAAATCTGAGAACAGTATTATCTGAAGGGCATACCTAATTTATACTGCTTCAGATTATAAAACAAAGGGCCATCTCGGAAACCACAAAGCCAATCTCTGAGGAGAAAAGTATCCGATTTGGGCTCACCTGAAGATGAACTGTCGCTGGTGGGAATGAGCAGCCCTGTTCTGCACCCTCCTCAGTGACAAAGAAAGCGGTTCTGATGGCTTTCCACAAAGAAATGTGAGGACGCGTGTTTTCCCAGCTTAAAAAAATTATTGCACATGCCAGGTAAATAATTCTGAGAGGCTACTTGTTGCTGCATTTGGCTTCTCGTCACCTTCTCCTCCGCGCTGATCTGCAGAGCCATTGGCACCTGTGCCCAGGTCCGCTCAGTTTACCATCCGTCTCAGCTATCGTGGCCCGAACGCAGGTTGGAAAAGGATTTCCAGACATAAGGCAGAATGTAAAGAAGATAGAATTTATTAGAGGGAAGGGTCGCTGTCAGAACAGCAGGCCGACTTCCTAGTAGTCTGGGAGAGTCAAGCCTGAACATGTGCTATTGATCAGTTTTTATAGCCCGAAAACAAAGGAATGGTCTGAGGTGAAAATTTCGTTTACTGATTGGTCGAGGCACATATACCTTCCTTCTATAGGGTGGGAGTGGGACAGGGCAGATGCCTTTCCTTATTTGGGACAGGTCCCGTTGCCCAGGTGGGCATCGCCCAGGTGGGCTCAGGAATTTCGTAACCATCGCAACATGGTGGGGAGGGCAAGTAAGAGTCCGGTAGGGGGTGTAACGCTGAAACTTTTTCAGACAGCGTTGTCCTTTGTCCTTGAAGCACCATTGTCCTTGGAGCACCACATCAGCCTTTTCTTCTGTATTTGTCGGTGTCACCAGAATGATGTATTTGATTTAAAACACACACACACACACACACACACACACACAGCAAGTAGGGGAGCACAGCAAAACCTTGATTAAGAGAAATGTTTGGTCAATGGGGTAGTTTGATTAATTTCATGTCCTACGAAACTGAGAGTTAAGTAAGAAATCCTTTCCGTTTCGATCCTTGTGATTGAAAACCTTTCTCAAACAAGCTACTCCATTCTCCTGTCTTTGTATGCACGGAAGAGTGACCAACACCGCAGAATCTTCCTTGGGAGATGGAAAGTTTGGCAGTAAATCTTGGCCATCCTTCCTGAACGCCGATGATAAGATGATTCATGTAGGTTTGGGAAGTATAGAAGCTGGATGTGGGCAAATCCTGATACATTCTAGGAGCTGAGATTTAAAAATAAGTCTTTCGGGGCTTCCCTGGTGGCGCAGTGGTTGAGAATCTGCCTGCTAATGCAGGAGACACAGGTTCGAGCCCTGGTCTGGGAGGATCCCACATGCCGCAGAGCAACTAGGCCCGTGAGCCACAACTACTGAGCCTGCGCATCTGGAGCCTGTGCTCCGCAATAAGAGAGGCCACGACAGTGAAAGGCCTGTGCACCGCGATGAAGAGTGGCCCCCACTTGCCACAACTAGAGAAAGCCCTCACACAGAAATGAAGACCCAACACAGTCATAAATAAATAAATTTTAAAAAAATAAAAAATAAAAAATAAATAAAATTAAAAAAAAAATAAGTCTTTCCATTTTCTTTTCATAATTGCTGTTGAGGGGATGAAGGGGGTCTTGTTGATTGAGGGTCTTGATGGGTTGGAGGCCAGACCATTGGAGTTTCTGCTTTTCGTTTAGAATCTTAGTGAACAGCTGTTTGATTTATTTTCTAATTAAACTAATACTATTTTCCAGGTTCTTGAGTCCATAAACTTGTGTTCTTCTGTAGATAAGAATACCTCATAAAAATAATGAATGTTGTCCAGAGAGTATTAAGTATAATTTTTTACAACATTGATTCATACTGTACATTAGGGGAAATTCTGGCTTGATTCACTTTGTTATAAAGTAGAAACTAACACACCATTGTAAAGCAATTATACTCCAATAAAGATGTTAAAAAAAATTAAAAAAAAAAACAACAAAACAAAACAAACACAAAAAAAAACACTTGTGATTTTTTTAAGCAAGTAATATTAATGTATCTAAATGTGTTACAAAAATGTCTGTTTTGGAGAGACAGCATAATATAATAGACTGAGTTCTGGCTTTGAACTGAGGCAGATCTAAGTGAAATTGCTACTCTGCTCCTGCTGTGTGACCATGGGAAAGTCATTTAACCTCTCTGAGCCTCGACTTTGTCATCTGAAAAAAATGAAGATAAAAATCCCTCCTGTCTAGGGCCAGGGTAAAGATTAAATGAAAGGCTGTGTGTAAGAGCCTGGTTCCTAGCAGTTGACAAAGAAAATCAGATGTTCTCCTCCCCCACCCCAACATAAAAACAAATGGTATCATATATTTTATCAATCAAACCCAAATAATCTTCGTATTTGTCCTAGAATGGTAACGCTGCCTGCTCAGGTCATAGCTGCCAAAGATTCTATTTGTGATCATTAAAGGGATGCCCAGGTATCTGGTTAAACATTATTTCTCGGTGTGTCTGTGAGGCTGTTTCTGGATGAGATTAGCATTTGAACTGGTGGATTCTGGAGGACAGATTGCCCTCCCCAGTGTGGGTGGGCAACATCCTATCCCTGAAATAAACAAAAGATGGAGGAAGAGAGAATCGGTCCCTTCTCTGCCTGCCTGCATGAGCTGGGACATCGGTCTTCTCCTGCCCTTGGAGAAGGATTCACACCATCGCTCCCCTCGTCCTCAGGCCTTTAGATGCAGACTTGAACTCCAGCATTGGCTTTCCCGGGCGCCAACTCAACAGATGGTAGATTATCAGCCTGTATCATCTCATGAGCCAACTCCTTGTAATAATTCCCATGTCTCTCTCCTGTTAGTTCTGTTTCTCTGGAGAACCCTAACACACCATTTTCAGGAAGCGATCTCTACTAACCCACCTGGACTAGAGCTCGTTTTTTTTTTTTTTAAAGATGTCCTTTTTCTTTCTTGTTTTTTTAAAATTTATTTTTATTTATTTATTTTTGGCTGTGTTGGGTTTTCGTTGCTGCGCACAGGCTTTCTCTAGTTGCAGCGAGCGGGGGCTGTTCTTCGTTGTGGTGTGCAGGCTTCTCATTGTGGTGGCTTCTCTTGTTGCGGAGCATGGGCTCTAGGTGCGCGGGCTTCAGTAGTTGTGGCAGGTGGGCTCAGTAGTTGTGGCTCACGGGCTCTAGAGCGCAGGCTCAGTAATTGTGGCACACGGGCTTAGTTGCTCCACGGCAGGTGGGATCTTCCTGGACCAGGGCTCAAACCCATGTCCCCTGCATTGGCAGGTGGATTCTTAACCACTGTGCCACCGGAGAAGCCCCTAGACTAGAGCTCTTGATTTAGAAAAACATTAGCCTTCCTCACCCACCTGCCCACAGCCCTCAGCCTGGCTCTTATCGGCAATGGGGAAAACCACGGTTGCAGAATTGCCAGGCTGGGAATTCTCCAGGCATTTTTACACAAAGTCATCTCACTTTTTTTTAAAAGTTATCTCCCACGGTGGCAAAACCAGATTCAGTGTGATATTAGGAACTGAAATCTGTGTTCACACAGGTTAAAGAAATACGCAATGTAAATGATGTAAGCGTTTGTCTTGCAGGCCTTGGAGACAGGTTACCTCATTTGATATCTGACTCCAGAGAGAAGTGAGGCCAAACCACTTTATAAATAGGTTCTAAATCGGTGGCTTCACCTGAGCCCCTGCCCCAGAACAGCAAGTTTAGGGGGAAGGTACAGGTGCTTTGAGGGTCCTGCTGCCTCTTCCTCAGCTACACGCCCAGAGCTGGGAGTACAGACTGGACCCTGGTGTGGTGCCTTGGTAGCCTTAGCGAGCCACTGTTTAACTTTCTTCCTCTGTAAATGGAAACTAAAATACCTACGTGGTAGGGTTGTTGTGATATTTAAAATAAAAATACTTGATAGGCATATCAGAGGCGCTCCATAAGAGCCAAGCATTTTCTGCAGGCACATGGGGTAAACACAGGAAACAGACTGTTGATTGACTTTTTTTTTAACACTTTTTATTTATTTATTCACTTATTTTAATTTATTTATTTTATTTATTTATTTTTGGCTGTGTTGTGCCTTCATTGCTGCGTGTGGGCTTTCTCTAGTTGCGGCGAGCAGGGGCTACTCTTCGTTGCGGTGCGCGGGCTTCTCATTGCGGTGTCTTCTCTTATTGCGGAGCGTGGGCTCTAGGCGCGCAGGCTCAGTAGTTGCGGCATGTGGGCTCAGTAGTTATGGCTCGCAGGCTCTAGAGCTCAGGCTCAGTAGTTGTGGCGCACGGGCTTAGTTGCTCCGCGGCATGTGAGATCTTCCCGGACCAGGGATTGAACCCGTGTCCCCTTCATAGGCAGGCGGATTCTTAACCACTGCGCCACCAGAGAAGCCCCTGATTGACTTTTTTTTTCTGTATTAATTTTTATTGCATCATAATTAACACACAATAGAATACACAGATATTAAGTGTTCATTTCAATGAATTTTGACATTTGTATATACCCACATAACCACCATCCAAACTGAGAAATAGAACACTTTCACTGTTACCCAAGAAAGTTTCTTCAGGCTGTGTTCCTTTCTTTTTTTTTTTAAGAGATGCTTTTCTTTTGTAAGTCACCGATGTCTTTTTTATTTTTATGTATTTATTTATCTTTTAACATTTTTATTGGAGTATAATTGCTTTACAATGGTGTGTTAGTTTCTGCTTTATAACAAAGTGAATAAGTTATACATATACATATATCCTCATATCTCTTCCCTCTTGCATCTCCCTCCCTCCCACCCTCCCTATCCCACCCTTCTAGCTGGTCACAAAGCACTGAGCTGATCTCCCTGTGCTATGTGGCTGCTTCCCACTAGCTATCTATTTTACATTTGGTAGTGTATATATGTCCATGCCACTTTCTTACTTTGTCCCAGCTTACCCTGCGCCTTCCCCGTGTCCTCAAGTCCATTCTCTAGTATGTCTGCGTTTTTATTCCGGTCTTGGCCCTAGGTTCTTTATGACCTTTTTTTTTTTTTAGATTCCATATATATGTGTTAGCATATGGTAATTGTTTTTCTCTTTCTGACTTACTTCACTCTGTAGGACAGACTCTAGGTCCATCCACCTCACTACAAATAACTCAATTTCATTTCTTTTTATGGCTGAGTAATATTCCATTGTATATATGTACTACATCTTCTTTATCCATTCATCTGTCAATGGACACTTAGGTTGCTTCCATGTCCTGGCTATTGTAAATAGAGCTGCAATGAACATTGTGGGACATGACTCTTTTTGAATTATGGTTTTCTCAGGGTATATGCCCAGTAGTGGGATTGCTGGGTCGTATGATAGTTCTATTTTTAGTTTCTTAAGGAACCTCCATACTGTTCTCCATAGTGGCTGTATCAATTTACATTCCCACTAACAGGGCAAGAGGGTTCCCTTTTCTCCACACCCACTCCAGCATTTATTGTTTGTAGATTTTTTGATCATGGCCATTCTGACCGGTGTGAGATGATATCGCACTGTAGTTTTGATTTGCATTTCTCTAATGATTAATGATATTGAGCATTCTTTCATGTGTTTGTTGACAATCTGTATATCTTCTTTGGAGAAATGTCTATTTAGGTCTTCTGCCCATTTTTGGATTGGGTTGTTTGTTTTTTTGATATTGAGCTGCATGAGCTGCTTGTAAATTTTGGAGATCAATCCTTTGTCAGTTGCTTCATTTGCAAATATTTTCTCCCATTCTGAGGGTTGTCTTTTCATCTTGTTTATGGTTTCCTTTTCTGTGCAAAAGCTTTTCAGTTTCATTAGGTCCCATTTGTTTATTTTTGTTTTTATTTCCATTTCTCTAGGAGGTGGGTCAAAAAGGATCTTGCTGTGATTTATGTCACAGAGTGTTCTGCCTATGTTTTCCTCTAAGAGTTTGATAGTGTCCCATCTTACATTTAGATCTTTAATCCATTTTGAGTTTATTTTTGTGTATGGTGTTAGAGAATGTTCTAATTTCATTCTTTTACATGTAGCTGTCCAGTTTTCCCAGCACCACTTATTGAAGAGGCTGTCTTTTCTTCATTGTATATTCTTGCCTCCTTTAACAAAGATAAGGTGACCCTATGTGCGTGCGTTTATCTCTGGGCTTTCTATCCTGTTCCATTGATCTATATTTCTGTTTTTGTGCCAGTACCATACTGTCTTGATTACTGATTGACTTTTTAAAAAGCTGGACTTTTTTTTTTTTTTTTAATATAGCAGGTTCTTATTAGTTATCCATTTTATACATATTAGTGTATATATGTCAATAAAAAGCTGGACTTGACTTGTCAAGGACCTGGAGCAACCGGAATTGTCCATGCATCGCTGGTGAGGTGTAAAGTGGTGTATCCATGTAGGAAAATTGAAAAAGTTAATCAGACACTTACCATGTGACCCAGCAAGATCACTCCTGCATATACACTCGAGACATGAGTGTGAATGTCCCCTCCCAAAAAAGACTTGTACAAGAATATTCACATCAAATAGAGACACAGATGTAGAGAACAAACGTATGGACACCAAGGGAGGAAAGTGGCAGGGAGTGGGGGATGAATTTGGAGATTGGGATTGACATATATACACTAACATGTATAAAATAGATAACTAATAAGAACCTGCTGTATAAAAAAATAAAATTCAAAAATTCAAAAAAAAAAACCTACCCATTCTATCCAGCGGTAAGAAGGAATTAATGGGAGGTTTGTATATCGAGGTGAATCAATCTCCCAAATGTAATGTGTGGGAAAGAATATGGTGCAATGGCATTTATATAAAGTTTAAAAATATGAGAAACTGTAAAAAAGAATATTCACATCAAATCTATTCATAAGAGCCCAAGATTAAAAACAGACCAAATGTCTGTCAAGTGGTGAATAGATGAACAAACTGTGATTGATGCATACGATGGAATACTGCCCAGCTATAAAAAAGAAGGACCTACTGTTCCATACAACAACATGAGTTAATCTGAGACATGTTATTTTAAATGAAGGAAGCCATGTATATGAGAAAATATATACTATATCATCCCCAAGTTCAAGAACTTCAGTGGTACATGGCGGAATAGTGACTCGCTGCAAGGGTGGAATGGTGGTATTGGCAAGAAAGGACCCTGAGAGAACTTTCTGAGGTGACGGATGTATCCTAAATATTGATTTGGATGACGGCTGCCCAGATAGGTACAAAACTCATCAAGCTATATCGTTGAGGTGTGTGCACTTGATATTTGTGTATTATACCTTAAAAAATAGACTCGAGATTCTCTTCGGCAATGAATACCTTAACCAAACTCTCAGGTCATCAATGCAGTCATTTCCAGGAGCCGGAGAAGCCTAAACGCCTCTGCCACCCCGTCCGTCGGCTCTCCCTGGTCACATGCACAGGCACCGCATGCCTCTCTGAGAGCAGAGAGCTCCAGCCATTCAGCAGGTGGTGATCGCATTTCTGCCCCGTGATGAGATACAGGAAGAATACATCTCCTCATTCTGGATTTTATGATGTGGTTACAGGAAGTCTCTAATTTGGTGTTGGGAAAGAGATTAGAACATAGATATTTGTGCATATTTTGGTCCAGCTGGCGTTTTGCCTAAGAGCAGGCGGACCTGGTCCTGTATGACTCAGGGGACGGGAGCCTGACACCCCCCAGAGGAGCCTTTGCTTTACAAGGCAGTCCAATTACAGAGCCAACCTTCCGGGGTGGGGACAGGAGGTTGGCTGGGCATCCTCACACCCTGAATCCCCACACTGTGACTTGGCAGGGTTTTCCCAGCACATCATTCCATGCCTTCATCTGCTTTCAAAGAGTTTGACAACATGTTTTTGAGTTACTTACTTTTGTGGAACCTATTAAATCAGAAAAGTCTCTTTTCTTAGCGTAACAAGTAGATTAAAATGTGAGTAATTTCATGGTCCGCAAAGACAGCCAAATGTTGATTGAGTTCCTTAAGGCGTGCTCTAATGCACGTTCATAAAGCAAAAGCGTGTTTCTTATGAACGAGGAATTACTGTCTGCTGGCAGGACAATGGCGGTGGCGAGGTTGCTAGGGGCCCTCCTCACCCACCCTGAGGCCACCTAAAGCTGCCCACGTACTCTGGGCCTCGGGGAGAAGCAAGTCGTGGCTTGTGGGACCTGGTTAAGCTCCAAGAGGGCTGGCACCTTTTACGTGAATTTAGCCCAACCTGTGGGCAGAGACTCCCTGTACTCCGCGCTTCTGGAGAGTAATGATTATTAACGACACCTACTGTTTGTGAAGTGCCTCCTGTGAGCTGGGAATTGCTGATCACTTCCTAGGCCTCGTGTTACTTAACCCTTACAACAGCTTTGGGAAACTGGGCTCGACATTAGGGGCTAAGATTTAGTGATCACTTAGTCCAAGGCATTTAACCCTTGCAGCAACTCCCCAGAGAGGGAACAATTCTTCTCCCCACTTTATGATGAAAAATTTGAAGTTTAAGAAGCCAAGGAACTTGTCTGGAGGTCATGCAACCCATAAGCTGCAGAAACGTAAGATTTAATTCAACCTAACCTCAGCCTCTGGTCTCCCCAGCCCCACCCAACCTCAGCCCAGGTTTGCATCAAGGAGGGTGACAGGGAAAAGGGGGAAGCTGGGGCATCCAAAGGCCAGTTTCCTGGGTGTGAGGAGGGCAGGGCTGGGAGAATCTGATCAGCCACAGAGACTGGCGCTGGAGAAGAAGAGGAAGTAGCCCAGTAACCGCGTGCGTGCATGTACGTCTGTGTGTGCACGTGTGCGTGTGTGTGTGTACGCACATCGGTGGTGGTGATGACCATGGATGTGGAGATATGCGTGGTTGGGGAGGTATGTTGGGAGGGATCCCTGGTTTCTGTCCTAATTTTGGAAACAGGTGTCCTGTTTCCATGGTGGCCAGTCTCTAATGGAAGGGTCTGGAGCCAAAGGGAGGTTGTTTTCAGAATTAAAGGGCTTGGCCACCAAAAATAAAACCCAACCCTATGTCCCAAGATCCCACAGGAAACTTTTTACCATGGCTATAGATTTTGAAATGCTAATGTCCTCTGTCTGGAATTATTAAAAATTCCTGTGTGTATCATTTATTTCCCCAAGTGGGATATCATTTCCTAGAAGGCCTGCGTGGCCGTGCCTGTCAGCACCCCAGTAGGGCCTCCCGGTTCCAGGCACCCCTGACCCACACAGGAGGTGCTAGTTTGCGGCCTCCAGGTGGCCGTCCCCTGAGCCAGAGCCTGCACCGCCTGGGCCACAAGCGCGGGACAAATAAAGCCGTCAACCAATTTCTGGCAGGAGCATGGCCCGCGCTGCCCCTGTTGGGAGAACTCAGAAGCTTGATCTACACCGTCTCCTGTGACTCCCCAGTGGGATTTTGCCCCAGATGGCAGCAGGCTGTCCCTGAGGCAACCTTCTTCCTCTTCCCCTCTTCACTTTCTCTCATCCCCGAGCCGCTCCCAGGGCTTCCTAGGATCATCTCCCAAACACACGCCCCGCCCTGGAAATTTTGCCTTTGTTTTCAGCTCCCAAGAGAAATCCAACGAAGACAAATCTGCACTGACGTCTTCAGGATTCGGCATCCAGGTCAGTGATTCTCAAAGTGTGGGCACCAGGCCAGCAGCATCAACTTCACTGGGAATTTGTTGGAAATGCAGATTCTCAGGCTTCACCCCAGACCTACTGCATCAGAAACCCTTGTAGGGGAGGGGGTGCCCAGAACTCTGCATTAACAAGCCCTTCAGATGATTGGTTTTTCATGTCTTGTTTTTTTTAGTTTCCAGCTTTATTGAGATGTCATTAACATATAACATTATATAAGTTTAAGGTGTACAAGGTAATGATTTGATATATACATGTATTGCAGAACGATTGCCACCATAAGTTTAGTTAACACATCCGTCACCTCACGTAGCTACCACTTGTGTGTGTGTGTGATGAGAATTGTAAGATCTACTCTTCGCAACTTTCAAACATATAATAGGGTATTGTTAACTATAGTTGCCATGCTGTACATTACACCCCCATGACTTGCTCATCTTGTAACTGGAAGTTTTTACTTTCTGACCACTTTTACGCTTTCCTCACCACATTCTCGCCCCCTAACCTCCACCTCTGGCAACCATCCATCTATTCTTTGTATCTATGAGTTCTGCTTTTTTTTAGAATCTACATATACGTGAGATTGTAAGATATTTGTCTTTCTTCATCTGACTTATTTCACTTAGCATAATACCCTCAAGGTCCATCCATGTTGTCACAAATGGCAGGATTTCCTCCCTGTTATGGCTGAATAATATTCCGTTGTGCGTATACTACAACTTTTTTACCCATTCCTCCCATTCATGGACACTTAGTTTGCTTCCATGCCTTGGCTATTGTAAATAACACTGCAGTGAATATGAGGGTCCCCAAATCTCTTTGAGACAGAGATTTTGCTTCCTTTGGATCTGTTCCCAGGAATGGGATCGCACAATTAAGTTTGAGCACCACTGACCTAGACATAGTACAAGATTCTGTTGTCACATGAAATAGAGAACGAAGGAGAGAAAGGAGTCTGCAGCTTAGTCACGACCAGTCAGAGTGAGAACTACACATCTCAGAACCGTCCCAGAGAAATCTGCTGAGCCTTTCAGGCCAGACAAGGTAAAGAGGAAACCTGTCCCGGGCGAGAGCTCGCCCTGCGGTGGGGCTGACCCTGGGCAAGCAGGGGAACTGCAGTGTAAGGTGTCTGCACTGAAGTGGGTCGTCTCTCCAAATACTGCACTTGATTTAACAAGGCTTCCATCTTTGCTTAGGACCCGGTAGCTGACAGTCAAAGCCTGTGTTCTTTGTTAATGAGCTTTTGGGGATTTACAGTTTTCCTTCTTTCAGTTGTCAGGCGTGACCCGTTCTTGACATCAGACATGATCACAGAAGCAGGCTCCCCCCGGAGAGGCAGTGGGGAGACCAAGTGCTGAGGGACACGCTGAGTCCAAGCCCCACGTGGACTCTGGGAGGTCCATCAGCCCGCTTCCCAGTCCCCCCGCTTCCCCACCTCAAATCACTCCATCACACCAGCAAGAAGAGGTCGGAACAGATGGCTGGGGCAGGTTTCAGAGACCACGGGAGGGCTGAAAGAATGGCCCAGAAGTGACCGAGATGTTTCGGGCAAGGATGGGGTAGATGAGGCTGCGGGACATCCACAGGCAGCAAAGCCATAAGCGCCGGGAGGAAACTGCAGGCTTCGCTCTCACACCAGTGCTGGCCCTTTTTCCAGAGCGCTCGTCGCACCTCACGGGGGAAAATCAGTGGAACCCAGGAAGGGAGCTTTCTCCGCTGTAGCAGAGCAGCTGTGCTCTCCGCACCCCCAGAGCCACAAAGTGTGAACATCTTGCCGGGTGGAACTTTAAAGCCTTGCCACCCATAGCTGTGGGATGTCCACAGGTGACCCTCCTTTCTGGACCCAGAGTTGCAACCAGCAGTTCTCACCCTATTCTTTCAGGTCTCTGATTCTTTACTGGCACTGATTCCCCACCACAGAGCCTGCTTTATCTGGTAACAGGGCAGAAGTCCCTGTGCAGATGTCCAGGCCAGCAGCCCAGGGCAAGTTTGAGACTCGGGTGTCCTGACTGCTGCTCTGTCCCTCTCCATGACACTGCCCTGCCCTTTAGTCTCCACTGGCCTCGGCCTAAGCTCTGAGCGGCGTCATGCTGGGGTGACCTCCTAGTCGGGGTCTCAGGTGTCTTGTGGCCATCAGGGTGTATTAGTGACACCGTCTGCCTGGGGAGAGCTGCTCATCCGAACATCACGCCCTCTGGGACCAAGACATCAGAGACGAGCAGACCCTTGCCCTGTGCTAATGGGCTGACGGGAGAGAGCATTTTGCCTTTGGCCTTCTGACTGCAGGTCCCTCATCTGTGAGCTAGCCCATCACTCACGCTAATGGAGGCCACATCTTGGGTAAGGAAGGGCTGCGAAAGACGTGGGGCAGGCAGACTCCTAGCTGGCCTCTTTACGGGCAAGTGAGCACAGCTAGTGTGCTGTCTGTGGTTTCCAGGACAGGGCTGGTGCCTGGGCTCCTGCAGGACAGTCGTCCGAGGTTGTTTTAAATGAAGACATTTGCTTTCTATACAGTATCAATGGATTACAGTAAGCCAGGAGTCTAGATTCTTATCCCATTTTTTTTTTCCAACCAAAAAATAAATTAAATTGTAAAGGATTTGGACAGAGCCAGCAGCATGCCACGTAAAAAGTTAACAGCCTTAGAGGGATCATAAAGACAACGTTCATACGGCATCCATCATATTCATCCCAAAGAATGAAGCTAATTAACCCAATCCCACTTAGCAAATTTTAAATAGAGGAAAGTTTTAAAGTGAGAAGTATTTTGAAAAAGAAGTGATTTACTAGAAAAAGGTAACCTCAGTGAAACTGGGTAGCATTATTTTTTAGTTCAAGACCTAAAAGTAGGGCTTCCCTGGTGGCACAGTGGTTAAGAATCCACCTGCCAATGCAGGGGACACAGGTTCGAACCCTGGTCTGGGAAGATCCCACATGTCATGGAGCAACTAAGCCCGTGCACCACAACTACTGAGCCTGTGCTCTAGAGCCCGCAAGTCACAACTACTGAAGCCCGCACACCTAGAGCCTGTGCTCCGCAACAAGAGAAGCCACTACAATGAGAAGCCTGCGCACCACAATGAAGAGTAGTCCCCGCTCGCCTCAACTAGAGAAATACCGCGAGCAGCAACAAAGACCCAACACAGCCAAAAAATTAAAAAAAAAAAAAGACCTAAAAGTAGATTTTCATTTAAGTTTTACACTTATTTGTTAACATTTTTGGATTTTTAAGTGATACATTTCAATAAAAATATAATACTTCCTTCAAAAAATAAATAAATAAATGAACACACGTCGTTCACTTGGTTTTTGCCAAGATGCCAGGAGGGCCACCAAGCGCCTCAGAGGTTACCTCTGTGTATTCTTTCCTGGCCTTGCTTACCAGGAAGGCTGTCACTCCAAACTCTGTGACCTTCAGGAGGCAGTGGCTTTGAACCGCTCTGTGTTAACCTGAATGCGTGTCAAGGGCGGCCTGGGACACTTGAGCCATGGGTGACTCTTTCCCATCAGAGTGGACCCAGAGCCGTACTGGGAGCCTGCATTTCTATTGCAAATTACAACCTCCGCCGCACTAACTGTCACCAACTCTTACGATTTGTTCTTTGAACCTGTTCTAAATTTTGAAGTACTTTGCTCAGATGCTTTGCTTCACCCACCGTAGCTATGAACGTGTCTTCCAGACAAGACATTTAGAAACCGACTGACGTACCAGTGCTGCAGCCGTAAGAAATGCATGCACTGCAGCACACACAAGAGAGGAACGTGCAACCAGCTTAAAAGACGGGCAAAGCGGGGGGTCCGTTTGTTGAAATAGACATTATATTCTGTCATTGTATGAGTTCGTTTATTCTGTTCCAGAAATTTCTCATGACAAACTGTAAATTAGTTCATTCTAACAATATTCTCTAATTTCAGTAAAGAATGCGGGCCATTGAGTCAACCTGCCCAACCTCAAAGCCTGCTCCCATCACTGGAGACAGACGCTTATTTCTGCTGTGCTTCAATTTCCCTTTTGAAAATTTTAAGTTCGAATTTGTTGGGTTTAGAACACAATAAACTGAAATCTCAAATTAGTGGAGGAAATGAGGCCCAAGAAAAATGGTGCCAGAATAATTGGTTAGCTCTTTAGGTAAAATATTTTAGAGTGTTAAATGTTTTTAATAAAAATGAAAGAAAAAAAGAAAGAGACAGAGAGGGAAAGAAAGAAAAGGAAGGAAGGAAGGAAAAAAGGAAGAAAGAAAGAAAGTTAAAAGATTAATTCAAGAAAGTATATTTGGAACATAACTATAAAGGAAACATTTGATAGATTTGATAATGTAAAAAATTAACTTTATCAAAACACAAAATTGAAAAGCAAATGGTCAGCAGGGGAAAAAATAACCTTTTGAATATAAATGTATAACAAAGAGTTGGTATCTTGGGCTTCCCTGGTGGCGCAGTTGTTAAGAACCTGCCTGCCGATGCAGGGGACACAGCTTCGAGCCCTGGGCCAGGAAGATCCCACATGCCACGGAGCAGCTAAGCCCGTGAGCCACAGCTACTGAGCCTGCGCTCTAGAGCCCGCAAGCCACAACTACTGAGCCCGTGCGCCACAACTACTGAAGCTCGCACGCCTAGAGTCCGTGCTCCGCAACAAGAGAAGCCACCGCAATGAGAAGCCCTCGCTCCGCAACAAAGAGAAGCCCCTGCTCACCACAACTAGAGAAAGCCCCCGCGCAGCAATGAAGACCCAACACAGCCAAAAATAAATTAATTAATTAATTTTTTAAAAAAGAAGAGTTGCTATCTTTATAGAAAAAGCTCTTAAAATCAGTAAGAAACAATGAACACTCAAACAGACAAAAGAAATGAATGAGCAATTCACAATAGAGGTGGTACAAATGAAAACTAAACCTGTGATAAATATTCCACTGCAACAGGAATTAGAAAAATGCACATTAAAAATATGACATGTTATTTGGTATCTATTCAATTTGCACCATTTATAAAGAATAATAATAATAACGTGCTGGTAGTGGTTTGGGAAAACAGGCATTCTCATACGGGACTGATAGGAGCATAGGTTTAGTAAAGAAAAACTTCAATTTTTGTACAGTTTCAGGAAACATTTATCGAGCACATATGCTTCTGGGCCAAGCACTGGGTCAGACTTGGGGATATAACTGTCAACAAATCTGTGAAGGATCCTGCCCTTCTTGGAGCCTGCAATCCAGTTGAGGGAGGTTAGAGGGAGAGAGAAAAGTGTTGGAGAGGGAGTAATTAGGACATACCTAGTATACATTAGTGCTAATGATAGAACAATATTTACATTTCACAGCCTTGATAGCCCCCACCTACATGGCCACAGAACTTCAGGGGGAATATATGCCCACCCATTCACCGTCATCAGACTCCCCCCCCAGGTTTTTAGAGGGGAATTTCCAAGAGGTTTCTCACATATTCAGTAAAAAACAAACAACAAAACAAAGCCAACCTGTCAATATCCTTCCGTTCCTGTCTCCTTGTTGTTCTCCTGAGCGGGCACTTCACCACTGCCGCAGCTACAGGAGCTCTAGGAAAAGAATTCTGCCCTGCTCAGGGCAGTCTCTCTGACGTCCTCCAAGCCATAAAGCAGAGCAGAGGAAGGTTCTGTTCTATTCAGGTCTTCCTTCCCCAGAGGAGTTGTACCCTGCTCTATAAAGAAATACGAACTGTCAGATTTCTGTACAGGAGCTGGCTTTCTTCCCAGGATCAACCCTAGAGAAATTACAGAAGCTAGAGGGAAGTATGGGCTCCAGGAACTTTTAAAATTGAGAAAAGCCCTGGGATGACGAAGGTTGTTTTGAACTGCTGTCTGTGGGAGCAAGTGACTGGAGGCAGCAATGAGACAACGGGATAAGGGAAGAGTTTAGGTCCTACTCTCCATCCTTCCTTGAGATGTCCTGAGACACCTTCTCCAACAAGTCAGCAGCCACAGTCCAGGTCACTGTATCAACAGGACACCATCAGGGGTGATGAGTTGATGAAAAAAGAGAAAACAGGGAAACAAGACAGAATATTCATTACAACCCACAGCTAGAATTCTAGACAATAGTAACTTGATGGGAGAGAGGGCTGGAGGAGTGAGAGAGACCAGAAGGACATGAGAACGTGCTCAAGTACTTCCTAGTCAGTGGGGAAATAAAGATATTGTTGAGCTTAAAAAAAAATCAGTAGGGGTAAATAATCATGAACAATTTTAGGTTAAGGACACACAAGGACAAAAACAGAATGTTCAGCTTTTAAAACATCAGAAGAGGGCTTCCCTGGTGGCGCAGTGGTTGAGAATCTGCCTGCCAATGCAGGGGACACGGGTTCGAGCCCTGGTCTGGGAGGATCCCACATGCCGCGGATCAACTAGGCCCGTGAGCCTGCGCGTCTGGAGCCTGTGCTCCGCAACAAGAGAGGCCGCGATAGTGAGAGGCCCGTGCACCGCGATGAAGAGTGGCCCCCGCTCGCCGCAACTAGAGAAAGCCCTCGCACAGAAATGAAGACCCAACACAGCGAAAAATAAATAAATAAATTTAAAAAAAACAAAAACAAAAAAACAAAAAAAATCGCAAATGAGTTTTTAAAAATATATATGTATATAAATGGGTCCAACTCGCATATTAATTAATCTACAAATTAAACATAATCTTATTAAAAGTTCCAGTTGTATTTTTTTAATTCAATGAACTTAGCCTAAACTTTATATGAGAATACCAACCCAGGAATAACCAACTCAACTCTGAAAATGAAGGGTACAAAGTAAGACCTTATCTAGCAGATTTCTTAAGACATTATAAAGCCATGGTAATAATGACAATGAATATGGAGATAAGAACAAAAAGAGAGCTAGAGACACATCCATACGCATATACGGGATCACCAGAGGGGACAGATGTGGCCTCACAGATCAGCTGGGGCAGGGTGAGTTGTTCAGTGGATGGTGCTTGGACACTGGCTCACTAAATGGGGAAATTAAAATGGAATCCCTCCCTGATACCACATGCAAAGTCAACACCAGATGGATTAAAAGTGAAATATAAAAACCCTGATGTATGGGACTTCCCTGGTGGCTCAGTGGTTAAGAATCCACCTGCCAATGCAGGGGACATGAGTTCAATCCCTGGTCTGGGAAGATTCCACATGTCATGGAGCAACTAAGCCCATGCGCCACAACTACTGAGCCCGCGTGCCTAGAGCCCGTGCTCTGCCACAAGAGAAGCCACCACAATGAGAAGCCTGCACACCACAACGAAGAGTAGCCCCTGCTCACCACAACTAGAGAAAGCCTGTGTGCAGCAACGAAGACCCAGTGCAGCCAAAAATAAATAAATAAATAAATTTATTTTTAAAAAAACCACTCTGATGTAGTCGGAACACAATGCAGTAGAACATTTTGTGACTTTGGAACAGGGAAAGACTTCCCATACCAAAAGCTTCCATCAGACACACCCAGCAGAGTTCATTTCCTTGTTTTCCTGCTTGGTCCCAGGGCCATGACCAAATTCTCCCCTGAAAGCGCACTGGGGGTACCCATAGTTTCAATTACCATTCAGACAGAATCCCAGTTTATAATCAGCTAACACCTCCTGCCATATAATCTATTTCTAAGAAACAGAAAACAACATTATAGGAAAATCATGATGTTATATTTAAAAACCACCCAAGAGCAAACATCAAAATATAAACTAGAGAAACAACAGATCTGTTCTGGTGGTAAGATAATGCATTTGTTTGTTTTTACCTGTGTGCTTGCATACAGTTGGCAAATTTTCTCATCGAGGAGATAGTACCCTTGTAATTAGGGGGGAAAACCTTGTTTCTCCAAACGGGCAGGTGAAATGGGAACATTGCATTGAGTGGGGGTGGGACCACATTGCTCTGGAGAGAAGATGTTGGTAGCTGCACCCACATAAAAGAAACATCGGTTTAAACTTCTCTTGTATGCTCCACGCTCCAGAACGTCAGGCAGAACACTCAATAAACGTTGAATTGACTTGACTTGTTGCCCCTGAAATTACATTTCCTGGGACTGCTCAGGAATGAACCTGCCTGAGTGTGTGCACTTTTATAGTCCAGCAAATACACCTGTGCGTGTGCACACACACACACACACACACACTCACACACGCTCCTCTGGACTCTGTGAATCTGTCCTGGTGAACCATTGATTCTGAGTGTCCCAGGGAATCCTATTTCTATTTTTACTGGCATCTCATTCCACCAGTTTGCTCCTAACTGGGGGCAAAAGAAGCTTGGATCACTGAATTGAGAACACTCCTCTACTTAGTCTATTTTACAGGCTCTCCCTCTTCGATAAATACATTCATGTGTTTCTATTGAAAAGTTTGTGAGCTTGTGATTTTCAACTCTGCAGCTCTCACTTTTAAAAGGTCCTTGTTCTCCGATGTGAAATCTGATGAGCATCTTCTAAATCAGCAATGATGTGGTTCATGTGGGTGTGAAACGCACACCATCCTCAGCTGAGGTTCATCAGCTCCGGAGGTCTAATTGCTCTGTTTTTAGTCTGTCTGGTATCCTCAGGAATTGTCACTTTGGAAGAGGAGTCTGATCAGATACTTTGTATATTCAGAGAGAGAAAGAGAACTGGATTTGCAACTTTAGGACACTGGTAAGACTGAGTATTTCTCTATATTAACCACACACGTGTTGGCATCTATTTTAAAGCAAGCACTGTGCTGTTCTGGGGTTTCAGGGAAAATCGTGGCCTCCCTTCCTTTTTCTTTTCCCTCCCCCCTCCTCTCCCTTCCTTACTCCTCTCTCTTCTTTATTTCTTACCTTCTGCAGTGATTTAACTAAGAAACTTCTATGCCCATGGCCCTCTGCTACTTGTTTTAAGATATAAAGCAGGATCCCTTCCCTTGCTTCCAGGAACATGGAATCCAGATAAAGTGCAATACCCTGGCACACACACAAAAAGTCAAAACCCAAGATTAAGACTTGATGGCATGAAATTACAAGATAGAAGAGGCGTGACAAGATAGCAGGATAAAAATAGATGGAAAGGAAGCAGGTTGTCTAGAGACCGCCCAAAGAAAAAGGAGATCATTATTTCGCTGGGGAAGGCTTTTCACTCTCTAGCCAGTTAAACAAATGAGCATTACGGAGAGACCATAAAAGAGACAGAGGAGCTGTGTTTACTTGCAATGGATCACGCTGAATGCTTAGCCAGGTGAGAGCTTAGATGGAGTGAGAAGGTTTCTTGCAAAGCAGAGGTGAACAGGGCAGGCACGTGGTAGGGCTGGGGAAGGGACCACGGCCATCTGACGGAGACAGGAGTACCTGCCGGGCAATGAGGGAGAAAGGCAGGTTTTCCCTCTGCCTCCTTTGTCCCAGTGAAGGCGAATTCAGACAGAATTTGGACAGGAGCCCAGAGGAGTAGGCTGGAAGGACTCATTTAAAACACGGCATCACAGCACACCTGTCAGGCAGTGTTTCCAGAGTGTTTGTGACTAGCAACTTCCCTGGACCCAACTTACACAGCCATCACAATTAAGGGGAAAATAAATCCTAAAGACCTGTGTCTGGAGCATGGTGAATGAGGCCACGTCTATTTCATTGGGTGTCTACTGGATTCAAGGTTTAAACAGATTCAATCGATGTTTTAATTTCATCATATGCTTTGCGTCATTTTTCCATAATTGATGGAAATTGAACACAACAATTAGCTAACAGGAAGTATGAAACAATATATTTTCTCCATGACTGTACCTTAAACCTTTTATTCTAGGAAGGCTAAGGATAGTTTCTGGAAGCTATTAAGCAACCATGGCTGCTGAAAGGAGCTTACAAATTTTTAAAAATCTCCCTGGTATCCTATCTGACCCACCCTTCTTAATAATAAAGTCAGTCTTGCATAAAATGTCTAATTTTTAAAGGAATTTTAGGGGGTCATATGAAAATTATCTGGAGACTTAGAATATTTTGTGGTCTTTAGGTACAAGCAGTAAAATACTATTGGAAGTTTTCCAAGTAAGTTACATACGTGCCACTGGATACCAGTAAGTGGCCTTCAAAGTGCGTGGGTAAGAAGATACAGCTGCTTCACAGAAATAAGACGGCACCGTGAACTTGTAATTGGGCAAGGGGGGCAGAGACCCTGTCCCAACCTGCACTGATGAAAGTCCTCACGTACACGCACATTCCTCAGAGACGGAATGGTGGGTGCTTCGGCCACAGAAGATCCCGCTGCTAATCAATCATGGGATTCTTTCTGCTGAATCTGACTGCAACCTCAGAATTTTTCTCAACACAGTGCATCAACAGGTAGTACCCATTTATAAGAGCTGTTATAGGAGATGGAATCTATTTGCCTTCCTGACATGGATTCATACCTGCATGATGTGCAGATAGCACACTGACAAAGTAAAACAGAGAATAAAAGACCATATGGACAGCATGGTGATGGCGGGGTGGTGGGGACAGTTATTAGGGTGAATCATATAAATCTGTCATTTTTGTAGGTCAAGTGTAGGTCAAGAAATAGCAGCGATTTCATCCAGTCCGACCTGTTATTTAATGAGATGAGGGGGTGGCACTGGAGCTGATTACTCAACAACAGGAAGACGCAAGCATGCGAATACAAGAGAAGAGCACGCATGTGTGAGGCGCCAGGGCAGGAGGAATATGCAGAATTGAGGGGCAGGTGGGCCAAACTGCCGAGTCACAGGGAACCAAAGAGAGATGCGAGAGAGGCGCGGCTGAAGAGATGGGCAGAGCCTGAGATGAGCTTGCCGGGGCCTTAGGGAAGGAGGATGGACTTGCTTCTAGCTGCAGTGGGGATTTTAGCAGGAGAGTCATATGATCTGACAAAAGCAAGTGTTCTCGATAAAAGAGAGCTCTGGCTGCCGTATGGGAAATAGTTAAGAAAGGGTGGAAGCAGGAAGTCGGGTCAGAAGGATACTTCAGCAGTCCAAGCCGGGGAACAATGGTGCCTTGAGCAAGGATGGCAGCCGAGAGGCAGGTGAGTGTGGCTGGATTCCAGGTACACTTTGAAGGTTGAGCTGCCCAGTCTCATGATAGTAACAATTACAATAGTATAGTCATAAGCAGAATCCGCCAACGATTACTGTCTGTCGAACACTTGCTACGTGCCAGGCCTGTTGCTAAGCATTTTGCACACATTATTTTAATTCACACAAAAAGTCTACAAAGTAGATGCTATTATCATGCACATTCTGCAGATGAAAAAACAGCTCAGAAAAAAAAATTAAATAGCTGATCTAAGAACATATGGCCACGAAGTGGTAAAACTGGCATTCAAAATAAATGGGTCTGTTTCCCAAGGCAGGGTTCCAGAATATTCTAAGTTCTCCACATCTAACCAGAAGGCCACAGGTGGTAAGCATATGTAACGGATGCCTAAGTGGGGAGGCTGGGGAAAGGGACATTTCCACCGAAGACATTCCAGAAGTGAAAAAGGGATGGAGGAAAGGACAGTAGGGGTGGGAAATATAATAAAACAAAAGCTCTCCTTTGAGCTTTAGTCAATGAGAGCTAACTAAGCACCAAGATGTTTCTCTTCTTTTTTTTTTTTTTTGTAAATAAGTTTATTTGTATCATTTTTTTAAGCTTCCATATATAAGTGATATCATATGATATTTGTCTTTTCTCTTCTTAACCAACCCATTCCCACCCTATAATGTGCACCAATTTACCAATCAAGCCAATATATCCCTCATTCAGATATAGCCTCTTACCCTGTCCTCAGCTGGCCCATTTTCTGTATGGCTTAAACATACCCAAATATTCAGTCTCTTCCCCAGTTTCATCAGAATTTGCAGGAAGCCATACAAAACGTTACGTGACGACCACAGTCACCCACAGTGACACCTGAAATGTTTGTGTCCAGTTGACTTGCCTTAAATTCCTTTTTGCCCCTACACAGTTCCAGTGCATTGGACCCCAAGTCATTCTGGATGAGTTTGTTCATTCAGTGGGAGGAATATTTGGAGTTTGAGTTTGCAACAAGAGGTATAAACAGGAAAAAAGACCCCTCAACTTGGGCGGTTGAAAAGCCAGTGGAGCTAAGCTATCATACAGAAGAGTTTGTCCTCATCAAAACATGAGCAAGGTTTTTTTTTTAATCAGAGGCTTCCTGAGAGGGACAGAGCTATAGACCTCAGAGATGCTAAAAACACAGCTGTGATACTTCAATAAAGATGTTTTTAAAAAAAAAAAAAACAACACAGCTGTGGCTGAACATGCAGGACGTCTACACCTGCGCAGTGTGCAAAGGTCTGGAAGAATCCGCTTGCTCTCGCTTCAGTGTCATCTTTTTTTTTTTTTTTTTAAACGTGATGATCTATTTATTTATTTATTTATTTTTGGCTGTGTTGGGTCTTTGTTTCTGTGCGAGGGCTTTCTCTAGTTGTGGCAAGCAGGGGCCACTCTTCATCGCGGTGCGCGGGCCTCTCACTGTCGCGGCGTCTCTTGTTGCAGAGCACAGGCTCCAGACGCGCAGGCTCAGTAGTTGTGGCTCACGGGCCCAGTTGCTCCGCGGCATGTGGGATCTTCCCAGACCAGGGCTCGAACCCATGTCCCCTGCATTAGCAGGCAGACTCTCAACCACTGCACCACCAGGAAAGCCCTCAGTGTCATCTTTGAATTCAAAGGACACGTTAGAGTCTGCTCTTAATAATCCATCACGGGATCCTGTCCTGAGTGAGTTACTCACTGTTACCTGCCCTGCCCTTTTCAGGAGCTGACAGTAGCACCCGCCTTGGGGGGAAACTAAGAGAGACTTGTGTTAGTACCTGAGTGTATACACCTGACCGCATTCCACATTCAAAGTAACGCAGCAGAATATTTCTCTCCTTTAAGTGATTGGCGTCTTTTCCCTTCCATAAGAATGACACTCAAGAGTTACATTCATATATAACTCAGTATAACACTTCTTAGAATCAGCATTTATTTGCAAGCCTCATGGTTCTCTGCTGGAACCAGAGAGGGCTGCTTTGTTAACTCGGTTCTCTGTCGGGGTTCCCAATAAAGCTCACTTCATATGAAGAATAATGTGATTATCCAATATGACCTTCCTATCATGACTCTGGGCTCCATGTTTTACATCCTCACATCAGACAGAAAAATTAATTAGCTCACAGCATTCAGAGGTCTGGGAACTTCGTGAGACAAGGGTCATGGAGAACCCGGGAAAACGTTGATGATAATGAAATGTTAACAGCTAATTTTACATCTGAACAGGAGAGATCAAGATGACGCTGCAGAGCCTTCCTCTCTAATTGCCTCGTGGAGCAGTAAAAGTCTTCATAAATGAAAAAAAGAGGCACACAAACACGATAAGAGGACCGTTGCTTCTGAAAGTAACCAGGACAACAAGGGCTGTTAAGAGATGTCGGGTTTGACCTCCAGCCTCCTGTTTGGGTAAGTCCCTTGGCCGCTTGGCATCACTCTCTTTACATCTAAAAACGAGGAGTCAGTTTGTTGGTCCGTGGCCATCAATTACAGTCGTGTTTGTCTCGTTCCTGATCTTAGACAGAAATGGGAGAGGTCGTGGTGAATGTCTACTGCTTCTAACTGAAAGGTGCCATTTTCATAACAATGCTCAGCTTGTTCCAAAGCCTCTGGATAAAATGGGCCATTGCAATAAAGCTTGCACAGGTGTGTCTGCACAGCAGACCAGCAGGATCACACCGGGCCCCAGATCTCCGTAGAGCTGTGTTATCAGTTGAGGGGGCTCACAGCTGAAACAAACAACCCTCAAAGTGCAGTGTCTTCACCCACAGAGGGTTTATTTCTTGCTGCTCTCACAGTTCCGTGTGGCGGCAGTTGGGTTTTGGGGTGCCCATGGGAGGACCCAGGCTCCGGCCATCTGGTGGTTCTGCCCTCCCCCCAGAACAGAGCTTCTCAAACTCAGCACTACTAACACGTTGAGCTGGAACATTCTTTGTGGTGGGGGGCTGTCCCGTGCATTGTAGGATGTTTAACAGCATCCCTGGCCTAGGCCCACTAAATGCCAGTAGCACCCTTGGTTATGACAGCCTGAAATGTCTCCAGATATTGTCAAATGTCACATGAGGTTCAAAACTACTTCCTACTCTTCCCCCCCCCCTTATTCCCCCACCCTCGCTTAAGAACCGGTGCCCTAGGACCACTGTCCTCCACTAGCTCCTCTATGTCTCACCACTAATAAAAGACAAGAGAAAAGGCCCATCGCTCATAGATGCCTCGGCCTTAGGTGACACCTCCCACTTGGGCTCACATTTCGCTGCTGAGAACTGATCATATATCCCCACCTAGAATCCAGGAGGCTGAGAAATGCTTCTAGCCAAATGCTCATGAAGAAAGAAAGAACTGAAATCTAATGAGAGCTGAAATGAGAGAGAAATACAGACATGAAGAGGTGGGAGGGACAGAGAGGATGTTATTAACACACAGGTTTTCTCTGCACCGTGGCCTTGGTTCATTCTGTTCCTTCCCCTCCCTATCCTTTTCCAAAAGATTCTATCAGGACCAACTGGTTTCTTTATCTTTCTAGATGCAAAATGGAGGAAAAAAAGATAAAAAGGCTCGAAGGAAAAATAGGCAAGCTAGGTCTATGGGAGAAATTTTAGGTTCAGCTTTGAAGGAGGAGCTTTTTGGGAGGAGTGAGGGAGAGAGGGGTGGGAGGGTGATGGTCTATGAAGAAAGCAGATGTGAGAGGAAAAGGGAATTTTTTAAAGCGTACACATCATGATATTTAAGAAATACAATTACAAATTTATCTTGAAAGAACTCTTTAGTCACTGACCTATGTTCTCTTGACCACATACCTCATGGGATATGCCTTCGATAGGGTTACAAGTAACTGGGGTTCAGATGTATCTAGATGGTGAGAGAGTTCTATTACTCAAGTAGAGGAATAAAAACAGGGAAGCTTTGGTCCATGACTGGAAACAGGTACACATTTTCCTCCTGTTACAGGTCCAAAGGAAACCAAGCTTATGGTAAGCAGCATGTGAGGGTCCATATTAGAAAGTAAAGACGAGTTTTAGTGGCCAAGACAGAGAAGTGCGCAGAATCTCAGAGGTCAAAAAGACTAAGCCTTCCCTAACTTTATTTTATTTTATTATTTTTTTAATTTATTTATTTTATTTATTTCTTTTTTGGCTGCATTTGGTCTTCGTTGTTGTGCACGGGCTTCCTCCAGTTGTGGCGAGTGGGGGTTACTCTTCATTGTCGTGCACAGGCTTCTCACTGAAATGGCTTCTCTTGTTGCGGAGCACGGGCTCTAGGCACACAGGCTTCAGTAGTTGTGGCACGTGGGCTCAGTAGTTGTGGCTCATGGGCTCTAGAGCACAGGCTCAGTAGCTGTGGCGCATGGGCCCAGTTGCTCCACGGCATGTGGGATCTTCCCGGACCAGGGCTTGAACCCGTGTCCCCTGCATTGGCAGGCGGATTCTTAACCACTGCGCCACCAGGGAAGCCCTCCCCAACTTTAAAATGCACATGATATGAATCTGATTAAAATGAAGATTCTGATTCAGTGTGTCTGAGATGGGGCCCGAGGTTCTACATCTAATGAGCTCCTGGGGGATGCTGATGCTGTTGGTCTATGGACAACAATTTGGGTAGCAAGGAAGTAGTAAGACAATAGGTGCCCAGAATATATCAATACAAATGACACTGATGCTGGGGAAAAGTCATTTGCTCAAGTAGACTCAGAAACTCACACGCCTTGAAACACTAGACATTATCTCCGTTCTTTATACAATTTCTGACTTTGCTAGAGGTGGCTCCAAGGTTTTTGAACATCTGAGCTGCAGGGTATTTAAAGGTGAAAGGGGAGAGGGAGGGGACTCAGAGTCTCTGGGGAGACCTTAGGGCACTGGAAAGCAACAGAGCATTTTTACGAAAAAGCGCTGAAGTGGAATGTCCTCACACTTCTTTCCCAGCAACAGGTAGCTGTCATAATCCTTTATAGTGAGATTGTTACAGTCCTTTACAGCAAAATGGCAGAGCTCCTGACAAGTCCATTTGCTTCCAGCCAAATGAGACCCTGACGATATAACTAATACTTGCTATGGCTAGACCTCTACCTTAAATTCTTTGCATCACTGTGACCTGAACTTTTGAAAATTTGCCATTGAGGGGAAAATGTACACTTTGTCTCTAATACGTTTAACCATTGAGAAGGATTTCAAATAGAGTTTTTAACAGCTATAGCTATTTCCTTAGGTGAATCCTTCCTTTATTATTATTATTATTTTTTTTTTTTTTTTTAAAGATTACTGGCAACCTTTTGGGTTTTTTTTTTTTTCTTTTTAATTTTATTTATTTATTTATTTATTTTTGGCTGTGTTGGATCTTCGTTTCTGTGCGAGGGCTTTCTCTAGTTGCGGCAAGCAGGGGCCACTCTTCATCGCGGTGCGCGGGCCTCTCACTATCGTGACCTCTCTTGTTGCGGAGCACAGGCTCCAGACGCACAGGCTCAGTAATTGTGGCTCACGCGCCTAGTTGCTCCGTGGCATGTGGGATCTTCCCAGACCAGGGCCCGAACCCATGTCGCCTGCATTGTCAGGCAGATTCTTAACCACTGTGCCACCAGGGAAGCCCCCCTTCCTTTATTAATAAAAACATTGGCACCAAATTCTCTTTCGTTCCAAAACAATTATAAAATAAAACATTGATATCCTTAGGGTGTTTTCCCAAATGTACTCTGAAATCGTCCATACTCAGAACTATTAAGAGAATTTCTATCATAAATGTTACACTTTCTAACATGCTAGCTTTTTAGGCAAATGCCTTTCAATATCAGGGGTGACGATTCTTATGACCTCATCCCATGCTAATAAGTGATTCATTTGTGGTGATGAAAAACGGCAATTATTTTTGCCTATATGCCCTTATTTCTATGCAAATTTCCCTCTTATTTATTTTCAGAAGGTGACAATTGCTTGGACAACCCGGATGAGATAATATCATTGCCACTTTCCAGTATTAAATAATGTTAAAAATAATGTCTTGTAAAATCATCAGAATAATAAAAATAAAATCTTAGCAAGCCCCATCGAGGAATAGGAATTCAACACAAAGGTGTTTTGTGAAAAAGGAAGGGTAGCCCCAGTAGAAGTGATTGGAAACTTTGGAAGCAGAAAACCTCCTCTTGCTCTGCTCCAAGAATGTTCCCTCCATGTTCCATGGCTGTCACCCAAACAGGCAGAGATGGAGTTATGTACACTCCAAAGACTCAGACAGCTACAGAGAGGCACAGACATCCAGAATTTTTTTGTTAAATCATTTATCTTCTCCTCATTTCTCCTTGGATTGCCTTGCAAAACACACATTGTGTTGGTTCCAGGCCTCTCACTTTGGATTTACAGAACACGTTTGGGGTTCAGAGATGTTCCCCGTTTCTGTGCATAGGGGAGATCACAGAGAATCAAGTTCGTGTTTGTTTAACCAGCACTTAGGGAACCTTGGGTTTGTGGCCACCTTGCAGTATTATTGATAATTTGGAGTTCTATCTATCAAGTCACACTGACATTTTTGCTAGCTATCTACTTTTATGCTAATCATATTTAATGACTACTTTAAGATAAAGGCATCTAGATCTATAATGGTTATTAAATAAAGCTCTTAAATTTTGAAATCAATTTTGATACTACAGCTCGTTTTTCAAGTTTAAAAAAAATCCTTTTTTAAGTTAAAAAAAAACCTTACTAAGGTTCCTAGTAAGAAAAATCAATCCCAAGATTTTGCAATAGCTTTAGCTTTTGTTTGTGTAAATACAATTTAATTTTTTTCTTTTCCATTATGGTTTATTACAGGATTTTGAAGATAGATCCTGTGCTATACAGTAGGACCTTGTTGTTTATGTATTTTATATATAGTAGCTTGTATCTGCTATTCCCAAACTCCCAATTTATCCCTCCCCACCCCCTTTCCCCTTTGGTAACCATAAGTTTGTTTTCTATGTCTGTGAGTCTGTTTCTGTTTTGTAAATAAGATCATTTGTATTATTTTTTAGATTCCACATATAGGTGATATCATATGGTATTTGTCTTTCTCCTTCCGACTTACTTCACTTAGTATGATCATCTCTACGTCCATCCATGTTGCGGCAAATGGCATTATTTTATTCATTTTTTATGGCTGGGCAATAGTCCATAAAAAAAAGGAAGAAAGGAAGAAAGAAAGGAAGAAAGAAAGAAAGAAAGAAAGAAAGAAAGAAAGAAAGAAAGAAAGAAAGAAGGAAAGAAAGGAAGGAAGGAAGGAAGAAGGAAAGATGGAAATAGGGAAAGGGGAGGGGTAGGGAGGAAGGAAGAAAGGAAGGGAGAGAGACAGACATATGTAAGTATATACGTGTGTGTGAATACATATTTCCAATTTCAGCAAGTTTGAGAAGAGCTGCAGGGAGGGGGAAAGACAAGTACAGTTGACCCTTGAACAATGCAAGGTTAGGGACACCCACACTCCCTGCAGTCAGAAATCCTCCAATAACTTATTGTTGGCCCTTTGTATCTGCGGTTCATTTTGGACTGTGAAACTTACTATTGAAAAATGTCCCCATACAGGTGGACCCCCTTGCTGTTCAAGTGTCAACCATAATTTACAGTTCAATTGACTTGATGAGTCTTTTTCAATTACATTTTAATGTCTGTTTCTTCTAGTGCTTTCCATTTAATCCAACCCTTCCCATCATATTTCAGAAAGCCATCGAATCATAACAATACATAAACCCTCTCTATATTTAACGTTAAGACCCTTTACTCTCCTAATTCTGGGCCTCACTGTTTTCACTACAAAGTTGGGATCTGATGACCTCAACAATTGAGTATAAGATAGTATTTAGGTTTGAAGCTGCAGATGGAGAGGAGAGAAAACTTAATTCATAACTTTAAGATCCTACGCTTCCCTTGGTAGGAATAACTTGGCCTCTCAGTGATCTGGGTCGGGGAGTGGGAGGGAGGTGCAGAGAGAACACGCCCCCGACCCTCTCCCATGAGCTCCCAGGCTGGGTTAGGCCAGGGTGGAGAGCGGTGTTCAGGCTCTGGCATCCTAATATAGAACAATCTGAAATATTTATTATGTTTTTATGGTGCTGTGCTGCGTAGAGAGGGAGTAATGCAAGGAGTGCATGATCCAAGGAGAGACACACATAAAATATTTAAGTTTAAAAAAAAAACAAAAAAAAAACTATAACATTTTTACCATAAAGAAAAAAATTTTTAAGAAATTTTTCTCTAATGCGGGTCACGGGTCTCTTATTTCTTCTGGCTGATTCCAGACTACTTTTGTGATGCTTAAACACCTGCACCAAGCATAGCCCTGAGAAGCTGCGAGGGGCTGTGAGCCAACAGGAGGAGCAGAGTTCTTCCTTGGGGGAAGGGGGATCCTCCCAAAGCTTCATCCTGCTCAAGCCACCCCCTGCTTAAGGCTTTATGGCTCCCCTCTCTCTGTAGATCTGTGCTCTGTTATTAGCCTGGCCGAAAAGAACCTGGATGATGGATCCAGGTCACCCTCCAGACTCCATACCCCCCAGATTGTCCACTCTGACCCATGGAAAGCTACATGCAGGTCTCCCGGCCCCCACACTGTCTGTGCCCTGTGTCCTGAGCCCCCTGCCCACCAGGAAGGCTCCCCGGGCCCCAATCGTCCCTCTTCATGTGCTCATGTCACACTGGCCCTCGCCTGCCCCACTCAGGTGTAGCATCTGTCACTTGACCTAACAGCCTACTTGCCTGTCTCTCTCCAACTGGGGGCTCCCCCGGGGACAAAACTTGCTGCCCTGCTGGTGTACAAGGCCCAAACTCAGCAAGTGCTTGTTGCGTTGAAGTGAGAAGCTCCTTCATCTTGTGTGTTTTTCCGCTAACGGCAAGTGTTCTCCAGCAGTGGAAAGGGACGTTGGATCTGGAATCAGGAGACCTGAGCTTGAGCTCATCCTGCGGCATAGTGACAACGATACCCAGTCGTGAGAAGATAAACCTGAAAGCTCTTTAGGCGCCTAAGAGATTATAGGCATATGATCTCCACAGATGAGAAGCCCATCACACCAGAGGCTGGGCTCCAGTTTCTCCCCAGATGAAGCCCAGAGTGGTGGTGCCTCTGACGCCTGGAACTATAGAGAAGGGGGCATTCTTGTCCCTCTCAGATCCCTCATAAGGGATAAAAAAAATAGAAGGAGAAACAGGTGTGGCTTATTTAAAAGGGACAACACAGCATTTGCTATCTGGAAGACACACACACCAGAACAAGTGCCTATCTGCCCATCCACCCCATGTCCTTCAGGCCAGCAAGCTCAGAGCTGTCATGAGTTTTCTCTAACATAGGCATTGTTTGTACGGTGAATTATTCCCCTCTTCACACAGAGATCATACAGACCTAGTCAATAAGATTTACAATGAAGGTCTGAAATCCCCTTATGGATTTGACCGGAACTAGAAGAGGAATAATATCAAGAGTAAGAAAGCTCTTTCCTTGAGTTTCTTTTGAGGTCTAGATTTGGGAATATGGGCCAAGATGGTGGTTACGATTTATCCCTCAGGAAAAAACGAATCCTCGCAAATATGCAGGGCTAAGAAGGAAAAGTAAGAAATCATCTAGCTTTGGGTGAAAATTAAGAGAGAAACCACTTGACCTCTTTCTCTTCTGAATGAGTCTACTCATGATCGGCACAATCAGGGTGCATTACTCGTAGAAGACGGGAACTGACATTTTGGCCTGCCAAGTACATCAGGCAATTAATTTGGGAACGAAATCTGCTCCTTACTAAGCCCATCTGGGTCTTGGGAGGCTTGTCTGATTGGGTAAGTCTCAGTGGGAAGGGAGTCCTATTAAATACAAAGACATTATGAGTGGGTTCTCAGTTCCTTAGGGATCCTGGCAGCTCTATACCAAGGTTGGGAAAACAGAAGGTACTCTGAAGCAGCCCCGTCAAGAGAGCATGTCCAGGTTCAGATGACCTTGGCTGCCATGTTGATCGCGCTTGGAAGAGGGCTCACTCCCGAAGCACCCATCAGCCCAAAGCTTGCTGACAGAAAATCCTGTTTCTTTTTGCTCATGACGCTCTCATTTATGCAAATCTTTCACGAAAGGTAATCAGTGTCACTCTCTACCCTATCCTTATCCATGAGAGCCTCAAAATTTTTATTTTGTATGATTAAATCCTCACAAAATCCATGTTGCCAAATCTACGAATAAGAGTTTCGTTTCAAACGGGGGATGTTTGTGAGTCCTTGGATTCTCCAGTTATACCGATGTCTAGCCTCTTCATGGGTGAGGCAGCCCTAAGCCCGGCATAGGGGCAGGACCCACCCTCTGAGAAAGCCCAGAGCCTCCTCGATTCTCCCCCCACGTAGGAACCCAGTTCTGCACATCTGGCAACAAAGACTTGATGGTCCCCAGACCATAGTCTAGGTATAAACTCACTCAGGGACTCTGCGATGAGAGCGCCTCATCCCTCTGGAATCCGGGACGCGCACTAGATAATTGTGCCCCCCAGTCCCCCAGGGGGAAATGATGGCAACTTATCTGAGAGGGAAAGTGAGATAAAACTCTCCTCCCACTGACGGTTTTCAGGGAGTGAGCAGGTTGACCCCGGGAGGCCGAGGGCGACTGGACAGGAGCGCTGTGACCCCCTGGCCCCTCCCACTGGCCTTCTGGGGGGCGGGATCCTAAGCAGGGAGGGATGTTCGTCCAGAGAGCACCGTCCCTGACCCGGGCTCGCCGCTCACCGACTTCCCCACGCCCAGGCCACATAGAGACCCGGGCCTTCATGTTTGTGTCTAAAAGCTCCAGCTCCAGCCCGCGAGGAGGCTAATTTGGCATTAAAAATGCTGCATAAAACATACTATTAAGCTAGCTTCCGTGCAAAGCTCATAAAGGTGAGCCGCGGCGGGTTTTGGCTTTCTCCCCAGCACAGCCCTGCAGGGACCATCTTTTGCATTCCGTTCTGAACTTCGCAGAGCAGGTGGCCCGATGTTGAAAGGGAGACTCACATCCTTGTCCATTAGACCGGGTTTTAAAACAATTTGCAGAATTTGCAGGCAAGTATCTTGTTTTCATCTCACAAGAATATGTGAGCCCAGGACCTGACCTACGTGAAGCTCTGCAGCGAAGTAAAGACAGGATCTCTGAGGGTGCCTGAGATGCGGGCAGAACACAGCATTTGCTGGCACGATGGGTTACACCCAAGGCATCCACCCTGGGTTAGCGTCATTAACAGTTACTACGCCACTGACGCCGGAATCCCCGCGAGACCAAAAAGCCGTGGCAGCCACCCCTCTGTCTGGCTTCCCTTCCCTCGGCTTTAGGTGAGCTAATTCCCTAGTTCCCATCCCATTGGCTTGTCTGGGTGTTTTCCTCTCTGATCCCTCCTTCAGTGATGGTTAACAGACTTTGGGAACCCCTGCGGCAGAGGATACCATGCCCCCTGTCCAACTCTGGCTCCAAACCTCAGGTTACACACCCTGGTGATGAGGAATGTGGGTTGGAGCAGGGCTTGGGGGGACAGTGGAGCTGAAATGGTAAGAATGCTCCAGAAAGAATCTGCAGGGCACTCTCGTGGCCACTTGATCCTGGGGGTGAACTAAGGAAGGGCTTGGGGAGAAGGTGAGAAGGCAGAGGAGAATCAAGGAGGCATAAACACATAAGGGCCCTTCCTACACATCTTACCACCAAGCTGGCATTTAAGAGAGGAAATGTAATAAACAATCAGGATTTATTTCTCGATTGTGGCAAATGTTTTCCAAGGCCTGTGATGTGCAGTGTGTTACAAGTAGTTTTTAAACAATCTGAGAACCATGAGGGAGCTGCAGGGCCAGCGGGGAGAGTTGTAACCACACTTTCCAGGGAGTTACGTGGTTGGTCCGGGTTCTGAAGAACCGGTCCATCAGAGACCAGAGGGCTGGGAGGTTTGTGCCTGAAAGAATACTACACATTTGGGGGATGTGTTTAGAATACCTGGAGCATAGCATTCAGGAATGAGGGTAGTGGTAGAAAAGATGCTGCAAAGGTAAGAAAGGGCTTTACAGTCATTATGAGGAATTTGAACCTCATGGGTAAAATGGATCTAATGACCTGGCGTACAGTTTAGAAAAGTAATTTTCTTAGATTTTTTTAAATAAAGTATAGTTGATTTACAATGTTGTGTTCGTTTCAGGTGTACAGCAAAGTGATTCGGTTATATATACATATATATTTTTTTTCAGGTTCTTTTCCCTTATAGTTTATTACAAATATTGAGTATAGTTCCCTGTGCTATACAGTAGGTCCTTGTTAGTTATCGCTTTTAAATGTAGTATGTGTATATTTTAATTCCAATCTCCTAATTTATCCCTCCCCGCCCTTTCTCCTTTGGTAACCGTAAGTTTGTCTAGAAATGTAATTTTAATAACTAGATAGTGTACACAAGAATGGAAATACCTTGTGGGAAGGAGACTGATGAGGAAGCCATTGAGGAAGGTCACAGAACGGATGGTAAGGGCTGGTCTAAGGCAAGGGCCAGCAGAGAGGATGGGGTGTATCTGAGAGAATCTCATGAGGAGAATCAGAGATGTAGAGATACAGTGGGTGAGAGGCTTAAGAGTGAAGGGGAGTCAAGGATGAAGGAAGGTGTGTGACTTGAGCAGTTCATTGTATTTTCTCTTCCAAGGACTGAGGAAACCCTTTCCCCTTTCTTTGATCTTGAAAGGGTTCATTATGAATCCCCTCCCGTTCCTCACCCTCCCAGAAAGGAAGACACAAAATCTTTCCAGAACTCTCAAGACATTCATTGTCGTACTCATTCATTATACTACTTCCCAGTAGGAAGCTGATTTAGGCTGGGGGGTTAGCTTTGGTTAATATCAGGTGCCTAGTGAGGTGTACATCACTGGCTGAGCCTTCTTCAGCCTTTCATTTCATTTATGAGAAGGGGGGAAGTACCAGAATCTTTTCCTGCTTGAAATAGATGCTAGCTCATATCTTGGACACAGCTGATCAATAAACATTTAAAGATCAAGACCTTGTTCCCATCAGTGTTGCACCCTCCATAAAGTTGGCATTCCAAAGGGACAGGGCCCTTCCTTCTTTGCCAGGTTGGGAGCCTATAGTTTTCCAGTAATTCAGCCTGTGCAGTTGAGTGTGTCCCTTTTTGGTGTAATTGTAGTTTTTGGCTCAAGGAATCTCACATTGTCTGCTATAGTCCTGGCTTATCACCAACGACTAATGGACAGTCCTGTGGCTGTGAGCCCATCATTGGCTGGAAGGATCGGTCAAGCTTCTAAGAGTTGACTTGCAAACAGGTAGAGGGGATGCTGGAACTTGATGCACGGACCAAGTCAAATATTCTGAGCTATTCTTCAACAGCGACTTGCTTGTGAGGCACCTGTTCAGGTGGTTTTGAAAATCTTTAAATCATTGGTTTGTAAAAATGCTATTAGTCCCTTGACTGTTCCATTTACCACAAACTTTTACATCTATAAAAACTATCTTCTCCATTTAAAATGTATTCTATACTCTTTCTAATTCATTATGTAACTCTGGGCTAAGGGAAGAGAAACATCTGTCTTCAGCTGTTGTTGTTTAGAGTTACTCCACAAATGTAGATTTCCATAAAAAAAAAAAAAAAGGAAATAGAATCTAGAACAATTCTTCTACCTGATTTTGATTGCACTTCCTCTGGGTATTTTTTAGTGTGGCAGGCATATTTAATTTTATACATTGCACTGTGATTTTCAATTATCTTTTTAAAAAGCCCTTATTTTAAAATTCATACAAAAGTCTTGGTCTGCTACAGTTTTGTGTCTTAATCAGTAAAGTGTGGTTTAAATGAGTATACATGTTTATGAGGGCCTCTTAGATAATAAATCCTCTACTCTTAAGAGTTCTGACATTTTTGAAACTGAACAAATCGACCATGCTGTTTCACACAGCCTCAGGGTTGCCAGATTTAGCAAGTAAAAATACGGGATGTCAGGTTAAATTTAAATTTCAGATAAATAACAGTTTGGCTTTTTAGGATAGGTATGTTCTAGGCACTATTTAGGACATACGTATACTAAAAAAATATTCATTATTTATCTGATATTCACATGGGGTGTCCTATATTTTAGCTGGCAAACCGAAAGCTCCTGTAAATTGAAGGGTAACATACAAACCCAATAAGTCTGGCTTCCTTGACATTCTGTGTTTTTGCACAAGAAAATTTCAGCTACTGGAATATTTTCTTTTGAAATGTAGCCTCTCTCTGTGTATAAGAAGAGTGTCTTTGACAGGACAGTGTCATGCTTGATTCTTAGGAAATGAGCCTATAGACCATCTTTCAATGATAGACACTAAAGGAACCTGTAAGGACAAATAGGAGATTCTGTGGATGCATGAAAAGATGGCTCTCTCTCCATTTCACTCACAACTTATGAAACAAAGCAAGGATCCAGTCTTCTGGGATTAATGCAAGTCATAGGCCATGAAGATCTTAGCTGGGTCTTTAACTAGGACTGTAATATGCTCTAAATTTGGGCTTTTTGAAGCCATTTCACTAAACTGCATTTGACAGAGACAAAGGATTCCACTTATATTCCAATGAAAATTGCTTTACTATTAGACAGACCCTCTTAAGCATGTGTCACTTCACAAGGGGAAGTTAAGGATCATTCTTTTCATAGGCTCCCACGTAGAAAAAAGCTCCTATTATTTCACTTCCAAATTCCTTTGAAAAGTTGCTGACCTTAATTTCCCCTTCTTTCCCAGGATGAGAAGATTAAGGAAAAAAAAAAAAAAAAACCCACATGTGCATGAGGTCATTTAAAGACAGCCCAATTAACAAAGACATTATATGGCATCCATATTAACCCAACCCTTAATTTGCTACCCCCTACACTGCCTTCTGAGTGCTGGTTAGTATCATGTGTGGACCTTAGTGATGGAGCTTTCCTAGCTGAGGAAACTGATGCCCAAAGAGGGGCTTGCCTGGGCCAAAGTCACACATCGAATAGGAGATCCAGTTGGATCTCACACTCAGCTTTCCTGAATCTTTTCCCCAACAATTATTTCTACCTCATCCATTGACTCTATATGTATAGGTGAAAACTCACTCAGGTGTATGATTGTTTTAAGAGTTGCCAACTGGGACTTCCCTGGCAGTCCAGTGGTTAAGCCTTCGCCTTCCAATGCAGGGGGTGTGGGTTTGATCCCTGGTTGGGGAGCTAAGATCCCACATGCCTCGTGGCCAAAAAACCAAAACATAAAATAGAAGCAATATTATAACAAAATTCAATAAAGACTTTTAAAAAAATCATCCACATCAAAAAAAAAAAAAGTCACCAGCTCACCCATGTTCACAGCAGCATTATTCACAATCGCCAAGAGTTGGAAGCAACACAAGTGTCCATAGACGGATGAATGGTTAAAAAAAAATGTGGTCTATACAAACAATAGAATAGTACTCAGCCTTCAAAAGGAATGAATTTCTGAGATATGCTACAACATAGATGCACCTTGAGGACCCCATGCTAAGTGAAATAAGCCAGTCACAAAAGGACAAAAACTGTACGACTCCACTTACATGAGGGACCTAGAGTTGTCAGATTCATAGAGACAGAAAGTAGAAGGGTGGTCGCCAGGGGCTGGGGGGGAGGAGGGAATGGGGAGTTATTCAATGGGTACAGTTTTAGTTTTCAGCAAGATGAAGAGTTCTGGAGATTGGCTGTCAACATGTGAATGTACTTACACTACTGAACTATACACTTAAAAATGGTTATAATGGAAAATTTAGTGCTATATATTTTTTACCACAATAAAGAAAGCCTCATCAGACAAATGAATCTGATTTTGTGAGAGTCTAAGGCAGTTGCTTCAAGTGCTTTGCCGATAAGAATTGGGTTTAAAATTGAGAACAGACCTTAAGTATTCAACTACGTAAAGGATGTAAAAGTGGTTAAGAAATCTGTGTCTAGGGTGACGTTGGTGACCTTTGAGAGGAAGGATGAAGCGCTTTTCAGGTGGCCCGGAGTGGAGTAGGACAGAGCTGCAGACAAGGGCTCTGAGAAGGCCATCCTGCCCCAGGGCACCCCCCTGCACTCTGCCCTGTGGTTCAGGAGATTCAACTCAGTCAAGTCGCCCTGGAAGAGTTACGTTCTAAAACCGCTAGAGCAACACACTGGGCTTCTCTTCCCGGCTTCCCAACAGGTGTCCACTTTGCAATCTCTTCTCTGCACTGGATGCCCCCTGCTTTGAACTCCCAAAGCCCCTGAACCCTTCCTTCAAAGCTCTCAGCAAGGGATGTGATTTACGCGCTGTAGTCCTCTGTCCACCGCCAGCTCCCTGAAGGCAGGCATGGTTCCTCCCTTGTTCTTCTTGTGACTCAGCAGCTGGCATCGTGTTCAGAACAGAGCAGGTTCACAAGGACTAATTTCTAAATGTCTGGGTCAGTCAACAAGCAGCTGAGAAGAGCGGTGGGGCTGTGAAGCTCAGCTGGGTGGTGGTGAAGCCGACTTGCTGAAGCCATCACTGAAGTACTCCTTTGCATCTGCCTAGCAGCTATAAAAATGGACTATTCTCCCCAGACTCTGACGACAGCATGATGTGAAGGGCTCCTACAGGAAGCACTGAGGCTGTAAAATCAACCTAAGTATTACATTTCCAACTTTTAAGATGGGGTACGTTTTTAAAAAGCATATCGTTTAATCCTTCATATTTCAATCCTAACTAATAGCTACAAATAAAACACCGTAAACCTTCCCTTTCTGATACTTAATGAGAACCAGCACTAGCTGTACAAATAGACACAACCATACCTTTCAGTGTTTTAGCAGAATGTAGTCAGTGTGTATATGAATATATATATTTCCAAAACACTTTTTGCCAGTAACCTTAATAATTGGACTTATTAAATATTCTTTTTGCTTCTGTGGGAATTAAAGTGGCAAATAATAATCCTTTGCGAAATCTCCCTCTGGGACTGCCAATGTCCTGTAGATTTTCTCTGTAGAAAATAATCTGAAAAAGAATAGATATATGTATATGTATAACTGAATCACTTTGCGGTACACCTGAAACTAACACAACATTGTAAATCAACTACACTCCAATATAAAATAAAATTTTTTTTTAATTTTAAAGAGAGACATTTAATTTAAAAAAAGAAAAAGAAAGAAAAGAAATTGCAAGGACAGATGATTGGACTGAGTATGTTCTGGGGCTGAGATTTGAGAGTCTGCATCAATGTTTTAAGTTACAATATTACAGATCTGGTGAACCACTGAAAACTGAATCTAGGTCCACATTGGAACTAAAATGCATTCACTGCCAACCACCTCCGTAGAAAAGCAAAACAAGCTAATGACTTGTATTACAATAAGTGATTTTAACAGAAACATTTTCCTTTTTTTTTCTCCTATGAAAAATCAATTCTAAAAGTCTTTGTCTAAGGTTGAAAGGTTACAAAGCCATTTGAAAAGTCATTAGCTTGTTTTGGAAGTTGGAAATTGAGATTTTTCAAATACATATTCAACAAAATTGGGAAACATTGAATTCTCCACTTTCATCTTTTCTACGGAATAAAATATCCAAGGATTTAACAAAAATTACATGAACCTAAAATTCTCCTCTAATGAGGAAGAAGGCAACCCAATCTCTCCTTATTTTATGTGCAGTGTACACTTCAACACCATGGTGACATTTCAGATAAATTTCTGATTGAATGAAATAAAGTGGATTTTTTGGTTATCAATTGGCTTCATCCCTAATGGACATTTGTTCCTTTTCCCAAAAATTCAAAAATAAGGACTTCCTGTATCTGCCCCTTCTTGTTACTACATGGTTCCATTTAGATTATGTGTCACCATGAGACCTCAGGTGGTAAAGCTTCTACTCTGAAATAAGCCTGAGAACACTGTTGGCAGTGCCTTGCCTGGAATATCATAATTTGATACCATAATACAAGACTTTCCAGTCTGGTATTTAAAAAATGAAAGCCAACATCTGCTCTCCTTGGGGTCTAAGCTAATTACTCTTAACTCAGCGAAACTACCTTTTCATGTCTCCTCCTAGATAACTAGTTTTTACAACTGACAAGGAATACTCAGAGCAAGATTTGTAAGGCAACAATTTCTTGATTGATGCTAATGATTTCCAGATGTCCTAGTGTCTCCACTCTTCTTGTTGTAGCATTTTAATATTTCCTTCAGCCTATTTAGGTTTTTACCACCAAAGTTCTTCTGTCATGAAACGATCACAAAAATTAGTAGCGTCAACCTCAAGTACTGGCATCTATCTAAGCTGAAATAGGGATGGTAGAACTGCAACACATAGAAGTCATATCAAGATGAAACGTGGAATAAAATAACACAAAAATAATCTTTATGAAAAAAATCTTCCCTTGAATACAGTATGGCAGTTCCTCAAAAAATTTACAGTAGAATTACCATATAATCCAGCCATTCCAATTCTGGGTCTACAGGCATCCCTCGGAGATATTGCAGATTTGTTCCAGATCACTGCAACAAAGTGAGTATCATGATAAAGTGAGTCACACAGACTTTGGTTTCCCAATGCATATAAAAGTTATGTTTACACTCTGGTAGTCTATGGAGTATGCAATAGCATTATGTCTTTACAAATGCACATATCTTAATTTTTAAAAATACCTTATTGCTAAAAACTGCTAACCATCATCTGAACCTTCAGCGAGTCATAATCTTTTTGCTGGTGGAGGGTTTGAAATATTTTGAGATTTACCAGAATGTGACACAGAGACATGAAGTGAGCAAATGCCGTTGGAAAAATGGCACCAGTAGACTTGCTCAACACAGAGTTGCTGCAACCCTTCAATTTATAAACAACAGTACCTGTGAAGCACAATAAAGTGAAGTACAATAAAATGAGGTATGCCTGTATCCCCAAGAGAATTAAAAGCAGGGTCTGAAGAGAGATTTGTACACTCCTGCTCAGAGCAGTGTTATTCACAATTCAAAAGGTGGAAGCAACCTAAATGTCCATCAGTGGATGAATGGATAAACAAAATGTGATAAATGCTCGCAATGGAATTATTCAGCCTTAAAAAGGAAGGAAATTCTGTCACATGCTACAACATGGATGAACCTTGGAGACATTATACTAAGTGAAATCAACCAGCCACAAAAGAACAAATACTGTATGATTCCACCTACATGAGGGTCCTAGAGTCATCTAATTCATAGAGACAGAAAGTAGAACAGTGGTTGCCAGGGACTAAGGAGAGAGAATAGTGGAAAGTTATTGTTTACTGGATATAGAGTTTCAGTTTTGCAAAATGAAAAGAGTTTGGAGAAGGATGGTGGTGATGGTTGCACAACAGTGTGAATGCCCTTAATACCACTGAGCTGTACCCTTAAGAATGGTTAAAACGGTATGTCGCCTTGTCGTGATGGATAGAGTTGTACCATTCCAAGGCAGTGTGCCTGCAAGACATTCTGGGAAGAAAGCAGAAGCCTCGTCGAGGAAGAAGCAGGGCTGATTTCACCTGGGCTGGGGAGTTGGGAGGGAGATGACATACCTGCGTATCCCTGGCCAAGGAGCTTGCGCCGCGAAAATCACAAAGCTCAAACACTGGTATGGAAAACTTAACATTGACACAAACAAGTGTCAACATACAAGAATAGCGAGAAAAGAGTGGGACAGGGCAGCCCAAGTCTCGCGATGATAGACAACCCTGAAGTCAGCAGCAAGCCCTGTGGCTCTAGGGTCTCAGCTGGTGGCTGGGGCAGGGTTGAACCTCTAGGAAGGGACCCGTGGTTATCAGAGCCCCCTCCAGGCAAGCTGGGGTTAGTAGAGAGCTTTACAGGAGCTGGATGGAAACCAGGAACCAAAACAGAAGCTCCAGCAGTTAATATTCCGAGTGTCTACTGTCTGCTTTACATTCCTTATTTTACTTATCCTCACACCATTAATAACAGCATCTCTTATGTTGCACTTTGTGCCACGCAGAGTTAGCAAGTTTTCCACTGATTAACTCACTTAATACTCAAACCATCTGTGAGGTTTAAGTCCTATTAACACTATTTTACAAATAGGGAAACTGAGGTACAAACAACCCATAATCCCAGGAGTCAGGGGATAGGAACTCCGATGAACTGCATCACAGATAGAGAAACCAAGCCCTGAGGGGGCGGGTGGGGGGAGGTGAGTACATCGCCCAGGTGACCCAAGAATGAGCAGAGCTGAACTTCAAAGCTGGGAGTCTGATTGCAGAGGCTGGATTGTAATCGCTGGGCTTTACTGGCTGCCTGGTGAACTCCAGGGAGGCTTAGAAAACAGCCCCAGCTCAGTGTGAGCAGGAGTCCCTCCCAGGGCTCCCCCAACATCAGGCTGATGGCTCCAGAACAAATTCAACACTCACACCCCCATCCCCCCAGCCTCATCGCCTCCCCCCCCTCTTCCATCCCCCACCCCCGGTCATCAGAGACAGAGTTGACCTGATCAGACCAAGATTGGCTCCGGATCTGGCCAGGCTGATCAGGCCACGTGGAGCTCAAGGGACGGAGCTCACCGTCACCGCTAGCACACACACACCAAGAAATGTTCTTGGTAGATTACAACATTTACGGGCTGTTGCAGCAACTTAAACTGGCCATTTCCCTTTATTTTTATTCCCTTTTCCCCTTAACATCGTATTCCCTCTGGTCTAGAAACAGTTCTCCTTCCAGAAAAGGAATGCCTTGAGGCTGGCAGTGTTATCAATTTTATTCTATTCATAAATTGTCCAGCTTTAAGCATGCATTCATCCAGCTCACTTCAGAGCATGAATCAGAATAGAATATGCTAGATCTCGCTCCAAAATAATTTCTAACACTCCATCACATCCCTTTCAGTCTGGTGAAAAAGGACTCTAGTTCTATGGAACTAGATTTTTGGCCCATTCTGTGTGAAGAGGCCTCTGGTCATTGCCATAGAATTTAAGTCCAGGGAAAGAGTTATGGAAAGCAGATAATGTGTGATGAGCTTACAGACAACAGTGGGGTGTCCTGGTTTCCTCATCTATCATTCTAAGGGCTATGGGATCAAATCCCTAAGAAAGTGTGACCTGAACCCTCTAATATTTTGCTTGGGATTCCATTTAAACAGAAAATGAGCTCAATATAGAGTTTTAACCATGTCTAATAGCCTAGAGGAATATCTACTTTTAATGAATGATATATAGCAGTTTAAAAAATTACATTGTTCTGCTCCCCTGTATCTCAAAGATACTGTTTTAAAATTGGAAATATCTGCATAAATATCATAATAACATTGTTAATGTCATTTTGATTACCCAAAAAATCTCATACTTCGTCATAGACATTGTCTACAGAGAAATGTTAACCATTGTGCAATTGAAATCAGGCTCATGGTCTGAAAGATATTCATTCAACTTTAAAAGTTGTTAGATGATTTTAATAGAAGTTTACATAACATCTGTCAGCATTAGTACTCTATTTCTCCTGATAACAAATTTACCAGACACTCTTAACACTGGAAAATCAAAGAATGTTGGGAAAGATTTTGCAGGCCGAGAAAAAACTATAAGGTAAGATTTTCCGATATTATAAAATATTGGAAAGCTATATCATTTCATACTTATGAAGTTTCCAGGATTTATCTGCATCTCCAGTCTTTTCAATCATCTTAGCTTTCGAATATTTTCCAACTACTCTACACTCAAAACTTAATTCACCCATTTCTCAAGCATTGAATGAATATAAAAGATCTCAGTTTTTTATGCCACTGGGGAAGAGCTTTTTCAGGCATGATCACTTGCATTGATGGCTCTGTTCTGGCACTCGGTAATGGAAGCAATAGGAATTAAATTTTTTGAATGTCAGGGCTTCATTATGGTTCCAAGATTACCCTCCTTTTCTGTTTCCTGGTTTGCACTTGGCTGTTCAAACGGAACAAGTAACTAAGTTAACCAACTCATGCAGCTGGTCCTTACAGTCAAGAAAGTTCCATGGAGAGTGCTAATCTACAAATGTTTAAACTGAGAATAAGATGCTGACCCCAGAAGGAAAAGATATATGGGAGCTAGGTCAAGAGTTGATGTTCCTCTTCATTTTTCACAAGGGCCTTTTCTACCTCTACTGCTCTTGTCTGACGGTGATCCAGCTCATGAGAAGTCTATTTTAGCATCTACCGTTGTGGCAAGGACTCTCTCAAAAAGCAGAACAGAAACAGCTACAATGGTAACATGATTTCAACCAGAAACTAGATTTGCCTCCAGGGAGTGAAGGCAGCTCTGTGCATATTAAATTCTGTATGTGGTTGAAATCTGCTTCTCGTTTACTGGGTCTGAAAGGGAATAAAATGCATGTTTGGATTTTTAGGTCCTTTATCTGTCATCAGAGGAATATTTTCATGGGCCTTATGTAATTCTTTCAAAGATGACACCAAGAATAACCTGCAAAACTTATGCTCTTTAGATATGCTCAATTTCATCCAAATATAGCAGATAACATTACTGCATCTATCTTTTATGTCCTGAAATATTCCAAGTTTGACTTAAGTAAAAGAGAAAACATTCTTCTTTCTATTATTTCCTTACTTGTGAGCAACTATTTATTATAATTCTTACTGGCGAAACTTGCCTTTGGGGTGCCTAGAAGGTGTTCATAGAATCCCCCTTAAGGCCTTTTAAAAATACAGGTGCCAACCACATATATAGTCAACTGATCTTTGATAAAGGAACAAAGGCAATACAATGGAGCAAAGATAGTCTTTTCAACAAATGATGCTGGACAGCCACATGCAAAAAAGTGAATCTAGACACAGACGTCACATCCTTCACAAAAATAAACTCAAAATGGATCACAGGTGTGGAGAAAAGGGAACCCTCTTGCACTGTTGGTGGGAATGTAAATTGATACAGCCACTATGAAGAACAGTATGGAGGTTCCTTAAAAAACTAAAAATAGAATTACCATACAACCCAGCAATCCAACTACTGGACATATACCCTGAGAAAACCATAATTCAAAAAGAGTCATGTACCACAATGTTCATTGCAGCTCTATTTCCAATAGCCAGGACATGGAAGCAACCTAAGTGTCCATCGACAGATGAATGGATAAAGAAGATGTGGTATATATATAGAATGGAATATTACTCAGCCATAAAAAGAAACAAAATTGAGTTACTTGTGGTGAGGTGGATGGACCTAGAGTCTGTCATACAGAGTGAAGTAAGTCAGAAAGAGAAAAACAAATACAGTATGCTAACACATATATATGGAATCTAAGGGAAAAAAAATACAAAGGTCATGAAGAACCTAGTGGCAAGACGGGAATAAAGACACAGACCTACTAGAGAAGGGACCTGAGGATATGGGGAGGGGGAAGGGTAAGCTGTGACAAAGAGAGAGAGTGGCATGGACATATATACACTACCAAATGTAAAATAGATAGCTAGTGGGAAGCAGCCGCATAGCACAGGGAGATCAGCTCAGTGCTCTGTGACCACTTAGAGGGGTGGAATAGGGAGGGTGGGAGGGAGGGAGATGCAAGAGGGAAGAGATATGGGAACACATGTATATGTATAACTGATTCACTTTGTTATAAAGCAGAAACTAACACACCATTGTAAAGCAATTATACTCCAATAAAGATGTTAAAAAAAAAATTCGAAAAGAAACATACTGAGCGCTAAGTATGTTGAAAGGGCTTTAAATGCACCTTCCCATTTCGTTTTCACATCATCCCACAAGGTGGGCACTAGTATTATCCCCATTTTACAGATGAGAAAACAGCTTGAAGAGGTTAAAGTAACTTGCCTGAAGTCACAGAGCTGGAGTGAGCAGCAAAGCCTGAGTGTAGAACTGGGTCGATCTGACTCAGTGTCTGGGCTTGCTCAGCGTTTGTTGTCCTCTGTTGGGTGGATCTTCCTGGACAACGAACTTGAGGACAATCTTAGATCCTAACCCAGAACGATGTGTGACTCACCTTGCTCCTTTACCCCTTCAATACCAGCTGCTGCCACTTTCTGTCCGTTATTTCTACCGAAAATCCCTACCTCCTGCCTCCGCCTTCGACCCAGGCTTTATTCTGCTGGCCAGTGAGTTTTCCTTAATCATGACTTTCAACCTGTCAGAGCCAAGTTCAAAACTCTTAAATACTAAATCTCTCTTTTCTTTATGTCCTCCTGTGAGGTCTCACGTGCAGCAATGGTTCAGGTGCTCTCCTGGCTACAAACCTTGGTCTGTTATCACCTCTCCTCTCAAATCTGTTCCCTCCTCCCTCGATTGGATAGTCTCCTGCTGGTCTCAGGAACATTCGATGGCCACCCAGCTCCATTCTTCAGCTCGTATTGTCTTCTGGACTGGAATACTACTCCCCTTTCTCTTCTGCCCATTCAAATCCCACCCCTGCTCACCTCCTGGCTTGAGCCCACCTTGACCTCTTCCTCCCCTGCCCTCCTTCAGCTCTCACTGCCTGCAGGGGTCTCTCCAGTTCATGGAACAAGCTCCCCCTCCGTAGACCATCTGTGCATTCACATTTATACACTACATAAATGGACTACCATGTGGACACCGTAAATGTGCATTTGCAAAATAGAAATTAAAAACTGGTGCTTCTGGTCTTTTCTTCCTTCACCTCAAACAGTCATACTGAGAGCCCTTAGGGACAACTTCCTCCATCCACTGGGCCGTCCCCAGGCTCTGACCACTCCTGTGACCTCTTCGTCTGATGCTGCCAAATGTCCCTGTGCAGTTTGTCACGTGCCCCTACTTAATATTCTTTAAAAATATGTTGTATGTTCTTAAGGGGAATAACTCTCTTTTCAGTGGCAGAAATGGAATATCACATAGGAGGTGCCCAATCCTTTACTGATACAAGTTCACTGATGTCCACTGCACTCAGGGGACATGTTAAGTTTCAAGGCTGCTGGTTACTGTGGGATCACAGCTTCTAGTCATTGCATAAAATGAGATGGTAGTGATCTCAGTTTGTCTAACTCCAAAGGGAAGCCAGGCAGTTCATGTGTCCCGTGTCACTTGGCCAGTTCCTGTGAAACTGGACATTTCCAAAAGAACAGTCTGACTTGCAGCCAAAAAGAGAATAATGTATTTCACCAAGTCTTGGCGAATTGAGAATGGTCTGGCTTTTTTTATTTCCTTCCCACCTCCCTTGCCTCTCTCTCTTTTTTTTTTTTCCTCTCAGCTTTATTGAGATATAATTGACATATAACATTGTGTAAGTTGAAGGTGTACGATGTGTTGATTTGATACATTCATATATTGCAAAAAAATTACCACCTTAGCATTAGCTGGCGCTCCCATCCTGTCACATAATTACCATTTCTTTTTTTGCAGTGGGAACATTTAAGACATACTCTCTAACAATATTCAAGAATATAATATACTACTATTAGCTATAATCACCGTGCTGTACATTATATGCCCAGAACCTGTTAATCCTATAACTGAAAGTTTGTACCCTTTGACCAATATTTCCCCCTTTCTTCCATCCTCCAGCCCCTGGATCTACTCCCTGTTTCTCTGAATGTGGCTTTTTTAGATTTCACATGTAAGTGAGATCATGCAGTGTTTGTCATTCTCTATCTGACTTATTTCACTTAGCATAATGCCCTCAAGTTTCATCCAAGTTGTCACGATTGGCAGGGTTTCTTTCTTTCTCATGGCTGAATAATATTCCATTGTATACATCCCACATCTTCTTTATCCATTCATCCACTGACAGACACTTAGGCTGTTTCCAAGTCTTGGCTGTTGTGAGTAATGTTGCAATGAACCAGAAGGTGCAGATATCTCTTCCAGAGAGTGATTTCATTTTCTTCATATAGATAACCAGAAGTGGAATTGCTGGATCATATGGTACTTCTATTTTTAGTTTTTTGAGGAAACTCCACACTGTTTTCCACAGTGGCTACACCAACGTACATTCCCACCAACAGTGCGCCAGGGTTCCCTTTTCTCCACACCCTCGCCAACACTTGTTATCTCTTCCCTGCCTCTCTTTGAACCCTGTATAGATGTCCCTAGATTACCTGAAGGTCAGGTGTCATTTCCTGAATCACGCAGCAAGATGAAAGTTGACACTATGCACCCTGACCAACATCTAATGAACAATCTAATGTTTTACAGTCATGCCTTTTCTCTGAGAAAAGTTTCAGTTAATCATTGCTCAGAATAATAACCTTGGCTGGAAAGAGTGGAGAGTCCTATTACTGAGGTATGCTTTTTTTCTTAAAGTCATTTTCACATCTTTAAATGTAGTCTTATGTCATTAAAAACTCCCGAAATGTGTCTCGTTTCTTTCTGTTCTCCCCGTCATGTTTTACACCTTTGTTAATTATCTGAGGGATGCAGAAAGTAGCACGTAAGTGAAATTTGCCAATGCTGACAAATTAGATAGTTGCCAAGGGTTCAAAGAGAGGAAAGGAAGAAGGTAGGAAATAAAAAGTCACACCATTCTTAATAAATAATGAGACAATATCTAGCCATTGACATGAGTGACTCATCTGAAGGATTAACACCCCAACTTAGACACACAGTAATCCTGCCAGGGAAGACAGAACTCTGCAGCAAGACCTGGTTTCCATATTCTTTGGTGTAAAATGCGAGGGCGGTTGGCCTGTGGCATTTTCAGTGGAGGCATTTGATGCTTTGACCTTTTGGCGAAAGAACCTTACCAACCAATACTGTGATTTTGCACATGACTTTGGAAAGCAGAGCCTGGCCAGGAAGGAGCCACTCTCCTGGCCCCTGCAGAGCTGGTCTTGGGAAGATTCCAACAGTGTGAGCCCTCGCTATCTACCCCTCAGCCCGACATCATGCAGAGAAGCACGGGGCTCAGCTGTGCCTGTGGAATCTTGGGGATGATCTCAGGTGGTCAAGGCCAAGTTGGGGACCTAGGTGGCAGTGAAGTTGCTAGTGTTCCCCTGTCCCTTAGACTTCTGGTGGTCTGGTGGGGGGAGGGGGCGGGTAGGGAGTAGACAATCAGGCTTATCCTTATTAGCCAGGTGGCTTCTCATTTCCTGGCCATCTTCCCCACTATCACCTATTAAGCATCTACCTGTGCAGAAACTATTATTTCACCTTTTCTAAAATCACCTGGCAAAGCATGTATCAGAATACCATTCTCTAGGTGAGAAGAATACTTTCAGAGGGACGAAGTCACTTGTCCAGATTCACATGGTTCGTAAGTAGAAGTCAAGACAGTCAAAGGTTGACCTCTAAACTCAAACCTTTCCATTTCACTAGGCTACTTCTCACCTGCATTATTGAGTGGCTACTCGCTGTGTATAAATATAGATCTGTGCACACATGTCCCCGCCCTACCCCACCACGTGCTAGCCCAATCCCTCTAATTCCTAAATCCACCACCTTTCCTCTGAGTTTGTTGTCGCTGTTACAGCTCAGTCCCTTCTGGTTCCCTATGGCTTCTACCTGAAATCTCCGGCAGCAAGAAGCTCTGAAGGCATTTTTGTTTCCTGAAATGTCATCAGTTCCCACCCACCCCCCATTCCCTGCAGAATGAGCATCAAAGGGAGACATTTTTTGGTCCTTATTTTGATGGCATTTCAGACACAGGGCTCAAATAGCCACAAAGCCCATTAACTGAACTTCAACACAGTGGTAGAAATAAGAAGTTTTCCATCTATGCATTTTTATCTGCTATTTCAATACTAGAGTTCTTTAACTATGAAGATTCTGGTCTTGACAGAGGACTAACTTTGTGAGATGTAGGAGGTGGGAAAAAAATAGACTTCATCTAACTATGAGAAAAGTATCTTAAGGGTTATTTAAAAATCCTTTTCCAAACACCTTTCCCACCTACATTCCAAGTTAAGAAGAATGTTACCAAATATCTTTTCCTAAAATACATCCTTTGGATTCTGTGAAATAGCACTGTTATAAAGAGTATAAAGAGATTTTTTTTTAAAAAAAGGAAAGGGATAAAAAAAAGAGGATTTATTTATTCCCGGAAAATGGTTCTTAAAGTGTGGTCTTGGGAACCCTGAGCAGTACCTGAGACCCTTTCAGGGGGACTGCTGAGTTGAAACAACTTTCACAACAAAATTAAGACATTATTATCTTTTTTTACCCTTATTCTCTCATGAGTACAATCTAGTTTTCTGGAGACTATGTGGCATGGAATGACATCATCTGACAGCTTGTATTCTGATGTTTTTTTAAATTGTAATTTGGTACACCCACTATGAAAAACAGTATGGAGGATCCTTAAAAAATTAAAAATAGAACTACCATATGATCCAGTAATTCCACTTCTAAGAATATATCCAAAGGAAATAAAAACACTAACTAGAAAAATATCTGTACCCCATTTCATTGTTGTACTATTTACAGTAGCCAAGCAATGAAAACAATCTAAGCGTCCATCAATGGATGAATGGATAAAGAAGTTGTGGTGTGTATGTATATATATATATATATATATATATATATATATATATACCACATTATATATATAAATGGAATATTATTCAGCCAAAAAAATGAGGAAATCCTATCATTTTTGACAACATAGATGGACCTTGAAGGCATTATGCTAAGTGAAATAATTCAGACAAAGACAAATGCCGTATGATCTCGTTGATATGTGTAATCTAAAACAAACAAACAAAAAACTTCCAAGATTATAGAAAAAGAGATCAGATTTGTGTTACCAGAGTCAGAGGATGGGGAGGGGGAATTGGAGGAAAGTGGTCAAAAGGTACAAACTCTGGTTATAAGATGAATGAGTATTAGGGATGTAATGTACAATGTGATGACTGTAACTAACACCGCTGTATGATACACAGGAAAGTTGGAAAGAGTAAATCCTAAAAGTTCTCACCACAGGAGGAAATTGTTTTCCTTTTCCCTTTCTTTTCTCTTTTATTTTTATTGTATCTATATGAAAAGATGGAGGTGTTAGCTGAACCTACTGTGTAAATCATTTCATGATTTATGTAAATCAAACCATCATGCTGTACACCTGAAACTCATACAGTGAGGGATGTCAGTTATTTCTCAATAGAACTGGAAATAAATAAAATTTTCACTTTTATTTTCTAATATGATAAATGCGGATATAATTCACATAAGCAAAAGCTCTTAGGGGTCCCCAATAGTTTTTTAAGAATGTAAAAAGATTGTAAAACCAAAGTCTGCGAGCTGCTACTCCAAGAAAGACTTGCTCATTAGAAATTGGTATCTCATGAAATATCCCGAAAGAAGGTACCATGTCACCATGGTGGTGAGTCCGGTGAAGGTCACAGGAAGAAATGTAATATGAGTTCTCGCATTCCCAAAGACACTCCGAGGACATCGGGCTGGGACACACTTCTGGCAGGCTCTCTGCACACACAGTAGCAAACTGAAGTGATGAAAAGAAAAGAGTGGTAGGCTACCTACGATCTGAACACTCATTCAGAGCAAACACTCAGCAAAAGTGAGTGGATCTAGACGGGGAAGTCAAAAGACAAATTCAAATGAAAGTGCGTGTCCACACACGTTGGGTTCGTTTGGCCATGCACAAGTCCCGGAAAGCAATCCGAGACGCAGGTCTATTTTGCAGCACCTGAGTCCAGAAGCGAAATCAGAGGCAAATGCTATGCCTGCCTGGTACGGGTTCTTCCGGCCTCCAAATGACAGTTGTGGAGGAAAGCTGCCTTTACACAGAGCCTGCCGGTTCCATCTTGTCGAGGATGGCGCTCCTAGAGCGAGTGATGGAGTTCTTTCTCAAGGCTGCCTCATCGCCTGTCTTGCAAAAGCAGCCCGATTAGATATTCTTTGTGCCATCAAACAACAACACCACGTTTGGTGGTTTTGTTTGCACCCAAGGTTGCAATTATCTGATGAAATAAGAAGTAACCCTGATGTGTTAATTTCTTTAGAACTTTGGGAAGTTGAGAATAGTGTCCACTCTTTTTTTTTTTTAGTTTTTATTGGAGTACAGTTGATTTACAATGTTGTGTTAGTTTCAGGTGTACAGCAAAGTGAATCAGTTATACATATATATCCACTCTTTTTTAGATTCTTTTCCTGTATAGGCCATTACAGAGTATTGAGAAGAGTTCCCTGTGATATATAGTAGGTCCTTATTAGTTATCTATTTTATGTATAGTAGTGTGTATGTGTCAATCCCAATCTCCCAATTTATCCCCCTCCCCCATACCTCCTGGTACGTTTGTTTTCTATGTCTGTAACTCTATTTCTGTTCTGTATTGATAAACTCATTTGTACCCTTTTTTTAGATTCTGCATATAGGCAATATCACATGATATTTGTCTTTCTCTGACTTACCTCACTCAGTATGACAATCTCTAGGTCCATCCATGTTGCAGCAAATGGCATTATTTTGTTCTTTTTTATGGCTGAATAATATTCTATTGTATATATGTACCACATCTTCTTTATCCATTCCTCTGTTGATGGGCATTTAGGTTGCTTCCATGTCCTGGCTATTGTAAACAATGCCGCAATGAACATTGGGGTGCATGTATCTTTTTGAATTATGGTTCTCTCCACTCTTAAGGGAAAGTGAAATCTATCTCCTGGTATTGATGGATGTACTTAATATTAGCAGCTTTCTACAAAGCTCTATACAGTTGACCCTTGAAAAACATGGGGGTTTGGGGGGCCGAACGCTCTCCCTGCCCCAGTTGAAAATCGTATAACTTTCCAGTTGGTGGTTCCTCCATATCCAACGTTCCACGTCCCTGGATTCAACCAACTACAGATCATGTAGTTCAAATTTAGTGAAAAAAAATCCACAGGTATGTGGACCTGTGTTCTAACCTATGTTGTTCAGGGGTCAACTGTACTTCTAAGTAGTAACTGAGAAACTCCAAATTATTCTAAACAGTCATTCAAGACAACATCAGGAACGCTTTATGTAGAAGGACATTTCAAGTATCCAGAAATTCCAGGTATTTGTGGTTAGCTGTGTGTTCTCAGCAACCACTGCTGGACAGAGAAAAGGCACCCAAAGAAACCCTGATGGTCTGTCTTACTGCTTAACTCAAAAGGGCTCAAGCAATGGTTGTACAATGTCAATGTCTTTACTGCCACTGAACTGTATGTCTAGAAACGGTTAAGGTGGTAACTTTTGTGTTATGTACATTACACCACAATAAAAAAGAAGGGGCTCAAGCTGTAGTAAAGGAAAACCACTCCAACCTTGCTCTGAGCTGCCTAAATCAAGACAATTTCCAGGGCTAGGCAGGTGGAACATGCCAAACCACATTTGACACGGCCTGATATCAGCAAGCGTAGATCCACACTGGGGCAGTAAAATGGATACACATCTGTACTCTGAACACGGAGATTATTTTAATCACCACATGTGTAGGTATTGTAAAAATCATCAAATAGAGAACAACAGACTTTTGCACCCTGGACTGCCCTTGCCTTACTGGGGAGCTATTTGCACAATCTAACACTTTGTATGGGCTATCCTTATCATCCAGGTTTGACTGCAACACTTGTGCAGCTGTTTGGACTATTTGGACTCATATCTAGGTATCGATTTGCAGAGTCAGTATTCTAACACTTGAGCCCCTGAGAAATATGACCTAAGATCCAGGGCTACAGTGTTTAAAAATAAGTAAAACAGCGTTCTTATTGCGTTTAGAAAAATATATACAAGCACAAGCTTGTCAGAAATTTAAAACAGCAAATTTGATAGTGGGAAAATCTGCGGATGGGAAGTGGGAAGTGTGGAAAGATATGCAGTCTTATTTTAAATCAGAAATGGAACTTACCAAACAACAAGTAAAATGGCCTTTAATATAAAATGATTTTACACATCTAAATTTAGCCAAGGATAAACCAGCCAACAACTCAGGACATTAATTGTGTTTCAGTCTTCTAACCAAAATAGGTATGGGTTTGACTCACTAAATTAAGGTATAATTTTTTTTTTTTAATTTACTTTTGGCTGCATTGGGTCTTCGCTGCTGCACGTGGGCTTTCTCTAGTTGCAGCACGGTGAGCAGGGGCTACTCTTCATTGTGGTGCGTGGGCTTCATTGCCGTGTCTTCTCTTGTTGCAGAGAATGGGCTATAGGCACGCGGGCTTCAGTAGTTGTGGCACGTGGGCTCAGTAGTTGTGGCTTATGGGCTCTAGAGCACAGGTTCGCTCAGTAGTTGTGGCGCACGGGCTTAGTTGCTCCGCAGCATGTGGGACCTTCCCGGACCAGGGCTCAAACCCGTGTCCCCTGCATTGGCAGGCGGATTCTTAACCATTGCACCACCAGGGAAGCCCCAAATTACGGTATAATTTTATATACAAGAGCCTTTTCAAAATTTGGTAAAGCAGACAACTAACTCATGTCTTAAGAGAATTTGGAAACTATTAACATTATAAATCAGAGGATATTTTTCTTCAATATCCAGTGAGAAGTCTACTCACAAATATGTATGCTTTTTATTTTTAAAAAATTGTTCCAGGATGTATGGTATAATGGCATTTAAAAAATACTCAATCATTTTGCCCAATTCTAAGGTATATAATTGTACATCTAAATCATAGCTATCAGTATATTATTAGAAAAGCCATTCCAACACAACAGGCTATGTTAGCATTAAGGGTCACAATGGTTTTTCTAAACTTTGTGAACTACAAAATGATAAATATGTTGTAATGAACAATGGACAAGTTTTGTAAAATAACCATAAGAAATGCACTGAGCTTAAAAAGAGGCAGTACAACTCTGGAGAGGTAATATTTGAGCTAAACAAATGTTATTTGTTACAGTTTTCTCCCAATTCATGTCATGGATTTATTCATTTAAAGAGAAAAAGAAATATCAAAAATATAGGTCATTAATATTACTTGAGGCAGGTTTTCCTGACATCAGCCAAGAAGCCAGCAGCTCTGTCCTTGATTTTCTCCATGGTAATGTTTCTAATAAATACATTGTGATGACAATAAAATCATCTGGAAAAAAAGAAAAAAATATCTCTTCTCTCTTTATTAATTGAGGTTTTCCAGACCCTTCTTTCATTTTTTCATCAAAAGAAATGCCAAATTTGGCTTCCTGATCTCAAACTTTATTACATAGTTAAAATCATCAAAACAGTATGGTACTGGCACAAAACAGCCACAAAGACCGATGGAACAGAACTGAGAGCCCAGAAATAAACCCACGTGTATATGGTCAACTAATATTTGACAAGGGCTCCAAGAATGTGGTATCTATCTATCTATCCATCTGTCTATCTATACAATGGAATATTACTCAGCCATAAAAAATGATATCCTGACATTTTCAACAATATGGATGCATCTTTGGGGCACCATGCTAAGTGAAATAAATCAGAGAAAGACAAATACTACTTGATTTCATTTATATGTGGAATCCAAAAGATTGCACTGTTGGAAACAGGGAGGAGAATGGTGGTTGCCAGGGGCTGAGGGGTGGAGGAAATGGGGAGATGCTGGTCAGAGTAGAAGCTTTCACTTATAAGATGAATAAGTTCCAGGGAATCTAAGGAACAGCATGGTGACTATAGTTAACAATATTGTATTGCATACTTGCAAGTTGCCATGAGAGTAGAGTTTTAATGTTCTGGCTAAAACAACAACAATAAAATGGTAATTTTGTGAGATGAAGGATGTGTTAACTGATCTTATTGTGGTAAACATTTCACAATAAATATGTGTATCAAATTATCACGTGCTACACCTTAAATTTACACAATGTTATATGTCAATTGTCTCTCAATAAAGCTGGGGAAGAAAAAGAGTTGCCAAATTTGGGATTCTGTGAGAGTCATTTTAGGCTTAGTTTGTGAAGGAAAGGTAAAGAAAGGGTCAAAAAAAATATCCATGGCCACATATGAATTGATGTATATGGCAGATCTGGCACTTTCGATGTTGTTTGTGCTTACCTTTTTTGATGAAGGGAAGGTTGTCATCCTTAATTCTGTTTACCAGGAGAATTTTATTTTCCCTATATTGTATTATATAATTTAAATCAAGGAAGAATTCTCCCAAATGAGGAGGAAATCTGTGACCAAAGTAGTATGAATGAATCCATTCTATCCAAAATATTTTTGAGCGCCTGCTGAAATAATAACTTTGTTTCTCATGCACAGAGAATTCTTCTAGGTGCTTTGTGCCTATAAACTAAGTGAACCCTCACAATTTCCTGCTGTGTCCCAATTTGATGGATAAATCCAATGGGGTAGGTATTTCAATGGTCCCTTTGTGCTGATTAGGAAGTTGACAAACAAAGTTGTTAGGTCAGTTAGCCCAGGTCAGAAAGACACAGCTAGGATTCACCCAGGGGACAGTCTGGTGCCAGAGCTGGGTGAGAATCCACACAAGATAGCTTCTTTCTAGGTGCAGAAGTTGTAGATAAAGGGAAAAACAAAACAAACAAAAAACCCATCCCATCTCTGTCATCACGGAACTTACTGTCTAGTCTGAAAAGCACATCAATCAATCAATACTGAATGGTGAGTGCTGGGAAAACTGCACGGAAGTTACGTGGCATCTGATTTAAATTGAGAGGTGCAAGGCGTGAGGTGAGTCCTCTCAGAGAAAGTGCATTTCAGTTGGGCCTCGTGGGATGAAGAGGCTTTGGCAGGAAGACGGCAAAAGAAGGAACTGGGCAAGTGCAGAGAAGGGGGCTTGGAAAAGGTGGGCAAGCGCTCATTGCCATCTTGGACTCCAAGTGAGGGCAGAGCGCAGTGGGAGGAGATACAGTTTCTGGGTGGGCTGGCGGCAATCCCAGGTTAGGTTACTTTAGGCATTTTCAAATTTTAGCTAGGGTGAACCGAAGGTCATTGAAAAGAACTAAGCAAAGGAAGAATCCCTGGGCTGGTATGAGAAGAATGTGCCAGAGGCAGCAAGGGTGGAAAAAAAAAAAAAAAAACACAGCAGTTAGGAGCCTACTGACAGCCCAGGCAAGGGAAGCCGGGGTTTGGAAACCATGGTGATAGAAGAGGTGGACACCTTAAGGAAATGATCTGGTGGCAGATCTGGCCAAACCTGACAGGTCTCCAGGTGACTCGAGGCACCCCCGGGAAAACCCTGAAACACTGGAATAAATATCCTTTTCTTATAGATTTGAAATTCTGGATTATATTTTTAAAATCAGCATTGTTCTTTTTATGGATCAACCATATGTGTAATAAGAGAACGTTAACAAGTTTGCTTAAAATCTGATGATGGAGCGAACCTCTGCAGCAAATCCTACCCTCTTCAGGTGTCACTCAGACAGCATCTGCCTAGGAAACTCTTTATAATCTAGTTCCTTACTGTTCCAAAGGAGCCCTTCGTGTTTTAGAGATGCCTGAGCCAGACCTCTGTCAGATCCTTCTTGTGGCACCTTGGGTCTGGCAAAATTCTGCACTGGCCCCTCCCCAGTGGACGGCCCCAGCACCCAAATAATTGACAGGATGAAAAGAGCCAGGGTGAGGCCAGAGCCAGAGGCTGACAAGGTCCAGGAGCCTTACTAAATCTCACTTAATGAAAATAAACATCACAACCAGCTACACAGTACATGGCTCCTCATGGCAAAGAATGTAGCTCTGATTTAAAAAAGTAGAAACCAGATTAATATTCAGTCCAGTTACCAGCACCGGCTTAAGGTGAGACAGATGGCAACAGCGGTGAATTTTAAATCCATCTTATATTGTATTTCGAAAACTTCTTGCTTTGTAAAATGTGGCAAAGAATTCACTTTTCAGATAATTAACTCCAACGTATTGCTAAGTTCGTATGCCTTGCCCCAGATCAGAAAATAACCTAAACAGTTTCTGCATCTAGAGTGTTTTTTTCACGAGCTGCCATGCATCAAGCCAAGAAGCAGGAAACGTCAGGTCCTAAATCTTTACAATGAGTTGATGATCTGCAGTTATGTGGAAGGTTTATTGCTCAGTCACTGCTGTTTGATATTTTTCTGCCAAGGGCAGAGCTTACTCTGGAACTTTCTGCTCTCAGCAACTTGGTGAAACTTTTATTTATAATGTATAGTTTTTTGTTTTTCTTTTTAAAGGAAAACCATTCTGGGTCTGGTTTATGCCATGCCAAACCTAGCAAGTTCTGGAGGAATCATGGAAGATTCGATGGTTTTAAGTATTACAGTAGGATTTCACTTGGGGGAAAAGCTGGTCAGGAGGATGGGAGTATCTGACTGTAAAAGAAAGAAAAAAAGTACAGGCTTCACATCAACAGTGTTTTTAAACTTCTGCTGTTATTCAATACAAGTGGCTTGAGAAGGAGGATGGTGGTGGTGATGACAGCACACTGTCATTCTTAGGGCTCTTTCTAGTTTTCGAAGCCCTTTCATCAAATTATTTCATTTAATCCTACCTATTCGATGAGGTCCTCCATGCCGTTCCCAATTTATCTAAGGAGACTGAGATTCAGAGAGGTTAATGCTGAGATCACACTGCTGGTAAAAAAAAAAAAAAAAAAAAAAAAAAAAACAGCAGTGGGGAAGAAGTCGCAAGGCATTTCAAGAAATCACAACTTTATTTGACTTTTTGCTTAACATCTTGAAGGAGCAGGACAGCAGTATCGGGAGGAAAAGATTTATGCTGCAAAGGCCAGTCTCCAGCTTGTGCATCAGGAGGCCTTGAGTTTTGCCAGCCTCTGTGTTAGCAAGGATGACTCCTTCGAGAAAACATGGAAAGGTCTTCCCTTCGAAAGAATGCATAAGCCAGATAGCTATTTCTGCAGAATCCAAAATTCATCTCAAAGGCTCCCACTAATGAGATGAATTTAAGAGAAATAACCCTCTTTCTAACTATCTCATTCCATTAAGGATGTGCTGAAAAACTTTAAAAGTTAGAACACCTAAAATTTCTATCGGAGCTGTATCTTTCATTCAATTCACTGTGTTCTACTGCAATATCTACCCGGACACCTTGAGGGAATTACAGAAAATAAAAATAACTGTTTTTGTAATTCCAAATATAAATCACTGTATCATATGTGTTGTCTCCAAGCACAGTCATTAAATAATAGTAGGACTGGCCTCAGTCAAACCTGCTCTCTGAACAGTTCTGAAATGTACACTCAGATTCTCCTAAAGTACACAGAATAAGGTACGTTAAAAGTTGGGGGCTTCCCTGGTGGCGCAGTGGTTGAGAACCTGCCTGCCAATGCAGGGGACACGGGTTCAAGCCCTGGTCTGGGAAGATCCCACATGCCGCGGAGCAACTGGGCCCGTGAGCCACAACTACTGAGCCTGCGCGTCTGGAGCCTGTGCTCCGCAACAAGAGAGGCTGCGATAGTGAGAGGCCCGCGCACCGCGATGAAGAGTGGCCCCCGCTTGCCACAACTAGAGAAAGCCCTCGCACAGAAACGAAAACCCAACACAGCCAAAAATAAATAATAAATAAATAATTAAAAAAAAAAAAGTTGGATGATTAATCGATGCTGAAAATGTGTCCAATATGTATGAGTTTCCATTTCATTTTGTATAAATGTTTTCTAAGGACTTTCAGCTTATAAGGCCCAAGTTGGACCCAGAGCTTTAATAGTAGAAGAAAGGGATTAATTTCCCTTGTGAGCTGAGTTGCCACTTTAGAAAAAGATAGTGCTAAATTTGAAATATCATTAACCCCTTTAATGAGTTCTTTCTGCTCCAAAAGACTTCTGTTTCACAAGAGGAAAATGTCCAAATTCCTCTTAACAGACTGCGTGATCTTAAAGAATATATTTGGAAATATTTGTAGAACTTTTCATTTTGATGTCTGGTGGTATGTAATTTCACCTTTTGGTCCACTAAATGGTCAGATGATACCTAACAACACTTTGTTTCCAGATTACCTGCTTTACCTCATATTCATCAAACACATAGTCCTTTTCTGTCTTTACATCCTTGATAATCTTTTACTTCACTCTGCTTTAATTATATAGGCCTCTCTATGAAACCTTTCACGTTTACACTATTTGGCTTCAATTTCTCAAGTCACATTGGCAACCACTTAGCCTGTGGGTGTATCTAGTCAGTTGTAAATGTGTTTATGTGCTCCCGGAATTTCACCCATTCTTTTACCAAATATTTATTGAGGGTCTATTGTATACCAGGCTCTGATATAGGCACTGAGGGTGTAGCAGGAAACAAAAGAGACCAAAATTTCCTTTTTCGTGGAGTTTATAGTCATGGCAGGGGAGGGGCAGACTGTCACTAATTAATAAAGACAATGCATACAATGTTGGACTATAATACATGCTATAGAGAAAAATCAAGCAGTGAGAGAGAGAGAGTGCGTTGGAAGGAGGGAGTGTAATTTCAAATATGGCGCCCAGAGAAGGCTTCACTGAGGAAGACACATTTGAGCAAAGACCTGGAGGTGGTGGAAATTAGAGGGACCGCTGAGGAAGAGCATCTCAGGTAGAGGGAGGAGGATGCAAGTTTCAGGAGCATCTCGGAAGCCAGTAACCTAGAGTGGGTGCCCAAGGTGGAGAGCAGTAAGATATGAGGAAAAAGAGGCATTGAGACCAAAGAGGCAGATCGGTTTGGATTTGGAATTTTTATGTTGACAAAGTAGAAGCCATGGAGAGGGAAGTGAAAATGATACGACATATTGTGAAAGCATGATTTAGGCTGCTGGGCTGACGATAGTCTTTAGGAAAGCAAGGTCCAACACAGGAGTCCAACACAGATGGTGGGCTATCTATATATCTCTATATAATAGATATTGAGATAGATTTCCCTCTATATGTTTCCATAGGTATATAGTTATAAATGGCCATATAGAGAAATAGATACATAGATAGACACACACATAGCAGTAGACATAAATGTATGTGTGCCTGTGTGTGAACATTTGTCAATTATTTCCTCACTCTATCCACTGAGAGAACCTAGAGGTTACGACATGCCAGTAGCAGTGAGCATGTTGGGTGCCCAGATCTCATTCCTAAATGCCATCCTCCATGAAAAGGAACCAGGGGTCCTTGGAGAGCTGATTCCAAAATGAGCCCAGAACATCTTGATCAGCCAGAAAGTTAGAATGTGCCCAAAGAATCGTGGGGACATGTCAAAGGGACTGAAGAGCCATCTTAAAGAGACACCCCTTGGCCAAATCTAGGTAATTTGAGCATCAAAATAAATAATGAAAGTAACAAAATGATTCATTGGATGGAATAGGAATTTCTGAGTCTATACTGACATAAATAGATAAATGCAGGGAAGGGAAATATTTTCTACAGAAGAATGCCAATTAATAGTTGCAAAAGGAATGATGCAAATGGGGGATAGTCATTTGGCAACCATCGTAGTTGGGGGGAGCTGATTCAGGCGGGAGTCATCAATGCCTGCTAAGACTGGTTGAGTGAATTTTCAATGAGAAACAGAATATTGATGTAGCCTAGGAGTATATCCCTACAAAATACTTATCAATTACAGGGCAAAATGCTGACTTCATACTGGAGGATTCCAGCGTCTGCCAAGCCAGGTGATCAAGGTTAATATCACAACGGCGGGATACTTCTTAATGTAAATGAACTGCCTAGAGTACAGTATCATTTCTTTGTTATTCTTGACAAAAATGCATGACCTGGGTCAAACATGGAGAAACATCACATGGATCCAGGTTGAGATCTCTGAAATCTACAGAATGAAAGGCATGTAGTTTTCAAAGCTGTCAAGGGCATGAAAGACAGGAAAGCCGGAAGAACCGTAGCAGATTAAAGGAGAAGAACCAGACGCATCACCTCCATGTAATGTGTGATCCTAGACTGGATTCGGGACCAAAAATGAAAAAGAGCCATTTTGTGGAAACCTGGTGAAATCTGAAGGGCTTCTGTGGATCAGTTGTTCTGTGCTTATGTGGGAGAGAATTCCGATTTGGGGGAAATATACACACTGGAGTATTTAAGGATAATGAGGCATCATGTCTACTACACTTGCACTTAAATGGTTCGGAAAAAAGAATATTGATCATGAGTATCTATCCATCTAGAGAAAAAGAGAGAGAGATCAATGTAAAATGGTAACAATTAGGGAAACTGTTTCCTCAGAAAAAAAAAAAGAAAAATGAGGACTTAGCTCATAAGGAATAGTTTGCAGTCTCTAAGTCAAGAATATTAAAACATGGTTAGTTTTAGCTTTCTAGATTTACAAACAAAGTTGTTAGATTTGGCCTAAAGTCTGAAAAACAACGTATTAAATACTTACTTAAAAGGAGAAAAAAAAAAGAGTCAATCTCCCATACAAAATGGGTACAAAAGTGCAGGCCTCGCTAACAGCAGCACGTTGAGAAAGGTATTTTGCTGACAGATGGGGCCGGAGCACTGCGTTCTTTTTTAAGGAGCTCAGAGGCAATTTGGAGGGTGAGAGATGGTGAAAGATTGTGAAACCAGGTCATATGAGGAAAGGCTGGAAGCCCAGGGCACTTTAGTCTGGACAAAAGAAGTCACGCAGGGGACCTGTTATTTGTCTTAAACGATCTGGAGTGCTCTCTTGTGAAACAGGGCTTAGACATTTATATGACCACCATGGGTAGAAACAGAACCAACCGGTAAAAAAAAAAAAAAAAAGTACTGTTCCACATTTCATCTTCAAGTAAGGGAGAGGGAATGGATTTGGGGTTAGTGAGATTCTCATCACAGGGAAAGCAGAACCAGGGTGAGCACCTGCCAGAAATATTCTATCAGAAACAAATATTAAAAGTCTTAGGTGACCTTTAAGCCCCTTTTAAACACTTTACAATAACACCTACTATTTATTGAATGCTTCCTATATGCCCAGAGTTACAGACGCATTATCTCAGTTAATCCTTCCCACGGCTCTAGCAGACAGGCACCCTGAGCCCCTTCACACAGATGAAGAGAATGAAGCTTAAACAGCATGTCTCACTTGGAAACCAAACACATCACACAGAAGTTGGAGCCTGGAGTCAGCCCTATGCGTGCTGACTCCGTATGCCACTCAGGGACTCTTAGCTGCATATTTCCTGCCTCTGAGTCCCAATGACTCTCTCTTGTCTCCTCCTTCAGAATCTTGAGCCACTGGCATGTTCAATGGACCAAAGAGTGTTGGTTGATTTCTCTCACTGTCCACAGATGCTCCACTTCTCTCTCTTGTTGCTTTCTCATCCACTTGAGCCTTTAAGCTCCTTCCCCACTATGAAGGAAACGCATCTTGTCTAGTTGTTTGTGCCTCGCCTGGCTGTCCACGCATCAGATGTTTAGATGGATTAATATCACTACGGCTGCCATCCACACGCCAGCCCACCCCACCTCTTATCAGGTAAACCTCCGGGTATTGAGTTCAGTTGCACTCACACTTGAGCCAAGCCACACCTTCATTCTACGCAGGGTTTCAGCCAGTTCAGGTCAAAGGGCAATGCATTTAGCAAGCACTTAACGTGGAGTATGGAAATATCTCCTCGTGAATGCTTTGCCTCTGAATTGCATGGCCCTAGTCTCCTTGGGTTTCAAGAAGTTTCAAGAAGATGAATAAGGACAGGCTTGCCTCTTCTTGAGAGAGGTAAACGTTAGCACTTGGCTGCAGGGAAAAAAAAAAAAAGTTGGCTATTATTTTCCAAAGGGGACCCAAGATGTTAGGATCTCATGAAACAAAATCTGCCTTAAGATGCAAGGAGCTAGTGCCATGAAGCAGCATTCCGAGTCACTTAGCCACAGTTGACAGGAAGTGGCTCCTTGACCGGTGCCAACTGCCCCCTGACTTCCTTTAGTGAATCCCCTTTCCTCCCCCCTCCCCCTACTGAGGAGTCTACAAAGCACAGCCACAGACGACCACGTGTGCGCGCTTGTCACGCTTAACAGTGTCACACATGCGCTCACAAAACACAGACGTGTCCCTGATGGGCTATAAAATGTGCTATTTGGGAAGTTAATTTTGAAATGTTATTAAACTAATAGGTACTTGGCAATGTACCTCTTTCCCAGAGATACACCTAGGGGTGAGACGTTTCGAGTTGATTGGATAGCTTTCCAGAGTGGTATTTTCATCTTTTTTATATGTTTTTCTCCTCCGGTAGACTTGACCCACTGAATTTTCCAGAAAGCGTGACTTCAGGAGGTTGTAAGCGGCAGAGGGAAGAGTGCGCATGAATGCCCTGGGAGATGGCGCAGTGAACTCCTGTCCCAGTCTTTGGGGCGGCAGTGGGAGGGAAAAGAAAGATAATGTGCCCTTTGTTTACTTAAAAGGCCCAAGAGGTGTGCAAAACGCAGGCCTCCTATACGCACCAGCAGGAGTTTTCACGGCCTGGACTCCGAGGCGTAGAATCAAGCAAGCACGTGGCTGATACGCTGGGCCTTCAGGCCTGGAGGTTCCGTGGGCACCAGTGGGGGTGGGTGGCTCAGGGGACGCTGGAGCCCAAGGCTCCTCCGCGGCACTGATGCAGGTTGGGTGAGAAAAAACAGCGACCCAGGACTTATCTTCATATTTTAGCGCTTCGTGTGAACTTGTGCGAAGCTTAAGCAAAAACAAACCTCCAACCACTCTCCGACTCACATCCCTGCATGCTTGCCTCTGTGGCTTTAACTCTTTTCAGGGATTGCACACATTTAACACCAGCAAACGAAACCGAGTTACCACGTCCCCTTCAGGCACACTAAGGGCATTTCTCACATCCTCTCTCTCTCCTCCAATCCGCAGCCGACACAAAATTGCGCGTCTGTTAGTATGTGTGCCCGATCCTTCCCCTGCTTGCAAAAGCCAGAGTAGTTCCGAGAACTCGCCAGCTATAAAGCCCGGGGTGGCCGGGCAGGAGCCGCCCACCGCGAACCGCGGCTCGGGGGCGGGAGCGGGGCGGGGCCGAGCGCGGGGACCGCCCGGGCGCGGGGCGCAGCCAACCAGCGGCCGGCGAGGGCGGGCCGGCGCGGGCCGAGGGGCGCGGGCAGTCACAGGCGCCTGGCGCGCGCTGCAGGTGGTAACTTGGAGGTGCCACCGCTGCCGCTGCGAGAGGGCCCGGGTCTGAAGGCCCCTTCCAGCCTCTGGGAGCCCTTTCCCGCCGCTGAACCCGAGACCGGATCCGGGACAATCCGAAGGAAAAAGCCGCTGCGCAGGGACCTGTGAGCAGCCCTACCTCTCCTCTGCCCTTGCGCTACTTTTTTTCTTCCAGGAAGGTTGTGCCGGGGAGCGGCTAACAGGCTCCTGGAGGGGCCGGAGAGGGACGCTCCCGGTGACCCAGGTGAGCCCCTTTCCTTCCCCTACCCCATCCCTCTTCGCAGACGGTCGCAGGTCGGGACTCCAGCTCTCCGGGTGGGCAGGGGCTGGTGCGTCGGCGCCTGCCCTTGGCTCGAGGTCGAGGAGGGAGAAGGCGAGGAAGGGGGCTGCCTTCCCGGGCCCGCCTGGAATCGGCAGGGACGGACAGAGAGGGCTCGGCGGTGGCCGGAGGGCTGACACCCTGGTCGCAGCGGGCCGGAATCGCCCCCCGTGCGCGCCGTTCGGGAGCCGCAGCGGGAGCCGGGCGCGGCGCCTCTGCGAACCTTCGGAGTGAGCGCGCCGGGTCAGGCGAGCGCACGAATCTTCAGTCCCTGCGAGGCCAGAGCGCCGAAGGACGTCATCCCTCTATGCCCCGCAACTCCTCCTCCGCCCCTACTCGCCTCCACCCCTCCGCGCCGGCGGCGCAGCCTATTCGGAGATTTCGTGTCTTGTCCAGCGCGCGGAGTGGTTGCTGCTGTCACTCCCCTCCCTGCCCTCGCCGGAGTTGGAGCGCCCCGGGGTCTGGTTCCCCGGCCCCGGCCTCCTAGCGGTGCGCTGGGGGCGAGTGGGGCAGGCCAGTTATCTGCGCCGAGGGCGGAGGTGGGCGCGGGCTCGCTCTCCAGTGCTCGCTGTATCCATCCCCAACCCCCTGCAGCTTGAACCGCTGGCCAAGGGAGCGGAGTCTCTGTAGCCAGACCTTGCTCGCTCTGGGAAATTGGGGGCCTCCTAGGATGTTGCAAACCTCGGAGGAGAGGCGGGAGCCTCTGCCTCCATCTGGGCGTTTCAGCCCCTGCCGTGAAGTGAACATTGGCTCTGACCTCCGCCTACGGGCTCTGGCATGGGGGTGCTGGCGGCAGTGTGGGGTGTGTGTGTGTGTGTGTGTGTGTGTGTGTGTGTGTGTCTGTGATCCTCCGTGAGGCAGAGGCGCAGGAGCCCGCTCCCCCTGCCCCGCCGCGCCGCAGGGCTCCGCCGCCCCTCGCCGCGAGCGGCGCGCAGCTGCATCCCAGCAACTCAGCGCTGCTGGCCCCTCTCCTCCTCCCGCTCCAGCTGCTAGCCCCCCCCCCACTCGCCGCCCACCTAGGCGCGACCCAGGGTGAAAATCATCTGGCCGGAGGGTGCGGGTGGGGGAATCGAGTCGCTCCCGAGGCGAATGGGGCAGGTTTCCAAAATCCAGAGGAACGCCGCTCGCCGGGCATTTCATCTTCCCGCGGCTCGGCTGTGAGGACCTCGGGTAGAGGCTGGCGGAGGCGAATCCGCACTCCAGAGAGGGTGTCGTGTCACTCGGGAAGCCGAAGTTGGGGTCGCTGAGCATCCGAACTCCCTTTGGCGCGTCCTGCGCGGAGGCGGAGGAACCAGGGGCTGGCGTGCAGGCGCGCTGCGCGGGCGGTGGGGAGGCTGGGGACCAGCTGCCGGAGGGCGCCCCGGGCCGCTGGAGCCGGAGGGCTAGGCGTCTGCGTGGGAGGGCGCGTCGGGGCTGCGGCGGGGTCGGGGGCGCCCGACTAGCGCTGGAAGTTGAGGTCGGGGTCCGCGCCGCGTGGTGACAGCCCTCCCGGCCCCTGCGGATTCCCGAGTAGCAGCCACGCGGCGCGTTCGGTCCCCGCCTCTGCCCGCCGGCCGCGGCTTTCGCTTTTCATTCTGCAGAAGTGAAGCCTCTGCGCCCCGAAAGCCGGGGGTGCTGGAGGCGAAATCCTCCGGGGAGCGAGGGCGGCGCCGAAAAGACTCGGAAAGGGAGAACGCAGGATCCGGCGGGTAAAGCCGTCGAGCGCCAAAGATCCCCGAGGCAAGGCGAGGCTGACCCAGGCAAGAGGTCCGGCTCCCGGCCCTTTGCGCCGCTCTCCCTAGGGGACCAAGGGTTCCAGCCTCCTGCGCCCCCAGCCCAGGCTCGTGGACAACTCCTGTGTAATTCCCTCCGAAGTGCATTGGATTAAGGCTGGGCGGGGAGAGGGCTGGAATCCATGAAATGAATGAAAGTAGAAAGGACTGTAAATCCCAAATATAATTCCGGTTTAAATCTAAATTCCGTTTGATTAGAAACAGACTCTAATCTGGTAGCGCAAGGTCTGCGTGCATTTCTCCTAATGACAGTTAGTGGAGGGCCCGGCAAGGCTCGTCCTTCCCAAGCTGGAATTGTGCTGCAGATGGAGGTTGGGAAGGGGTGGGAGTGCGGGTGCACATACCCTTAATTTACAGCAGGGAAGCGGTCAAGTTCAGGTTGGTTTGGAAATAACCTTGCAGGCCTTCTTCCCCTTCTCATCTGCCACAGGCATTTCCCACCTGGATCAGTTACATACGTTCAGAGACTTAGCGACACCAAGGGGTTAAAGATCCTCTCCTGTAACGTTAGTTTCCAAAGAAGACTTTTAAAGAGGCTTCTTAGAACTGTAGTGCCCTCAGGAAAACATTCTCAGTTCAGAGGAGCAGGGGTGTAAAACCGAAATTTTATAACTAGACTGTGATATCTCAGCCCCAATAAGGGAGGTTTCCTCCAGACTGTGGTGTAAGTTATTGAGAGCAGGGCTCTGTCTCATCCTTTGTCCCCCCAGGGCCTGGTATATAGTAGGTGTTCAACAAACGTATATAGACTGATGCTTATAATTTAAAATGTTGGCCTGAAAAGACATTTAATAATTTCTAGGGTCAGTCGTTTTTAAAATCAGAATATTAAACCAATTATAATAGTCATTATGAGGCCTAATGTGCATTGTTTACATGTACTTTTAAACTATTTGGGATTTGTGAAATCACTTTGAATAAAAATGCACTTAAGGTGTTAGGAAGTTTAGAAATAACCGCATGACCGTTGCATGTTTAAAGTCCCTCTGTAACAGTCTCGGATTGAATACCTCTAGAAATGGAGATCTCACTACTTTCACAAGGGTTCTATCCACTTTAGATAAACTCATTATTCAAATGTTAGGAACTCAAGGTTGAACATGACAGGGCCTCTGCCCGTACGTGCTGGTTGGCAGGGCCAAAAAGGAAACGTGATTTGGTGCTACTGGGTAGACACGGGAGAAAGTTAAGGGATCTCAGCGCTTTGAGTGGCAGCAGCAAGGGGCACTTGGCTGAGGATGGTCCTATGCTTTGGATTTGGAGGAGGAAGAGAACAATATAAACTGACTAATAAGAACTTTCTCGAAGCTCGGTCTGCTTATCTATTCCTTCCAGCGCCATTTCCTGAGCTATAACACTCAGCCCTGTCTCTCTCCTACACACCTACGCTTCTTACATGTAAGAGCCGTCTCCAAGCCTCTCTGTTCCTTTTCTTCTTGAATCCTAAGATTCTTCATGCTATCCCCATCCCCGCATTGCCAGCTCTGCTCACAACACACTGAATATTAACATGCTATCTCTGAAAATTAAAAAAAAAAAAGAAAAAAAAGGAGCAAAATCTCAAGCAGGGAATGATTTGTGTAGGACTTGAAGTCAGGGCGGTTGGCGGTGAGTGGTTCATTAAAAAGATCCAGGGAGCCGGATGAGTCACGGGTCCACTGTGGGCAACCACTTCCTCATCATTTTCACCTGCCACACGGTGAGAATCCAATTATGACTCCACCGTTCTCAGAGGCAGTGGGATGGAGACTGTGAGAGCGAGCACATGGAACGTAGAATTTTCCAGTTCAGAACCAGTTAACCAAGAACAGCAAGACCCACAATTAGTTAGAAAACACGACTTTCCACGGAGAGCTGCTTAAGGGGCTGGAGATTGTAAAAGCTATCGAACCGTGCTCTTCACAATTCTCCATCTTCTCCAAAGATGGAGAAACATCAATGGCTGTTAGAAAGTTTCTGATTTGTCATTTTGCCAGGGAGTCAGTGAAATGGCGCTAGAGAAATCAAAGCAGCCACCAGATCGCTGAGGGGAAGAAAATCTTTGTGTTTTAGTGCTACTCGAGTAGCACGTGAGGCTTTTGTTTGACAGCATTCGGTGTCATGATTACATGAGGTACAAAGCAGGTCTGATAGATGGGCCACCTGTGTGCTGATGGGCCACCGGTCACGGAGCCCAAAGCTAATACAGGGGCTCATATCCCGGTGGGATTGTGGACAGAAATCAGGACACCGGAGCTAGAAGTACAGTATCTTGGAATCCTCAGTAGCGAGAGAGTGAGCAGCTAACTAGGTTAAGAGCGGTGATGTGATAGGGGTTGGCATTGCATATAATTGGGGTCGATTAGGAGGATTTCAGTCAAGTGGCATGAACCCAAATCAGAACTGGAGGAAAGATATGAATGGGCAAAGGAATGCCCGGTAGTACTTACACTGGGAATTCAGAAACAGAAGGAGGGAGAGAGCTGCCGTGTCTCCGTGTGGTGGGGAAGGAAGGGCAGGAGTCAGAACTCAGACCCCTCACTGTTGCTACATCACGTTATGTAACGTCTCTGAGCCACAGTGACCCCATCAGTAAAATGGGGATAAGGATACTTCCTGGTGAGGAATCAATAACCTGTAAATACCTCACATTTACTTGTTACTATGGCATGTTATTTCTGGCTCTTAGGTTAGCTACCCTGGCAACAAGCTTCCGGTTTGCTAGACCCAGGAGTATAGATTGGCTGGATGAATTATTACCAGGTCTCTCTCTTCAGCCTCCATTAGAAATCCAGTCTCACATTTCCAACTGCCAAGTAGATATTTTTACCCAGCTGTTCCAGAGTCACCTCAGACTGAATAGGTCTAAAACTTTCATTCATCAATTTCCTACTTTCCTCCCTTATCCCAGTACATGTCCTGAGTCGCCAGGCAGGAAGCCTGGTCTTCATTTTTTACACCTTCTTCTTCTCACGTTGCTGCCCTGTAGACACACAGAAATGCCAGTGGTCTTGTTGTGGTGACTCCCACTGTCACTTCCTTTCTATATTATTGTCACCAGTCCTTCCCCAGACTCTTGTCACCTCCTGCTTGGACCGTTGTGGTCATCATCCCATCCCACTCTCATCCTAGCCCCCTAACCCGGGCTTCCAGCTCAGTCCTTTGATTGGACAGTTTTGATCACATCATTGCCTGACTCCAAACTTCAGGTCTCTCCTATTTCCTGAAGGATAAGATCTCAACCCTTTATATCTGTGTTCACAGCCCTGTGTCCAACACTCAGTGTGACCTCCCACTGGCCCTGGCAGGAAACCCATTGCACCTGTCCCCGTCTTGGATGCACACCTTTAAATTTTATTTTGATGTCCTTTGCTCATCCATTTCCTTCAACGGAAATACCCCTCCTCTCCATATCTTCATCTTGAAATCCCACCGGTTTTTCAAGGTCCAACTCAAACACCACCTCCCTTCTGAAGTTTTCCCTGATCATTCTCAGAAGGGCTCCCTCCCCTTTCAGCAGATCTTTGCATTTTCCTCTTATGTGGCACGTACCAGGTCTTTATTCTGTAGTGTGTTCCTGTTGATGGGAGAACTTATTCATCTTTGTATTCATCATTGAGTGGTGCCCAGAGTGTAGGCTCCGTCACTTTCCATTGAGTGAATGGTTGTGTAGTGATGCCTGAGAAAGACAATGAAAGAAGGATGCGCCAAACCCAAGTCGGTAGGAAGAAGAAGTAGCCAACCCTTGATTGGGTCTTCGAAGGTGGAGTGAAAAAGAGGCAATTATCTGAAAGTCACAAACTACCCTCTACGTCCTTTTTGTCTAATTAAATGAATAACTTAAGCTTTGGTAGCTGGAGGAATCTGTGTCATTATTGACATTCTTCATTGTAGAAATGAGCTTCTAGTCATGTGAGTTGGACAGTTTTCCAAAACAGACCAGAATGTGGGGAAGCCAAAGCTGACAGTGATTGGGCTGAAAGAAAACAGATATCCTGGGCAAGATGCCTGTAAATGCTGAACACATCCAGAAAGAGGGAAGAATTCTTGGTCTGGGGCTCATGAATTTGTCTGATCTAGAATTCCTTTTAGGAAGCTTTTCATCTGATTCCTCTCATGGCTCCTTGATTTGCAAAATATACATACTATATTATCAAAATATATAATCATGCATGTGTTAATTAGCATGGGTAGTTGTCTGAATGTTTCTGATCGAGAAGAATAAAAAGACTAAGCCGATCCTCTTGTGTATACAATATGTTTGAGGACAGGTGGAAAAACAAATTATTATGAAAAGCTTGCCAGCTTGCTTGTTCTAGGAAGAGAAATGCTTCCAAACAGTCTTAAATATACAAGCCTTCAAACTTGAGAGGATAAATCCATCCTCATCAAATAAACAGCCCATTGCACACGAGGAATGAACAAGTAGGAAAAAAAATAGGACATGATCAGGTGCTGAGGTTTTGAATAGTTAGGACTGGGACACTTATTATATAATGTTGGAATTATACTCTCAAACCTCTTCTAGAATCTGAGCAATTGGATGATCTAAGTGATCAAGGGCTGTTGTATCTGTGCTATATAAATTTTGACACATGGTGTTTTAAAGATTTTTTTTTTGATGTGGGCCATTTTTAAAGTCTTTATTGAATCTGTTACAATGTTGCTTCTGTTTTATGTTTTGGTTTTTTGGCCGCAAGGCATGTGGGATCTTAGCTCCCTGACAAGGGATGGAACCCACACCCCCTGCACTGGAGGGCAAAGTCTTAACCACTGGACCGCCAGGGAAGTCCCCACACATGGTGTTTATAGGGTTTACATAAATATATTACAAAATAGAAAAGATGTTGGTCATCCACTGGGTGAAAACATTTGGCCACATGTGTGATTCTTATTCAGGACACTGTTCCAAACTGGCTAATGGAAATGATAGTGTTACTATATCACAGAGAAAATGAAAAAAAAACAAAAAAAGAAACTAAATGGCATCTCAAAGTGAGACACAATATTTTAATTACTAGTCTGATAGTTGTTTTTTTTTTTTAAATCAGCTTTTTGCCATACAAATCTCTCCATCTCTGTAACCTCTTCGATATAGAAGTCCATCATGGAAGATTCACATGAACTAATTCAAATACAAGCAAATATTTGTTTTTTAAAATTTTATTGAAGTATAGTTGATTTACAATGTTGTGTTAATTTCTGCTGTACAGAAAAATGATTCAGATATATATATATATATATATATTCTTTTTCAGATTCTTTTCCATTATGGTTTATCATAGGATATTGAACATAGTTCACTGTGCTATACCTTGTTTTTTATCCATTCTATATATAATGGTTTGCATCTGCTAATCCAAACTCCCAATCCTTCCTTCCCCCACCCCCCATCCCCTTTGGCAACCACAAGCCTGTTCTCTATGTCTGTGAGTCTGTTTCTGTTTCACAGATATATTCATTTGTGTCATATTTTAGATTCCACATATAAGTGATATCATATGGTATTTGTCTTTCTCTTTCTGACTTACTTCACTTAGTATGATCATCTCTAGGTCCATCCATGTTGCTGCAAATGGCATTATTTCATTCTTTTTAATGGCTGAGTAATATTCCATTGTGTGTGTGTGTGTGTGTGTGTGTGTGTGTGTATACATATATCACATCTTCTTGATCCATTCATCTGTCGAGGGGCATTTAGATTGTTTCCATGTCTTGGCTATTGTAAATAGTACTGCCGTGAGCATAGGGGTGCACAAATGCAAGCAAATGTCTAATCAGAGACTAATATTCACCTTCAAAAGAGAACGTCTTTCTTTCCCCCCAGCAGCCATAAAATTCTGCAGCGCCAAATCATCAAACCAGGAGCCTGTGCGGGCAAAGACTATTTGGATAAGCTAGAGGTCTGCGTTAAAACAGACCGAGATACATTTGCATTCCACCTAAGATAGTTGTTTTTTTGGATGTTGGATGCCCTTTTTAGTTTGGGTTGTGAGAAACCCAAAATCTCTCTTTCTTATAGAAATCTGTCTTATAGATAAGATAATATCTATACAAAATGAGAATGTTTAAAATGCATAATGTGCAGACCCTAAAGAGCAGTGTGAACATGGTGATACAACATAAAATGAGCGGGAGAGCCTTGCTGCTACGGTCAGTGCCCATCCCACTGTGTAGGAGCTCCACGGAGAGTACCTTTTGGGAAAGAGGGGAAAACAACGATCATATGTGGGTGGATATTGGGGTGGGGACACGTATGAGGTGCCACACCTTGCCTGTTTTCCCTCTGTATCTCAGTGTCTTCCTTTCATGCCAATTCCTGAAACACCCTTTTATCGAAGTCTTAACGATGACTTTCAACACGGATCCTTAGAAACTGTTTAAATACAGTAATGTCATTTTTGGAAAGCATTCTCCCTACTTTCACCCACCTTCTACACGTCTATGAACTAAGCTTCCATTCCCTGCCCATACACATACGTCAGTGTCTCTATATCGTGTTATTCTGGATTTCCTTGGAAACAGAGCCTGAGATCAGGATTTGGGTGCCAAGTGGGGACAATCAAGCCGTCACACTCACCCAGCTGCACTCCTGTGCCAGCAACTTCTCCTGAATGTCTGGGGACACATCACCTAAGTGTTCTGAGTCTAGGTTTCTTCTGCAAAACTAGTTTAGTAATACCTACCTAGCAGAGTTGTTATTAGGACTAGGAAAAATACTTATAAAATGTCTGGTATATAGTAAGTGCTTGAACAAGTGTACCCATTCCTTTGTGTCCTATGATGTATATTATATTAACATTTAATTCAGTATGAAAATTTGTATTTAACCAATCAACTTTTAGTCTCAATATCTGTGTCTCAAACTTTTGGTTCTGACTCTATATTTTAGTCATTAAAAAATGAACTGTAATCCTGAGTATATTTAAATGTAATTTTCTTTTTGGCACTTTTCAAGTTTTTTAAAAAAATGGTAACCAAAGTACAATGCAGTTAGGAAGATAAACCTGATAATCCTACTGCAAAAGTTTCTGCATTTTAAAATCGATTAGAAATTGTTATTTTGTTATTTATAACAAATATTTTGTTATGTATAACAATTGTTATATTGTTATTATTATTTGTTATGAATGATGCATCATTCATACCTTCTCTATATGTGCATCATTCATGTTGCAAAAATAATGAGTGGCATAGACATTTATCCTCTGTCTGCACTAAGATAATCCATGACAAATTCATTTGGACTCCTTGATCCTGAGGTGATGAACATTGACCATTTAATCACCGAGATAATTAGGTAAAACTGCTGCACCTCATGTTTTTCAAATGGACAGAGCTGATCTATTTCTTGGAAGAGCAGTTTAATTTTCAGTGGATATAAGAGTAACCCATGTTTTCCAGGCCAAAAAGCTTAATAACTTTAAGACAACTGACTCTATCACCACCTGCAATTGTGGAAATTCTAAATAGAGTCAGATTTCTCCTAACTGACCTTAGGAAGCCCTGGGGAATCCCTCCCCTGCTTCCAAGACCACATCCCCTCTGTGCTGTCTGTACGCCCCCCCCCCGACCATTTCCACTTGCTTTTATTCAAGCCACCCTAGTGATATTTGGCATTAAAGATCCCAAATGCACCAAAGGATGCTGATAAACCCACTGTGGCCTGAACCCAACAGAGAGGCACCCATGTGGCCAGGAGGTGACATGTTCTCCAGCTTTCCTGAGGTCTGGATTGTGTGCAGGTTCTGGAGCACTGCTCAGTCGGCTGTGTTATCCCCGTGGCCCAGGAGGTCCAGCATTCATCCCCTTTTCTTGGAGACACCAGCACACAACAGTGCCACTTGGTGGATTCTGTGATTGAGGTGAAGTGGCTCTTTCCCTCAGGACCCGGACACGAGCATCTGGGTGTTAGGATGGAGGCTGGAGCCAGGCATACTCTGTGTCACCCTCCAAATCTGTTCCAGCTTTCATGGTTTCATATGAAATCCTTGGCACATAGTAAACGTGTGAACAGGTGTACCCAAATTGCAAGCTTGTGAAATCTTGGAGTTTATCAAATAGGCAGTGGGGAACCATGGTGGGGGATGTATGCAGAAGAGTAATACAGGAGGCTAGAAATAGAAAGCTTACTCTGGCTACGGGTGGGGTGAGTTTGATGGCGTAAGAGGGCAAAAAGCTAGATGGGCAACTAGGAAGCTTTCCCACCTAAGCACCACACCCCACACTAACTTGGGACCTTGATTCTCTTCTCCTTTGACCTGGGTTCTTTCCCAGGAGGCCCCTAACTTTTTCTCCTATGGTTAGATGTTGGAATAACAAAAGCTACAAACGTAGAGATTTCATTCTTCAAAGGTTGGGTGGCTTAGATACTTTCAAAAATTTTATGAATCTTGGGGAATATTATCATATTCCAACGTCATCTGTTGAACACGTTGTATTTATAAAGGATGAGTAACTTGTGCTATTCTTAGCTACTTGCTTCCTTTGAAAAACATATTAAAATGAGTTAGGTAATTCAACAGTGAGTAATGCTGCTGAAGTGTATGTGCGACCCAGATGTCAAACCTTTTCACTCAGTGAAAAAGTATCACGATGTTTTGATTTATGTCTTGTACTTTTAATATATGAGTATATGCCTATCTTTCAGGTTATTTCATGTAGTATTTTGTCTCAAGTGTAGCTTTGCTCGCCCCTAGATATGGTTAGAAGATAACTACGTGTGTTTCAGGAAAAATAAGCAGTGATGTAATTTTCCAGATTGTGGGTTCATCAGCACTTAATTTCCCTAGATGATGGTTTATTCATCTTTATGATGGAGTTACAGTGGCTCCAGCTTTCAAATCTACAATCCTAAAGCATCATCATAGATTAAAAACCTTTTGTTTTTTAAACCTGATAGCATCACATAAACTTCATGATAGTTTTTATATGTTAGCATTATTGAAACACAATGTTAGCACAAGGAAATGAAAATATCACTTTGCACAGGGTCTGCTATACAAAAATACTAAGTATGCTGTGTAGTAGAAATTACCACAACATTGTAAATCAACTAGACTTCAATAAAATAAATTAAAAATGAAACAAGACAAAATATATACTAAAGAATTCTTTAATAACAATAATAATAGTAATAGTATTATTATTAGGAGCACAGGTAATATAGTTTTTGTTCTCCGGATAATTGATCACATTAGCCTGACGACAGTCAATGTCTCGTTTTTCGGAATTGGCTCGGCACTTTTCCTGTTTAACCATGTTACCCGGAATTTCATGTTTATTTTCCTCTCCTTTCACCTCTCTGCCTAGATTTGGATGATCTCAGAGATATTCTGGGTAATCTTTACAAAGCCTGGCAAGATGATTTATCTGTGTGGTTTTCACTAAAATCTATTGAAGTGATAAGCACAGGCTAAAGTATAGCACATCTTTCAAAATGCTTTCTCCTGGACTCCATTTGGCCTAAGGAAATGGGGTGTTGGTTACATCCGACCAACTGTTAGTCTAGTGGAAGGTAAAGGTCCACTGGGCAGGGCTGGAAATGTAGCAAGTGGCTTTAGCGGTGAGCTGCTTGTATGATGCTTCAGAGAACAGCTGGACTGAGCCACTGGTGACATCCTATTGGAGTGCAGTTCACTTACTACCTGGAAATGAGTGGATGTGGAAAAAGTATCTGACCCATAACATTATTGCTCTGACCAAAAGTATAATTTTAATAAGATTGAGAAAGAGAGTTGAGAATAGAAAAAAAAAATGAAACAAGGAAAATAACCATTCTCTCACGTTACACTTCACTGTGTTGGATGCCAATGAAAGTGAGTGGTGGGCATCAATAAAGAAAGTTGCATTGTGTTCATAGAAAATTAGTGTCAAATAAATATGCTCTCCGTCTTTCTCTGCCCACTGCCTCTGAATATTGCCCTAGTCCCTACCTCAAAACAACAACAACAGGCTTCCCTGGTGGTGCAGTGGTTAAGAATCCGCCTGCCAGTGCAGGGGACGTGGGTTTGATCGCTAGTCCGGGAAGATCCCACATGCCACGGAGCAACTAAGCCCGTGCGCCACAACTACTGAGCCTGCGCTCTAGATCCCATGAGCCACAACTACTGAGCCTGCGTGCCGCAACTACTGAAGCCTGCATGCCTAGAGCCCATGCTCCGCAACAAGAGAAGCCACCGCAATGAGAAGCCCGCGCGCCGCAACAAAGAGTAGCCCCGCTCGCCCCAACTAGAGAAAGCCCATGCGCAGCAACGAAGACCCAACACAGCCAAAAGTAAATAAATAAAATAAATTTGAAACAATAACAACAAACAAACCAAAACTCTTTTCTTTTCCTTCCAGTTTTATTGAGATGTAATTGACCTACAGCACTGTAAAGGTTTAAGGTGTGCAGCATAATGATGTGACTTACATACAACATGAAATGATCACCCCAGTAAGTCTAGTGAATATCCATTACCTCATATAGATAAAAAATAAAAGAAAGAGAAAAAAAACTTTTCTCCCTTATAATGAGAACTCTCAGGATTTACTCTCTCAACTGTCATATATAACATACAGCAGTGTTAATTGTATTTATCATGTTGTATATTATATCCTAGTATTTACTTATTTCATAACTTTGTACCTTTTGACCACTTTCATCCAGTTTCCCCCTCTCACCCGACACCCACCTCAGGTAACCACAAATCTGATCTCTTTTTCTCAGTTTGTTTTTTTTTTGAAGTATAATTGACCTACAACACTATGTCTGTTCTTGGTACGCAACATTGTGATTTGATATTTCAATACATTACGAAACGATCACCACGATAAGTCTAGTTACCCTCTGTTAACATACAAAGATATTACCTAGTGATTGACTATATTCCCCGTGCTGTAGATTTCATCCCCATGACTCATTTGTTTTACAGCTGGAAGTTTCTACCTCTTGATCCCAAAACTCTCTTAACAGCCAAGAGCCAGATTTTTGTGGGGCTGTCCTTTTACATAGAGGACATAGTGGGTGTTCAATAAATGCAAAGAATCATGGTGACTTGATTTAGCGTCGTGAACCGGGATGGAAACTAAGCACATCCGTTCACTCGTTTTCAAAAAAGTTTAAGTGGCTGAGTTCATCAGAGTGATAGTTTAAAGATCCTGTCTCTGCTAAACCTCTCCTTGTAACTTCAGCGAGGGGTTTGATTTTCCCTTAACACCCAATAGTCAGAGAGCTGTGAGAACATGCGTTCCACCCGGGCTGAAAACACTGAGCTGCGTTCCAGATGCCTTCTCTTCATGGTCAGATGGGTTCCTGGTTGTAGCCACAAGCTGAATTTGTCCGCATGGGGTTGCTTGCTTGAGATTTATGGTGTGGTTCTCCCCCACTTTGTGTTGACTCTTCCCTGTTCACAAAGAGACACGCTGAATTCAGAAATATGCTTTTTGGCATTGACCTACTAAAGTATCAGTTTGCTCCTGATGTGAAAGCCAGCATCAAAGATGTGGACAGGACAAGGTCAGTGACCTCTGAACATCTTGAAGCTTTTTATTTTTCAACTGCACTCATGCCGGGGAGAAGCCTGGCTTTAGTAGTCCTGTGCCCTTTGGAACAGGTTGAGCATCTGCCGACAGAGTCTTCCTTTTCATTTGAGCCCATGGTCTTTGGAAGGTTTGCATCTCCCCCCATAAGGAATGCCCGCAAATCTCATACTTTGGCAAGTTTCGGCTCCCCTTTTCTGAGTTATTTTTCAAAGCAGAAGGCAAGCAATGATCACAGGGTCATTTAATGTATGTAGTGCATTTTGTTTTTTAGAGCATAGAAATGCTTATGTTCTTCAGCCTTTGGCTTTTTCGGTCCTACGGGTGAAAAGATTAGATTGATAAAAGGCAGAGACCTACTTGCGGAATGTAGGCATTCCCCATTTTATAGATGAATCATTTTTCCAAAAGTGCATTTGTCAGTATTTGTTTGGAATTTTTGAATTCTTTGCCCGGAGAGAAGATGTTGAAAATTATGGTTAGCTTTCCAGGCTAGTTCAGACAACTATACTCAATCTATGTCATGAGCAAATTTTGGAACTATTAGTACCAGTGGTGGGACTCAGACAGGAAACCAATTGTGCCCCAGGAAGCCATGGGGGCAGCCGAAGGTGCAAATCTTTGGATGCACATATAGCATCCCTTCCTGAATCCCTCATCCATCTTCTGCCCATTTCTCTGGGCTCTGATGTCCACATACTATCCTGAGTCACACTTCTATGCTTATAGTTAGGCTTTCTTCCCAAAATACATTCCTCATTCCAAATGTATTACCTTCTCTCTTTCTCAAATAAAACTACCATTTTCTTAGTTCTGCTGCTCTAACCTGGTAATAGTAGGGAAACCACCTGATTAAATTAATCATATTTTTGTATGTGTGCAAGGGATTGATAACCCCATAACCCTTCATGCTATTTGCATTAAAAAATAGAATGTCTCACAGGTGGCCAACAGGCACATGAAAAGATGCTCAACATTGCTAATCTTTAGAGAAATGCAAATCAAAACCACAATGATGTATCATCTCACACTGGTCAGAATGGCCATCATCAAAAAGTCTACAAATAATAAATGCTGGAGAGGGTGTGGAGAAATGGGAACCCTCCTGCACTGTTGGTAGGAATGTAAATTGATACAGCCACTATGGAGAACAGTGTGGAGGTTCCTTAAAAAACTAAAAATAGAGTTACCATATGATCTAGCAATCCCATTCCTGAGCATATATCTGGAAAAGATGAAACTCTAATTCAAAAAGATACATGCACCCCAGTGTTCATAGCAGCAGTATTTACAATAACAAGACATGGAAGCAATCTAAGTGTCCAATGACAGATGAATGGATAAAGAAGATGTGATGTATATATATACACATAAACACACACACACACGCGCGCGCGCGCACGCAATGGAATATTACTCGGCCATTAAAAAGAATGAAATAATGCCATTTGTGGCAACATGGATGGACCTAGAGATGATCATACTAAGTGAAGTAAGTCAGAAAGAGAAAGCCAAATATCATATGATATCACTTCCATGTGGAAACTAAAAAATAATACAAACGAACTTATTTACAAAACAGAAACAGACTCACAGACATAGAAAACAAACATGGTTGCCAGAGGGGAAAGTGAGGGGAGGGATAAATTAGGAGTTTGAGATTAGCAGATATACACTACTATATATAAAATGGATAAACAACAAGGATTTACTCTATAGCACAGGGAAATATATTCAATATCTTATAATAACTTGTAATGAAAAAGAATCGAAGAAAATATATATGTATAACTGAATCACTTTGCTGTACACCTGAAACTAATACAACATTGTAAATCAACTCTACTATGATAAAAAAAAAATAGAATGTCTTGTAACTCAAATCAAATACAGATTGTTGTATTTACTTCAGTTTGGTTTTCACTTATTTTTTTACAAGCAAGGTACTGATGTGGGCCATGAGAATAAAAGTGTGAATAAAATATGATGCTTATCATCTCACAGAGAGACAAGTATATAAATGCCAATAAACATGATACAAAATGTGATAATGATGAATTTCAAAAGAGAACTTTATGAAAATATCAAATCTTATACATTACTGGAGAGAAGCAGATAAACTGATAACAATAATATTGAAAAATAATTTGCATTTTCTTATAAAGATGTGCACATATTCCAACATAGTAATTCTGCATATAATTATATACCATTGAGAAACTGTCACACATATGCACCAAAAAATGTTTCAAAAATACCCATAATAGCAGTAAATTGGAAACAGCACAAATGTCTTTGGACAGGAGAATGGATAAGTAAATAATGGCACAGTCACAAAATGAGATATTATACAAGCCACAGAAATGAATGAAGTATATAGGTTTAACCAACCATGTGGATGAATCATTAATAATGATGATCAAAATGAAACCTGCAGAAGATTGAATGATATAATACAATTTTTATAAGGCTTTTTTTTTTCAAAACCATGCAAAACTTAACAGTATTCTTTAGGAAAACCTACGTTGCGTGGCAGCCAGGGGGTAGGGCAGGAGGACTGAATGGCAGATGCAGAGATTTTGGTAACAGTCTTGTGTTACTACATTAGGTGATGGGTTCACAAGTGTTCATTTTATTATTACACTTGCACATGTATATTTACATGTATGAAATTATTGCATAATAAAAACATTTCATGTGCACTTTTTAAGTGACCGCCCCAGTTTGGGGGAAACACCAGAGAGGGGGCACTTAATTCTGACAGAAAGGCTGGGAAGGCTTTCTGGCGGAGGGGGCTGTGTTCACCCTGGACTTGGAGGAAAAGTAGGGCTTTGGGGGTCGGACAAATGCTGAGTGGTGGAGAGTGGGGAGAGAGAGAGTGAGGTGGCCATGTACATGGTGGGCTTGTGACAGAGAACTTGGGTGGGCTTGTGGGAGCCGGAGGTGTAGAAGCTGCAGCTGGGAGAGGTGGGGCAGGGGTGTGGTGTATTCTTTCTATGTAAGGAGCCAGGTGACCATGATGCCAGTCAGCCTCCTCAAGAACCCATGAGGTCACCAATGGAATGAAAGGAAAAGAAGCCACAGATGGAACCAGGGGAGGGCAGGGAACCCAGGTAAAGAAAATCAGGAAGACCCCTTGAACGAGGGGTTGAACCAGAGAGCTCAGAACCACGACATTCCAGGCAGAAGGGGCTTTCAGACCCATGGAGGGAAGGATTCCATGGCACCGAAAAGGGTTGTCCTTGAGAAAAGGGAGTAAGTAGGTAAATGCAATCACAGATTCCAGACAAATGTTAAAGTTGAACGAGTTTTCAGAAGCCACATCAATCGAGTTACCACATCCAACGTCAGATGTCAGGGCGTAGAGTTTCAACCAAATCATCACGGGATAGAGGATTCTATTTTTAATCTATTCATGAATTACAGGCATCCGTCTTCGCTGTACACTCATTCACTCCCTTTCTGTTTCTCTCTCTGTTACGTATACATCGTAGTTACCTAAAAGTTGAGCAGCTCTTGGATGGCCAGTTGGGATGGGAAGAAAAAAGGGAAGGAACCAAGAAAAGGAACTGCCATTTACTGAGCACCTACTATGCTCCAAGTATTCTGATCTAAGGGCTGAATATGCCTTTATTTCTGGCTTTTCCCACACCTCTGTAGTAATGTTGAGACAACAAAATCAAGGCTTGCCCAGGGCAAGTGACTCACCAAGCCAAAGTCGATTCAGAAATACAGTCTGTCTGGGACTTGCCCTGTGGTCCAGTGGTTAAGACTCCGCGCTTCTACTGCAGGGGGCACGGGTTTGATCCCTGGTTGGGGAACTAAGATCCCGCATGCCGCGTGGTGCAACACACACACACACACAAATACAGACTATATCTATGAAATCATACCGGTTCCCTCCTTCACACCCTAACCCTACCCCTAACCCTTAAAACAAAGCACCTTTAAAGAAAAGCTATAATTAGATCCATTGAGAAGTTTAACTCCATGCATTTTTTGCTCAGATGTCTTTAGCATTTTTAAAGATGTGCCCTCTTCTCCTATTTTCTACCATCTCAGTCTTGATGGAAGGTTCTAGCACCTTATCAGTTGCTCTCTTTAAGGTACAGGCTGTCCCCTGAGTGATGCTGTTCCAGCAGGCGTCCCTGGAAATGTACTTGGATAACAGTGTTTGCTGTGACCAGCCTTGTTTCCTGGCTGTGTTCCATCGTCCCCTTCACACACATTTCCTTACCTTGACATGCCTTAGATCTGTCTTCTCTCGCTGATTTTACGAACATACAATTATTTTCTTGTTATTAAAATCATAATCACGCTTTCAGTTGCTATTTATTCCTGGAAACTGCATATTAAGATAATTATTTTTATCTTGCTGACACTAAAGTTAACAACTCATAAATTTTATTTTATAGTCATGGATATTAACCCCATAGCTGCCTGCCTCTAGTTCCTGGGTGAAAAGAGAAGTGAGGTTTTTTTTCCCTAAGAGTTAGGGGAATGCAGAAAGGACTTGAGGGTGGGTAAAATTTGCAACCACTTCTGAGGGGACAGGTACCAAAAAGCCACCAAGGAAGCAGAGAAGGTTTGCAAGCAGCAGGGGAGGGCCTCACTGAAGTCAGGAAGGACCATCTTTCCTAGAAGCTCCATTTCCTCCCACCCCACAGAGTATCCTTAGAGCTCTGACCCTGATTTTTGGCTCCACTGGAATGTGGGCTCCTCTATAAACATTTGCCACTTCCCAATTAACCATAACGTGGGTTTTAAAAGGTAAGCGCAACGCAGACACTGCACTGACCATGTAGAGGAAGTTATTTATTTATTTTTTTTAATATTTATTTATTTGTTTGTTTATTTATTTATTTATTTATGGCTGTGTTGGGTCTTCGTTTCTGTGCGAGGGCTTTCTCTAGTTGCGGCAAGCGGGGGCCACTCTTCATCGTGGTGCGCAGGCCTCTCACTATCGCGGCCTCTCTTGTTGCGGAGCACAGGCTCCAGACGCGCAGGCTCAGTAGTTGTGGCTCACGGACCCAGTTGCTCCACGGCATGTGGGATCTTCCCAGACCAGGGCTCGAACCCGTGTCCCCTGCATTGGCAGGCAGACTCTCAACCACTGCGCCACCAGGGAAGCCCCCGGAAGTTATTCTTTTTGAAAGCAACCTTGAGATTCATTATAGGTTGATGAAGCTCTATGTTGGAGCCTGATGAATTCATTTTCTATAATGAATCATTAGAGGCTGGAAAAGTAGGTTGAACAGTGAGTGATTCTGTACATCTGTCACATACCGGGGAAGAGACAGTAACTGCAGCCTCCTACACGTATAGTCTAGCCTGACCCTGTTCTTAGGTAAAGAGCAGAGTCCCGCAACGTGGCCTCTGGCGTCTCCTGCTTGCTTCTGCAGCCTGGTCTCTTATCCTTTGCCGTCCTGATTTGTGCTCTTGACACTGCAGTTCGCAAACATTTTGGTCTTAGGACCTCTGTACAGTCTTAAAAATGATCGAAGACCACAAAGAACCTTTGTTTATGCATGGTATATCTATTGACATGTACTGCATTGGAAAATACAGCTGAGAAATTTTTTAAATACTTAATTCACTTACAAATAACAATAAAAGTCCATGCCACATAAACCTAATTCTTTTTATGAAAGTTAACTGTGTTTCCAAAACAAAAACAATTTAGGGTAAAGAGTGTTATTGCAATTCTATTTAATGTCTGGCTTAGGAGAAGAGAGTGGATTCTTATGTAGGCTTCTGCTTCCGCGTCAGAAGCTGAGAGTGAGATCTCATAGATCAGGTAGCTTCTGGAAACTTGCACTGTACACTCCTGAGAGGATGAGAGTGAAAATGCAAATTATGTCCTAGTGTGACTAGGAAAATTGTTTTGATCTCACAGGCCTTCTGGAAGAGGCTTAGGGACCTCCCGGGGTCCTGGACCACACTTTAGGAACCTACTATAGATTCATGGGCCTTCTAATGGCCCATAGGTTGGTTGGAAATAAGCCAATAGGATGACTGATGGATAACGGGAAATAAGATTGGAAATTGAAGTTGAGGCTGCAGCATGTCCTGTCTATTTGGACATTCCTTATCCAAGGAAGGAGCTGAGCATTCCTGCTGAGAAGCAGACATTCCAAAGCCCGCTCTGAATTTGCCCTGCTTGCTATTTCCCCAAGGTCTTTTTCAAACATCATTTCATATCATCTCCACCACAACTTGATGAGAAAACCAGGACATCTACTATTCTTCTTTCCACTCAAGGAAACAGAGATGTTTAACGACTTGCTCAAGACCCCCCAGTTCCTTTAATGGACCACTGAACCCACACCTCGGATTCCCCAAGTCCTCCCCCCATGCTGGCCATCTCCCGTCACTGAGGGTTCAACCCATGCACTCAGGGACCATTTGCACAGGGTGATAGAAATTGGCAGAAGATGATAGAAAGCAGATGCGTAAGCTCACTTCTATGATAGTGATTCGTGTATGCACCGTGTATTCCCTTTTCTGATTCTTTAGGAAATAAAAATAGTTAATATACCAGACAGGATCAACTGTATCCTTTGGCCAGTAACATGACCGTTCGCATGTTCTCACTGAGAAGAAAATTCACCATTTCATTACTAGGAGAGTAGATTAAACCAAATGCTACTCACAAGCCAAGTTATTAAACTTTTGAAACATCCAGAGGATGTTGGATGTTTTAAAAGTTTGGATGGACGTTGGATGGAGGAAGACCTCGCATGGGCACTTTCCAAGGTGTCCGTGGACTTGAATGGAACAGGAGAGGGCTGTGGACTGAGTGCTGACAGCTCGATCCTCTCTGGTCTTTGCAGGCATATCTGTCACGACTTCATCCAGTGCCCTTTAAGTAACTGCTCTCATCCCGCCATCGGCTGAGAAGGAAGACCAGGTTTCTTGAGTTTGTGCTAGGATGCTTTTGTTTTACAAATTGCGATATTTTTAACACTTTCTGCTGAGTGTGACTTAGAGTCTTATTCATTCTTTCCTTTGAAGATTGAATCTACACGGGGTGGCCAAAATTTCCAGTAATCATTCTGACAGTAGCTTTTTGTTTTTAATTGTAGTAATATGCACAAAACATAAAATTTAGTATCTTAACCATCTTTAAGTTCAGCAGTGTTACATCCTTTTGCATCGTTGTGCAGCTGATCCCGAGGACCCTTTTCATCTTCCCAGTGAAGTTCAACTCCCCATTTCTCCCTCCCCCCAGCCCCTGGCAACCACCATTCTACTCTCTATCTCTATGAATTTGACTACTCCAGGGACCTCATAGGAGTGGAATCACACAGTATTTGTCCTTTTTGTGTCTGGCCTATTTCACTTAGTGTAATGTCCTCAAGGTTTATCCATGTTGGGGCACATGTCAGAATTTCCTTCCTTTTTAAGGCTGAATAGTATTCCAGTCTATGTATGGACCACATTTTGTTTATCCATCATGTGTTGATGGACATTTGGGTTGCTTCCACTTTTTGACTATTGTGTACAAGGCTGCTATTAACACAAGTGTGCAAGTTATCTCTTTGAGACCTTGCTTTCAGTTATTCTGAGTTGATAGTAGCTTTTGATGTAATGGATTAGTAGTTTACATCTGTAGGGCAGAGGCCCAGGAGGCCCTGGTGGATCCAAGGATCACAGAATTCCTCTAGCATGACCTTGGCACTGCCTGGTCTTCCAAGGTGACTGTCATGTGGAAAGCCTGTGACAGATGCTCTGTCTTAAATGAAGCCTGTTTAGGGAGTTCCATCTACTTGATATTATGTTTTATGTGACTTTATGCTGTGAAATTTCTTCCCTAATAGAGCAACTATTATGGCTTGTAGGATCGAAAAACAACATAGCCTAGAAATTTTATGCCATGTAAAATTTTTTCATGGCCTCTGTAAAAAAGATAATAACTTATTTCTTTGGTCTTTTTATTGATGAATTCAAATTATATTCTATGGCTCTGACCTTCAGCACATTCTAAAATGAGTTATAATTTATATTCTTGGAAAATGTATAATTGGAATTATTTTAGTCAAATGCTTGTGGGAATGTGTAAATAATTTTACTGGGTTTTCTGATTTTGATTTTGAATTAGCCTAAGTCTTTACTTGGCCACAGTCTCAAACTCCCTCCCCATCCCCCCCATTCTAGTCCAGACTTGCTTTAATTATTTTTATGTCCCTATACGTTCATACAACTCTTTCATGGTCTCTTTCTGGAAATATCTATTACATATTCAAATGTGGCCTGCATGCGTTTTCTCTTATTTGCAACTGCTCAATGAAAATGTTCAACATAGTTTTGGAAGTTTTAGCCACAGCAATCAGAGAAGAAAAAGAAATAAAAGGAATCCAAATCGGAAAAGAAGAAGTAAAGCTGTCACTATTTGCAGATGACATGATAATATACATAGAGAATCCTAAAGATGCTACCGGAAAACTACTAGAGCTAATCAATGAATTTGGTAAAGTAGCAGGATACAAAATTAATGCACAGAAATCTCTTGCATTCCTATACACTAATGATGAAAAATCTGAAAGTGAAATTAAGAAAACACTCCCGTTTACCATTGCAACAAAAAGAATAAAATATCTAGGAATAAACCTACCTAAGGAGACAAAAGACCTGTATGCAGAAAATTATAAGACACTGATGAAAGAAATTAAAGATGATACAAATAGATGGAGAGATATACCATGTTCTTGGATTGGAAGAATCAATATTGTGAAAATGACTCTACTACCCAAAGCAATCTACAGATTCAGTGCAATCCCTATCAAACTACCACTGGCATTTTTCACAGAACTAGAACAAAAAATTTCACAACTTGTATGGAAACACAAAAGACCCTGAATAGCCAAAGCAATCTTGAGAATGAAAAATGGAGCTGGAGGAATCAGGCTCCCTGACTTCAGACTATACTACAAAGCTACAGTAATCAAGACAGTTTGGTACTGGCACAAAAACAGAAACATAGATCAATGGAACAGGATAGAAAGCCCAGAGATAAACCCACGCACATATGGTTACCTTAGATTTGATAAAGGAGGCAAGCATATACAGTGGAGAAAAGACAGCCTCTTCAATAAGTGGTGCTGGGAAAACTGGACAGGTACATGTAAAAGTATGAAATTAGAACACTCCCTAACACCATACACAAAAATAAACTCAAAATGGATTAAAGACCTAAATGTAAGGCCAGACACCATCAAACTCTTAGAGGAAAACATAGGCAGAACACTCTATGACATACATCACAGCAAGATCCTTTTTGACCCAGCTCCTAGAGAAGTGGAAATAAAAACAAAAATAAACAAATGGGACCTAATGAAACTTAAAAGCTTTTTGCACAGCAAAGGAAACCATAAACAAGACCAAAAGACAACCCTCAGAATGGGAGAAAATATTTGCAAATGAAGCAACTGACAAAGGATTAATCTCCAAGATTTACAAGCAGCTCATGCAGCTCAATAACAAAAAAACAAACAACCCAATCCAAAAATGGGCAGAAGATCTAAATAGACATTTCTTCAAAGAAGATATACAGATTGCCAACAAAGACATGAAAGAATGCTCAACATTAATCATTAGAGAAATGCAAATCAAAACTACAATGAGATATCATCTCACACCGGTCAGAATGGCCATCATCAAAAAATCTACAAACAATAAATGCTGGAGTGGGTGTGGAGAAAAGGGAACCCTCTTGCCCTGTTAGTGGGAATGTAAATTGATACAGCCACTATGGAGAACAGTATGGAGGTTCCTTAAAAAACTAAAAATAGAACTACCATACGACCCAGCAATCCCACTACTGGGCATATACCCTGAGAAAACCATAGTTCAAAAAGAGTCATGTACCAAAATGTTCATTGCAGCTCTATTTACAATAGCCAGGACATGGAAGCAACCTAAGTGTCCATCATCAGATGAATGGATAAAGAAGATGTGGCACATATATACAATGGAATATTACTCAGCCATAAAAAGAAACGAAATGGAGTTATTTGTAGTGAGGTGGATAGAGTTAGAGTCTGTCATACAGAGTGAAGTAAGTCAGAAAGAGAAAAACAAATACAGTATGCTAACACACGTATATGGAACCTAAGGGGAAAAAAAATGGTCATGAAGAACCTAGTGGCAAGACGGGAATAAAGATACAGACTTACTAGAGAATGGACTTGAGGATATGGGGAGGGGGAAGGATAAGATGTGACAAAGAGAGAGCGTGGCATGGACATATATACACTACCAAACATAAAATAGATAGCTAGTGGGAAGCAACCGCATAGCACAGGGAGATCAGCTCTGTGCTTTGTGACCACCTAGAGGTGTGGGATAGGGAGGGCAGGAGGGAGGGAGATGCAAGAGGGAAGAGATATGGGAACATATGTATATGTATAACTGACTCACTTTGTTATAAAGCAGAAACTAACACACCATTGTAAAGCAATTATACTCCAATAAAGATGTTAAATAAATAAATAAATAAATAAATAAACATTAAAAAAAAAGAAAAAGAAAATGTTAACCAGAGATACCTTTGTAGCTCTTGTGAATTATCTACCTTTGCTTTTCTATAGCAACTTTGTCCTTAACCCACAGTGTCTTGGCAACGGGGCAGGTTTAGAAAGGAGAGAACTCTTATTACCATGCTCAGAATGGGGGTGAGTTACCACCAGTTGTTGGATTATTTCTAATCTGTGTTTTCTTCTCCGTTTTGCTCACCGTCCCTGTCTTGCTGCCCCTCGGAACATGGCACGTGACCTGCCCATCACCTGGAAAACTGTTATCTCTGGGCATGTGATGCGGGCGATGTGGGTGAGTCCTGAAATTAATGTTTAAGCTGTCGATTTCTCTCTCTTGTCTGGGGAAGAAAAAAGTTGCCAAGTGAAATTGTTTGATGGGACAATATCTTTAGCATCTTAGTGCCCATGTGCGTGCACCCCCATACACCTTAATGTTTTGCCGTTGGTTTTCTTTATTTTTGGAAGGGGAGGGTTTATATGATTTTTGAAGAATAGTTCTTTATAATGAATCAAATGGAATTTTCTAAGGCTCTTGTTCAATTGTTTCTATAAATCACACACTGCAAATATTCATTATTACTATTTATAGCAGATATAAATGTGTTTGTTTTTGTGATGCTGGGATCATTTCTAATATAAAGGCATTGGAAATGATACATTGTTGATGTATTTATATTAAATTAGTCATGAATCTTGACATGAAATCTTCCCACTTTAATTGGTCCTCAGTCTATGGTTTCAAAACTCAAGGTAGCAGCACTGTTAAATATCAAATTCTAACTTTGCTCTTCCAAAACTGGGCAATAAGGATGTACTGGGCACTCACCTACTGCGCATGCAGGACCAGGGAGGGGAGAGAGGGTTGATGTCTGCTGGTGGATTTCTTGCTGTGGAATGGAGACCAGACGACAGGCAGGTTTTGAATACAAAAAATAGATTTTTAGTTACATTTCTTTCTAGTTATCAAGCATGTGGGAAGCAAAATTTTTTAAAAAGCCTTTGATTAGCCTGATACTATAGAAGTGGCTGGTCCAATAGCTTCTATCCATTTTTAAAATTACTTAGCATGGCTAATTCCTGGAAAAAAGAAATCAGTTGGGGTATATTTCCATAGGAAAATCACTGTCTTGGTTATCAATTCCCCTTTCATCTTGGGTCTCCCTCTGCATAAATTTCAAATAAATTTCAAACTGCCATCTTAGCCCGTTGAGGTGGTGGGATTTCACTTGTTGGGAGCAAATACATTTGTTATTGCCATCTGTTATTTCTGGAATCTGTAAAATTATATTGAATGTTAGCATGAAATTTGGCATGGATGTTTGTAAGATTTTCTATTGTGGTGTAAGTAATTTGGGAATCTTTACCTTAGATGATTTAGTTGCCCATAAATATCCTAAGGAATATGTATCATTTGAGTTTACTCTGTTGAGCTGTGAGTAGTTGATTTGACACAATTACCACCTAATCAGCTGTTTTGCCTATTGGGTTATGCTATCATTTTTCAGTTCCACATCTAAAATCTCCTTTTGGGATTCACACTGTGTGTTTTCCTCTGTGTGTCTCTCTGGGTCTTTCCATCGCCCTCCTTCTCGTAAATGATAACCCGCTGGTCAACCATCCTTAAAATCTCACTTTCTCTTCCAATAATAATCAGTAACCAGAACCTACTTCTTTTAAATTAATCATGCCCCAAATCTTGTGAATTCTTCTTTTGTCTGGGACCTGGAAGGCCTTCTGAAGATAACACTGTATTTGTGAGATGCTCTGGGAATCTTCAGAAATCTCTGGTCCTAAAAGCAGCAAAGTACAAGTCAGGGTGTTTGCTTATTATTTCTCATCCGACTCTGTTGTAGGGCATGTGTGTTCTCACCAGCCTCTCCTTTTCCTTCACTTTCTAAGGCTCCCTTCTAGTCTATTAAGGAATCTTTTGATGTGTGGGTCATTTGGTTTTTTAATCTGTTTTTGTTCCATTTATAGGGAGGGGTTAGGCTGGCTCTGCAGCCTAAAGAGTTACTGGTTTGGTCAATATGGGATCATTTTCTTAAAAAAAAATAGCTAATGGGTTTGTCACCCTGACATGGTTTACTTTTTGGGATGTGCACGATCACGTGTCATCAGCACCCTCATTTTCAGCATTACCTTCATCACTTCCTCTTTCCCGGGTACTGGGCGATGGACTCCACATGCATCTCATTTAATCTTCCTAACAACCTCATGATACAGGAACTTTTTTTTTTTTTTTAATTAATAGCTACTCTATTTATTTATTTATTTTATTTTATTTTTAGCTGTGTTGGGTCTTCGTTTCGTGCGAGGGCTTTCTCCAGTTGCAGCAAGCGGGGGCCACTCTTCATCGCGGTGCGCGGGCCTCTCACTATTGCGGCCCCTCCCGTTGCGGGGCACAGGCTCCAGACGCGCAGGCTCAGCAGTTGTGGCTCACGGGCCCAGTTGCTCTGCGGCATGTGGGATCTTCCCAGACCAGGGCTTGAACCCGTGTCCCCTGCATTAGCAGGCAGATTCTCAACCACTGCGCCACCAGGGAAGCCCCAGGAACTTTTTATCATCTGAATTTATGGATGAGTAAACTGAGGTACAGCTTGACCTGCTGAAGGCCACCAGAGTCCTAGTCATAAAATGTTTTCATTTAGACACATTTCCTTTTAACCATTTTAACATACTTTTGGACTCTTCTGTACCTTCAAAGACAGAATTTTGGTACATCTCAGACAATACTTTGTCCCGTACAATGAAATTTGTCTTTTATCCGGCAGTTATGTAAAGCTCTTTCATGAGTCATGGCAGGGAGTGAAGGGGGGGCAGGAGTGGTTATAGTAAAAGACTTGTTAATTAGTAGGGTGATTTGCCCTATGAAAGAGATTTCTGTTTCAAGAGGAGTTGATATCTTTGTATCTGACAATATAATCATATTTTGATAGAACTAACAGTAGTTTTGCAGGAAAAAAATCAAACAGAAGCTAAATTCTTTCCCAATTCATATAAACCCTGTACCTACAAATTCCATTTAGATTTCCAACTCTTGCTTTTGAGGGTTATTGAGCTTCTGAATCCATCATGAGTACTTCTCTAATAGCTAATTTTCTGCTTTATTAGTCAGGGTAATAAGGCCCTTCTCAAAATCAGAGAGACATGAAAAGCAGGAAGTTATCTTGGTCACCTAGCTCACCCTGCTTGAATCTCCCAAGGGTCTCCATTGACAAGGGTAGGAGTTGGTGGAGCCAAGCCACAGACATCTTGGACAAGATGCTGGGATTTCCGGTTACCCAAGGTGTGCAGATACTCATAATATCTTACCTGAGTTTTGCAGCAGCTTGCCAAACCCTTCTTTTCATCTTTATACCATCCTCCATCTTGCTCCAGAGAGACATAGCCAAGCTATAAATCTGCCCACGCCTCCCTCTTGCTTTAAACACCCCAGTGGTTCCATCTTGCTTCTGGTACTGCTTCTCCACCATAGTTTTGCAACAGCCTGGTGAGCATTAATCATTTGTCTGGGTGTCACAGGTAAGGGGCTGCTAACGATAAGTCTAAGTATTAAAGTTTAAAAAGGATTTATTTTTTTAAAGTAAAATAGACTGTTTTCAAGTTTACCTCTATGGCACTGTTATTTGCACTCACTTTTATTTCATATTATTTCTTCTGTGTGTAAGATAGATAAAGATCTATCTGTCTGTCTATCTATCGGATGCCACATCTGGCTATGTGCTGGGGATTGTGTATAAAATCATCAGCCCTCTTTATGTGTCTTATCACCTAATGGTTCCTGGTGTACAGCTAATAATTCTGTTTATCAAGAGTTTCTGTAGCGCTTGTGAGTTGTGATTTTGTAGTTATTAACTTGGGCAATGTAATTCTACTCGTGGAAAATTTCTAGGTAAGAAGGAAGGCAAGGGTAGATTAAGAGAGCTCCAACATTGTGTTGTATGCAGTGATGTTACGAACATCCTGACCCGTAATGACAGTAATTTTTGATGACCAAGTAAACGTCAAAGTGATGATAAGGAGTAAAACTTTCAGGAGGAAAAATCATGTAACTAAAAAGTTAAAACCTGTACATTTCATTTGTTTCAATAACAAAAAATAACATAGTTACTCTTCAAGAGTCCGTGTTTATTTACTTTTTTAATATTACCCGTGTAATGGAGGTCTGAAAAAAAAGACAAGGTTCTTCTTTCAAAATAAAACAAGAGGGCTTCCCTGGTGGCGCAGTGGTTGAGAGTTTGCCTGCCAATGCAGGAGACACGGGTTCGAGCCCTGGTCTGGGAAGATCCCACATGCCGCGGAGCGACTAAGCCCGTAAGCCACAATTGCTGAGCCTGCGTGTCTGGAGCCTGTGCTCCGCAACGGGAGAGGCCACGATAGTGAGAGGCCTGCGCACCGCGATGAAGAGTGGCCCCCGCTTGCCGCAACTAGAGAAAGCCCTCGCACAGAAACGAAGACCCAACACAGCCATAAATAAATAAATAAAATTTTAAAAAGTAAATAAATAAAAAATAAAACAAGATATTTTGAAAAATCTTATGCACTGAAGGTTTGCCTTGTAAGATGACTGATTCTGTATATAGTAGATGATGTTAGTACTTACATGTTTATATAAGGTGTTATCCATACCACCCTCATCCTCCTGAAATGTCTGTGCTGCTTTTTGCTTTATATTCCCAAGTAATTTTGCTAGAGGTGAGGAGTTGGAAAAATCTGCAAGTATAGGTTGCATGAAAAGTCATCTGTCTTGTGTCTCGGTCTGAAAAACAGGTCAAGAACAAAGCTCGTTAGGATGACCCACAAGTTCTCCCCGATCCTGTTACCACCTACCAGATGCACCTGCCAGTTTGCTTTTAGCCCCAGACTTGTGTCACTTGTCACTCCTGCTGTGTCCCATGTGTGTTCTGCCTTTAGCATCCCAGGAACTCACATGTATCCATGATTTTTCTCATTTTCTTCCTCCTGCTTCCCGCTCCTTCCCTTGTCTTTATCTAGTAACTCCTGCTTGTCTTTTACACGCAGCTCCTGCAAGAATTCTGTCCTGATAAGCAACCTCTCCTCCCACCCCACTGGGTATAAGAATCCATCAGACTTTTACAGCACCCTGCATGTGTCTCCCTTTGTCTTTGCATGTCATAAGGGAGTGATGGATTTACCTATATATGCCCTCTATTGTTTTATAAAATCAGAAAGAACTGGGATTTCATCTTTAACAATTCCTTATGCCTAACGCCTACAGTCTGCAGGGCTGTCACGCTTTGTGTTTCTTGAGAATAGATTGTGAAATGGACATTGGCAGCCAAGATGTTTCTTAGCAAGAGCTCCTGGGACCAAGGCCAAGGAGGAAAGCAGGACTGGGCAGAGGGAGAAGTCGTGATCCCCACAAAGGTCTCAGCTCACCCTGTGGGGACCCCTATAGCTGGAATGACCTCCAAGTGGTTCCCAATTAGAGCTAGATGGCCCGAGTCTCCTTTCCCCTACTGGAAGGAGGTGTGACCTGTGCAAGACGGTTTTCTTCAGTGGAGGCAACCCCACAAAGGACTGACAGCTGAGGACTGCCTTTTGGCAGCATTTCTAGAAACTGGAGGATTATAAATCCTTTGTTCCTGTAAGGGGATCCGGGCAGGATATCATGGTGTCCACCGTATAGGCACAGAACTTTTTTGTGAAATTAACTGAAGAAGAGAAAATGCCTGTGAATTTGGGGATTAGAGGAGGAAATGAAACACGTGGGTGATTTCTATCTGCTCTATTAATAGAAATGGTTTTAATAAAATGGATTTTTCTCTGAATAAGGAGATACAATTTTTTAAAGACCCTTTAAGCTTTAAGACTTCCAGCCCTAAAACCAGCAAATGCATTGTTTGTAACTATTCCAAATCCTGAAATTTCTGCTACTCATTTCATAAATATTTATTGACTCCCCGAAAGATGCACAGCACTATAGTAGCCAGTGTGGGACCCAAAAAAATTGTTTAAAGAAAAAATCAAATATCAAGGAGATTTCAAACCATTGGTAGATAAAGCTGTCTAGACGACTGATCATAATGCAAGGCAGAATGAAACCTTGGAATGAGATGTCATACAAGCTGAGCTTTGAACCTCCAGAGACTTGAGTTTGACTCTTCCAGGAAATGGTAGCTTTTACTTTTCTGCCTGAAATCATATCTCATTCAACTTTTATAGCTTCTACAACCAATGACGTCTATTTATTGGAAGGAGGGGTGCTCTTATCAAAACCTACAATGGCCAGTGAAATCAGAATCATAACTCCTTCTTCTCTATTCCACTTCCAGACTCTAAAAATGAAATGATGCTTGTGCCTGTCAGGCTTGGTTTCTGTAGGGAAAAAAGTCACCAAACATGGGGCTATATTTCAGTTCCAGGGCTGGACCTACAGCCGCCTACAGGTCTTGCTTTGTGATGCTGGCTTCTAATCACCTCCCAGGTTCACTGTGCACCCTTGTCCCCACCGGTGACTCTGAGCCCCATGCAGGATGGAGGTGTGCCTCAGCTCATTTCCACTGTCTTTTCAAAAGCAAGTGTCTTTGTTCACCTCCCTTTCACTTAAAGGGGACGCCCCCTTCCTTTTAATGACTTCTGTGTACGTGTAGTTCCTTTGTTTTCTCTACCTTATCTTTAATTGCTAAGATGATGACAGTGCTGGTGAAGAAGACATTATGTCTCTCCCTCAAAGCTTTAGTGAAAAGGAAAAACACCAAAGCAAACTGAATTACAATAGCAAAGTTCTAAATTATGCTTATGAGGCAGTGTTGGTGATAAGGAAGTAGTTAAACATTACTTTGCTTAGAAAGAGATTGTTCTCAGGACCAATACGGAGTGTCAGCAAAATGAAAACAATTGATTCATCAAGTTCTTCCCTCCCTGGCATATAGAGAGTGAGATTATTAGCTCGGCAAAGTTATTCTACAGTCTACTTTAGTCTGTAGTTTTCTCTATCAACCATTTTTTTCTGATGGTCCTAAAGTCCCATATTTAAAAGTTTTAAAACATCAGTTACCCATTCTCCTCTGCTGACTCTTCTGAAGATGCTGCCCTTGAGATAAAGAGCGGAGGGCTGACGGGCTGTAAATCTGTCGAGTCTGTATTGATCTTTCCTTTTGGATTTAGCGTCACTTCCCTTGTGTCCATCATGCCGGAAGTAGATACAAGGTGCCTGGCTAACCTCTATCTTTTAGGGAACAATTAGAATATAAGCTTTACTCTGTAAGACTCTTATTATCATAGTATTAATACTGGCTACAAGACTGGCAAGAGGGATGGGGCAAGTGCAGTGTTCGGGGGAAATGTGTTAGTGTGTATTTTCTGTGCTACAGGGCAGGTCCCACCCCCCTCCCACTTGAAAAACTAATTGGAAAACTCCATCACATTGGAGGAGAAGGACAAATAGCTTTGCATCAACATGAAAACTTGATATGAAAATATGAGAAGTTGAATGACCGATTTTACATAAAAGCCGTCGGTTTTAAAGATATTGAAAAAGGCTCTCTATTTAATGTAGTTTGTCCAATTCATCCAGTCTTTGTTTTAACCAAGGAATGGCTTGAGAACCCAAAGCTCAGATAGTTTCTCTTCTTTTTAAAAAATCACCTCTGTCATCAAAGATTATCCACTCCAAAGTGCTATTCTTCTTTACTCCTATTAGTTTTGCTTCTATAAATCATTTATGTAGCAGAATAATTTGAATTTAGTAAATGGCTTGCAAAGGACAAAATCAGCTTGCCTGTGGAAAATATGAAGCAAACATCAAAGAACATAATTTTCTGTTTTTCATAACTGTTTGGTTTAACAGGTATAAATCCCCAGTTATGATGGATGCTGGATTCTCGGGGTAGTGCAAACTGCCTCCATGCCTACCTGACCCTGACTGAACCCGTTTCTTGGACTTTCTGGGGGAGAATTTATGTGAGGTCAATGAATTGTACTTGTTCAAAGGTTACTCTGCTACATAATTCGGCTGTCAGCAGAACTAGGTCTGGCCTGGCCCAAGATTTTGTATAGGTCTGGAAAAAAAAAAATTAAAGAGACTCTGCAACATTTTACTGCCTAGTAAACTGACAGAATCACATCGGCTGTGTCAGCACAAGCGTTGGGGAATTGGGCAAGGGTTCTTGCTGCTGGTCTGAACTTTGCATTTCGAGCACGTTGCATTGGAAAGACAGCCCTGAGATAGCGCAGTGGGAGCTGACCCAGCAACGATGAAGGGAGATATTTGTGGGGCAATCATGGTGCCTTTATCCATCAGCAGTGAGTGATGACTAAGTTTGGCGGGTTATCTCTGACGCCTTATCTCCTCCAGCTTGAGTCCACCGAGAGGCTCAAGAGTAGTTAGAGCCTATTTTTAACAGCAAGTCCTACCGACCCATAATTGAACATGCGATTTTTTGTTTTTTGTTTTTTCAGTTCAGAAGCCCCTACCTCCTCAGACATTCCTAAATGTCTGATTAGGGCTTCCTATATTTCTGCATCATGGACAACTTAGAGGTTTGAAAGTATTCTGTTTTGTTTTGTTTTTTATTTATTTTATTGAAGTATAGTTGATTGACAATGTTGTGTTAATTTCTGCTGTACAGCACTGTGATTCATTTATACGTATATATACATTCTTTTTCATAATCTTTTCCCTTTTAGTTTATCTCAGGATATTGAATATAGTTCCCTGTGCTGTTATTTTGGATGTTTTCTCTTTTACGCATGCTCTGATGTTTTTAAGAGTCTTGTTTTACACAACAGTGTATCTCTAATTGGAATGTCATGACGGATCTGAGGACTATGCCCACTTTAGACACGGGAGAACATTAACATTGTCAAAATATTTTTACAAGGATCCAGAAAAGATTTATCTCCCATGCCCTGTGTATCTCCTCCCCAAAGGAAATGCAATGTTTGCATTGAATTCAGAACCTTACAGCTCTTGACTGTAGCAGCAGCTTTGCACCAAGTGCTTCTCCGTAGTAAATGTTGATCGTCCTATTCAGTGTCACGGTTTTAATTGTTAGAAAGAAAAATTCTTTTCTGATGGTACTGTAGATTTTGAGGGTACATTCTTAAAAAAATGAGAAAATATGAGTGCCTTTTGGGTTTTGCTTTCAATTGTTAATTTTTTTTTTCCTTTCCCTTTTTTAAATCACTCCAAATCTTGAACATGGGGCTCCACCTAGTGTAAGTTTTAGGTTAAAAAAATAGTATATCTATAAGGAAAGGGCAAAAATTAGCTGAATAGACTCCTTTATGATATGAATGCAGAACAAAAGATAGTAATAATTTCATAAAATGCTTTTGTGGTTCCAAATGCTTCATGGAATTTAGGGACATAGAAACATTCTTTTTCATTCCCTCATTTTCCACAAATTCTTACTTTTATACCTTTTTTTTTTTAAGGCGAAATTACATTATAGCTATGTGTAAATACAGTTTTAGGTTGTAAACATTTTCTTTGCCTATGGTAAATGGATTTAGATCCAATTTTCCGGTGGTATAACAAGACAAGAATCTCAAATAAAACACTTTGGGATGTCTTCACAGTTGGTAAACTTAGACTTACTGCCTGAAATTGCTTTTTTTTTCCTTTTAATAAACAGGGACTTAAATTTTAGGCTAACATTTTAATTTAATACTTTACATAATGCCATATGATTATATTTTGAAAATGTTTATATTGCATCCAGCTGTAAGATTTAGATTTTTTACTTAGCAACCACTCAGTGGAGTTGTATTACTGTCGATAATATAATTTTTTACAACTTTGAAATGATCACTATAGTGTAGTATTCAGTTTCTTTATATTTTGTTCTCATAGAGGGAGATTTCCAGTGCTTATATCTATTGCCAGTGAGTTCCAAGAGCAGAATGTGTGTATGTCTCTAAAGAACTAAAACTAGACTGAAGTGACACCTACAGGAAATTGACCTAGCTTGATGACATCAACAGCCAAGAGATGCAGAGAGTTGAGAAATTCACTTGAGAAAAATGTCCCCTCGAGTATTTGGATTTTCAGATGTGCAGCATTTGCCCTAGACCTGACCCATTGTGGTTCCAGGGGGAATAATATTTCTTTTGTGCCTCCTGCATGACAGATGTTGTACATATACGATGTATCTACTTTTCCTCACACCCTGTGAATTAGGAACACAGATCTATTTTACAGATAAGGAAACTGAGGCTCAGAGAAATCAAATAACTTATCCAGGTGTGTCAGGATTTGAACTCAAGACTATGTCTCTCCATACTATGTGTGTTCTTTCCTTGACAACCTATTATGAACCTATGTAAAACTTATGAAATCCTTCATGACGCCAACTCTTTTTTAGGTTTCCAGTCAATCACTATTTTTATTCAAGACTGAATATGTTCTAGATTCCAAGGGAGTTAATACTATCGTGTCCTCAGGAAGGTTTCAGTTGAGCTGAAGAGGCTGAGCCCAAGTGTATTTTCTAAGACCATTTATTCCCTTCTACATTTAGTTAAGTGCCTGGTTTATGGTATACATAATAAGTGCAATAGGAATTTGGATTTCTAAAAGCAAGGTGTCTTCTTTCCTACCCACCCCCTTCTCCAGCAATGAGAACTTTCCTTCTGCAGTGGAGGTGACAAGATGAATCAGAGTGTTATCTAAGAGCAGTGATTCTCAAAGTTTGGGCAGTTGATGTCCCTTTGCACTCTTAAAAATTACTGAGGATCCACAAAGAGCTTTTGTTTAAGTAATCTATGCCTTTTGATATTTACCATTTTAGAAGCCAAAACTAATAATATTTTAAAATATGTATTAATCCATTTAAAAATAACATTAGTAAACCCATGTTACATGTTAACACAAGTGACATATTTTTATGAAAAATAACCCTGTTTTCCCAAACCAAACAATTGAGTGAGAAGAGTAACATTGTTTTACATATTTTAAAAATCTTCTTTTTTTTAAAATTAATTAATTAATTTATTTATTTATTTTTGGCTGTGTTGGGTCTTCGTTGCTGCACGCGGGCTTTCTCTAGTTGCGGCGAGCGGGGGCTACTCTTCGTTGCGGTGTGCGGGCTTCTCGTTGCGGTGGCTTCCCTTGTTGCGAGCACAGGCTCTAGACACGTGGGCTTCAGTAGTTGCGGCACGTGGGCTCAGTAGTTGTGGCTCTCGGGCTCTAGAGCGCGGCTCTAGGGCTCTGGAGCGCAGGCTTAGTAGTTGTGGTGAATGGGCTTAGTTGCTCCGCGGCATGTGGGATCTTCCCCAACCAGGGCTCGAACACATGTCCCCTGCATTGGCAGGCGGATTCTTAACCACTGTGCCGTCAGGGAAGCCCCCCCAAAATCTTCTTAATGTCTGATTTAATAGAAAGAAAACCACTGGATTCTAATCTGCTTCTGCATTCAAGCTGTTACGATACATTGTTTTGGTTGAAGTCTGGCGAGAAAATCCAGCTTCACACAGAAATATTGTAGGACAAGGGAGAAGTACTTTAATAGCCTTTTCAGATAATTCTTTTGGCCTTGCTGACCCATGAAAGGGTGTTTGAGGAACCCCCCCAAGGGGTTCCTGGACCTCACTTTGAGAACTGCTAGTCTAAGTAAGATGAGACCTAGATTCAAATATCACTTCAGGTCTGTCACTTCCCAGATCTGAAGCCCTTGGAAGTTACTTAACCTTTGAAACAATGTGTGCACAGGATCTGGCACAGAGAAGGCACTCAAATAGATGGTTGTGATGTGGATGTGATACCAGTAATAAAATGCTGCTGTTCCCCTGGCCTTGGATGATGTGAAGCCCAGAGTCAGAAAACAAAGTCATGCTCAGCTCAGGGGTGCCTAGAAGTAAAACTCTGTGGAAGACAATGATACAATGGGCAAAGCAGGACCCATCTCATTCCTAGGTTATACAGCTTGGTCCATTCAGTTCGATATCCTTCCCATCCAGGATGAGGCTGATTTGCTGGGTTTTGTACAATTTTCCTACATTCTGAATACACTACATTAGAGAACTGGTGATGGTGGTTATGACTGGAAGAAAATATAACAGAGATGGGGTTTCGTATTTTATATTCACATTTGATATGAGGTTCATTGTTTAAAGTATAATGAATAATTGCAATTTTTCATAAAATAAATGGTAGAGAATGAGTGCTGTGGGATTGGAAAAAGTTTTTTAAAATTCTGGGAAGGCTTTACAAATGCTTTTCAGCAGTTTAGTACATTGTGATTTTGAGTAAAGCACATTTCAACTATAATGTGCTGTGCCCATTTTTTTCTGTAACACTTCGGAAACAGTACTGTCAGTCTGACACGTGATACTAAAAGGTTATGTTCAGGATGAAGCAGGACAATGGAGTCCGTTCCTCTGAAAGCCAAGTCATCTTACAGGGAGATGAATTTGCATGTCCTGAGTCAGAAGGGTTACAAGACAGGTCCAGAATACCGGTCAGAGATCCTAGAAGCAAGAAGACCAATGCATGTAAACCAAAGCAGGCTTGGGAAGGGTCTGGTGGCATTGAGGGGGAGGTTAGGAACAAACAGTAGACTGAAGTTAGACCCCTGGCAGTCTAAGATGGGACAAGACAGAGGTGAAACTTTGGTTGAAGCCAAATCTTGTAGATCATGCTTTTATCTATGGTCTTATTTAGTTATAGGGAGGGCTGGGAGAGGATATTTCCAAATGCTGGAAAATGTACTCCTTAAAAATGATTGGAAAAAAAAAGTTATCTAAAAGGTTTATAGAAAAATATGTCATTGTTAGAACACTATGAAAGTGACCCCTTGAAAAGAATCTTCTTATTGCATTGTCAGAAGGATGATATAATGTTTTTGTTTCAAAAGAACATTTTAGCCACAGCAATAAAACTGCCACAGAGATTTATCATTTAGAGGAAGAAAAAAAATCAACAAAACTCTTAATTTTCTGCTTGGGATGAGCAGAATAAGAAATTCTTTTCTCTTCATAACTTCTGTGGTTTCAGGTGAAACTAGTATTGCCAATCAGTTTGAATGTCTCCAGCTAAGACAGATTTTTGTGTCTGTGCTAGTCATCTACAAGCTTCAGAGACCCAGATGTGACCTGCCTAAGAGGACCCTGCTAATCAGAGTGTGGTTAGAACCCAGGTCTCCAACTTGGCTGTGCTACTTTGGGTAGGTCACACCCAGCTTCTGAAGGTCTCTGTCACATATACAGTAGGAAATAAGACTAGATCATTGGTCCTCAAAGTGTGGTCCACAGACCAGCAGAAACAACATCCTCTGGAACTGGTTAGAAATACATTCCTAGGCCCCCTCTCAGACCTACTGAAGCATAAACTGTAGGAGCAGGACCCAGAAATCAGTGTTCTGACATGTTCTCCAGATGATTCTGTGCATTCTACAGTTTTCAAGCCACTGGACTAGCTGATCTCTAAGACCCCTTCTAGTTTCAATACTAGAAGATCCTGAGTCATGTGGTTCATTCTGGCCCTCAGGGAATAGTTGTATGGAACAATCAGAATAGAGAATTGTTTTTCTTTAATAGATATCCAAGGTGGCAACTGCCCTAGGTGGCTCATTGCATTACTTAACCATTTCAAGAAGCTCTTATACTTTATTGTTTATACAAAAATATATGTAGGACTGATTTTTAAAATTGATTTTTGGATTATGGTTACATTAAAGACTCAAAAAAAGCTGTAAAGATTCTCCAGTGGGGAGGTTGGAGGGGAGGAGAGCCACATACTAGAATAAACATTAAATTTATACACAATTTCAAGAGGTTCACAGATGCCCTAACAGCCATCCCTGGTCCTCACAGACTTGGTTAAGAAAAACTGACTTAGAAAATTTTCAGTAAATTGTTAAGAAAAGTATAAGCACTTTTCCAGGGGTTCTAAAGGAGAGACTCATTCAATACATGTCCTCCAGTTTCCATTTGTTTGTCAAATCTGTTTTAAACACTTACTGATAGGGAAGGCACTGCTCTAAGTCCTGGGGTGGGATATATCCTATTCTCTGTGAGTTTTCACACAATTATATGCAAAAGTGGCCAGAACAGGTACCAAATGGGCCACAGATTCCTTCTGCCAGAATATAATTGGGGGAGGGGCGGGGGGCGGGAATTCCCAAAAGAGATGGCACATGAGTTGGTCTTTGGAGATGAGCTAGATGGGCATTTGTGAGCTGAGAGGATGGCAGGAGGGAAAGCTGGAGGTCAAAGGTCGTTCGAGAGTCCCAATTGATGGAGGAGCTTTCCACAAAGAACCCATGGCTCCTGAGTTTTCTTCAGGGGCTACATGGAAATCTCTAGAAAGAGATGAAGTAGAATCCTTTCCTTCCTTCACTTATGTTAACATGCACAGTTGTCACTTCTCTGCTTTGGCTCCAAGGATTCTCTTGGAACAATGTCTTCCAACCGAGGATATTGGATCTTAAACAATTGGGCTGCTCTCCTAAAAGAGCGAGTTATAACCATTTGCCCACAAGACATTTCTTAGACTTTTGAGCTCTATTTTTACTTCAACTTTCAAGAAGCTAAAAGTTGGGTCATTAATCATTTGCTTACTCTCAGTGTGCCTCATGTGAATTGATTAATTCTGTGTACTTAGCAGGTGCTCATAAGGCATTGCCTTTTAGTCTTTTAACACGATTTTAATTAATTCTTGCAAGAAAGATAATTTTCTACTCATTTCTTAGAACTTTTCAATTATAATGACAGCAGTTTTGTCTTGATGACCTCATGTAGCCCATCATTTCTTGGTTGTTTAATTTCAGAAGAAATAGGGCAGTGCAAAAGTGTCTTCTGATTTGATTGAATCTTCATCCTTAGTATTCACTGCCAGACTATATTAGGACTTCATTACTGACAGAGGCTGCTTAAATTCCCTGCAAGGGGAACAACAATTTAAAGGGATGTTTTTGAGTCTTCTTTCTAAAAGTTGAGTGAAGGAAAATGATGCTATTGCCTTGTCTGAAGGTGGCAGATCAGACTTCAGGATGACATAATTAAAAGCTAAATAGCCTGTGTTAAAACACCAATTAAATGAACTCTTATGGAAGATACAAATTATATCTTTTGGTACATTTTATTACAGTCCAAGGTTTTAAAATAAAAAGTGTTTTTCTTTCCACCTGTTAATACTAGGTCAAACAGAATAGGAAGTCCACTAACCTTACTTGTGTGAGTTAAAAGTAATCCCAAGGTCTTACCTAATGAAGTATTAGCACCAACATAGGAAAAGTGGGTAACAGATGTTTAGAGTGTAGTAGGGATAAGTTATGGATTGGAACCATGTCTATAGATGCTAAAATATCAAACAGTATATGGTCTATGGTGTTGTCAGTGGTTCTCATCATTACAATCAACCCGTGAGTTAGAAATATTGCTGCCTGGGTCCCATCAATTAAGTCCATATCTCCAAAGCCTGGGCCCTGTTGTTGGTTTATAAAGGCTCCCAGGTGATTCTCAAGTGCAATTAGAGCTGAGATGTACTGTTTTCCTGAGACCTGCGTGGTTGTCACATTCGGGCGGTGATGTGATTGATAGAAAGATGCCAACAGCTACAACTAGAAAATATGTTTTTTCTTTAATGGCAGTTGATTCGAAAACATCCAGAGACTATTACATAAAGCAGGAGATAATGTGGCGTGTTGCCAGCAGTATGACTTTCCAGGCCCCCAAAGTTCCGGTAGTGATGGACAGCTGGGGTTGATGACGCCCGTGTGGCGTGAGTGTCTCCGGGGGCAGGGAACATCACTGTTCCCTGAGTTCTGTGTTCCTGCTTCCCCATCTCTATGCCCCTCCCCCTCTGTTCTGGGGGCGCCTGGCTACCTGTTTGCTGCAGGTGCAATCTTCCCTCCTCCAACACATTCCTAGGTATGTGCTGCAAGATTGGACGGAGGAACCACTGAGGGCCTCCCTCGCCAGCCCCGCCAGGACCCCCAGACATCTGAGGGCCATTCTTGCAATGGCCGGTTGGCAGTCTATCTAGCTCCTCTTTTAAAGATGAGAATGATTTTTCTAGAGTTTTTTGGTGGCATGGCTTTTTAGGTAAATTATTTATCATAATAGTTAATTAGCTCATTTTTCTTTGTTTTTCAAAAACGAGAGACAATGAGGAAGTTCACTGTTGCTTAAAACATTTTTATTTAAGTCTAGTCCCTGCTTAGCTTAGTGTTCTTTCATAGGCAATTATTTCATTTTTCTAGGAAGGGGAGTGGCTGTAAAAGATTACATCACGCATCTATTTTGTGGTGTTCTCCCTTTCCGGAAAACGACATATTGAAATCTTTTGAAAGTCTTTGTTTGATTTCATTTTTCTTTCACTCCTGACATTTCTTTTTACCCTATACTTAGAAGTCAAATAAAGGTGAGATTCTCACACAAGTTTTTACAAAAGAAAAGTGACATATTCAGACTTTTACCAATCATTGCAAATGCCATTTGAAATTTTACTTTCCTAATGTTTCTTCCACTTTTTTCTCCCAAGCAAATGATTCCTCATGTTTGCACACCACAAAAACCTTTGTGACCTTGGTCGATGTGCTTAACGTGGAAATATTCATGGCAAATGAGGATGGGATATGTAATTAAGTCCCCGGGGTATGAGAAAGTAGTAAGCATTTAACAAATTTTTATTGAATAAATGAATGGATCTACCATTTTAATTTTTCTTTTTCACTCAAGATGACTTCATAAATACTTTTCCAGGATGTACACAGCTCATGTATTTCAAATTTAAAATTATTTTATCATAATAACATATCATTCTTAGGTTACTTATAGTTGGAAAACAGCCATTTCCACATTACTGAGGGCATATTAAAAACATCTTTACTCATACAACTTTTTTCCCTTTCAGTTGCATCTTGAGGGTACCAATTCTAAAGTTGGAATTACTGGGTCCCAGCCTATGATCAACATCCTGACACTTATTGAAGATTTCGCAGTTGTTTCCCAAGTTTATTGCACTCTTTTTTTTTTAAATTAATTAATTAATTTATTTATTGCTGCGTTGGGTCTTCGTTGCTGGGCATGGACTTTCCCTAGTTGCGGCAAGCGGGGGCTATTCTTTGTTGCAGTGCGCAGGCTTCTCATTGCTGTGGCTTCTCTTGTTGCAGAGCACGGGCTCTAGGCATACGGGCTTCAGTAGTTGTGGTGCGTGGGCTCAGTAGTTGTGGCTTGCAGGCTCTAGAACACAGGCTCGGTAGTTGTGGCACACAGGCTTAGTTGCTCCGTGGCATGTGGGATCTTCCCGGCCCAGGGCTCGAACCCATGTCCCCTGCATTGGCAGGCAGATTCCTAACCACTGCGCCACCAGGGAAGTCCCTATTGCACTCTTTACAGGAATTTATAGGGCTCCTAGCAACTCCTGCCAACATTATTTTAATTTGCGTCTCCCAGCTCAGTAAGTGTGAGATGGTACTTTATTTAAATGTGTGTTGCCTTCGTTGTCTGCGAAGCTGAATATCATTTCAAAGTGTGTTATTTTAGTGCCTCTGGGTGTGAGCTGCATTTTACTCTTGTTAAGCTGAGGTTAGGTATTATCTTAACGGATTTAAGTAGGTATTTCTAAGAGGCTTACATTCATAATATGGAGAAATTTATTGTATCATTGCATCTGTTTTTATTTTCATCTTAGTTCTCATTTTCATGTCCTACAGAATTATTTTATTTCATTAAGTTAAAGCCATTAATAGATGGTAAGAGTCAAACAAGGGCTTCCCTGGTGGCACAGTGATTGGGAGTCCGCCTGCCAATGCAGGGGACACGGGTTGGAGCCGTGGTCCCAGAAGATCCCACGTGCCACGGAACAGCTAGGCCCTTGTGCCACAGCTGCTGGGCCTGTGCTCTGGAGCTCGCGAGCCACAACTACTGAAGCCCACGCGCCTAGAGCCCGTGCTCTGCAACAAGAGAAGCCACCGCAATGAAAAGCCCACACACTGCAACGAAGAGTAGCCCCCACTCGCCACAACTAGAGAAAACCCACGGGCAGCACCAAAGACCCAAGTAGCCAAAAATAAATAAAATTTAAAAAAATAAATAAAAAAAAGAGTCAAACAAACTCTAGCTGCTCTCCAGAATTAATTAAAATTCCCTATCTCGCTCACTCCCCCTTTCGGTCTCTCTCTCAGGCTTTTAAGCTTTCATTGGTTGCCTTTACATCATATGGAAATTTCATGGATGTCACGTGAGGAAACAGAATCAGGAAGGGAAGAAGGACCATTAAGGCTGTGCGTGGTCTGAGCTGCTGGGGCACTTACCCCAGGATGGTCTTTTTCCAGTTATAAGGCCCATCGTCATTTGATTAATTTCTACTGTTACCTGCTTCTTCCTGATGATCCCTACTTCTCAAAGTTGCATAAAATTATTCTCCTTACTAAATGATTTTTGACACGGATGGTGACTGATATGGCTTAAATTTCATTTCCAAGATGTCTGTTAAAACCTGTTCTAATGAATTTTTTAAATGTTATAAACCAAAATCTGTAATTTGTTTACATTTGCTCAGGACATTTGAACAAGTTGAGGTCTTGCTGCCGCTTCTTGTGCAGGTAAAGAGCTAAAGAATTGTGAAGGTTCTGAAGGGATTAAAACATGACTATAATTACCTGGGACACCGAGGGTTTGAATACCAGCTGTTTTTCCAGCATCTGCCTGTAAATGTGTCATGTTGTCAGGCTTCATGGACCCACCGAATAACCAAGCTGCCAAATAATTATCTTCGGAAATCATTTAAATGACCACACAGGAAAGCCTATTTATCATAACCAGTACCCCACACAGAAAAACACAATGCAATACAGTTCATTGATATTTTAAGAATATTTAGACTACCGATTCATAACATATGATCCTTGAATCTTTCAGCTTCTCTGTCTCATGTGGCTTGGTCAAATAAATGTCTTAAAAAAAAATGCCATATGCCAAAATGCAGAATTTTGCTCTAACTGAATTATTGAAGTAGGGAACACTTTTTAGTTATCTATTAGCTTGATTCGTGGATTTATCAATCAAGACCATCCCAGGAGGCAGGAGGCACACTCAACTGTGAATTTTGGAGAATGTAACACAGGGAATTTTACAGAAGCCGACAAGGGGGTGTTGAGGCATCAGGACCAGAAGAGTAGCCAGTAGTTACCACCCCTGGCTGAAGTGGTGAGGGCAGGAAGCTGTAACAGCCCTCCATGAGCTGAAGGGTAGGAGAGAAGCTGTCCAACAAGAATGGTCCTTGGAGACAGATGCTGCCCCTGGGGGGCACATGGCACCAAAGCAGGGAGGAAGCCGGGGGTAAGTACCCCAGCCTCGCTCTACTCTGCTTGAGTCCGGACACCATCTCCCATCCTCCCAATGTCAAAGCCAACCCAAGCAGAGGGTCCAGCAGCCTGAGTGATGCAGGTACTAGGAGTGGACCCTCCCCCAACCCCCAACTCCCTGGTACCAAGCAAAGCAAAGTAGAAAATGGATCTGGGTCCCATGAATAATTAGCATGATAGAATGTTGAGGTTCCCTTTGAGGAAATGTATTGGTAAACATGTTCAGAAGAGCAGTACGCAATAGAATCATTATCTTTTAAATAGCTCTGTACTTGCATTACTTGTTTCAAAGATACATATTTAAGATCTTTCTATATTATTTGAGTAGCAGGAACAAGTAGAGAGATGATCATTCATTGGCAACGGCATCCACTTCTTGTAACTTACAACTGCAGAAGCCAATTAAGTGAACTTACCAGAACTCGAAAAAGAGCAAAAACTGAAATGCAGGCTGCAACTAGCATGTTTATGTATTTTCCCCTTTCTTTTAAATTTCAGTTTGCACGTTGTCTTTCTTGAGAAGTGTCACACAATTCCTAAAGGAATAAAAGGGTCCTTCTATTAATGTGGGGGGATTACACCCTCCTCTACACAAGGCAGCCATTGACTGTACAGTAAGAGTCACACATACCCGCGGTCCAATTTTCTGAGTCATCCTCTCATGCTGGACTTAGCATTATATTCACTTTTTAAATTCAAGTCAGCCTTCTCTTTGAAGCTGTGTGCCTTCGGTTTTAATTTGCTACAGATTTTCACTTTGAAGCAGATGAAATACTTTGATACTTCGGGGTGTCTTGCCATTGGTGGTTGGGAGTTATTTTTGTATATTTATTGATTAGAGTGCTGAAATTCTCCCTTTTATGATGGGAAGAAGCATAAAATATTACTCAGGGAAGGTAACTAACATTTACTGTACACCTATTATGTGCCACAGTCTTTTCATCTTTCTCTTTGTTCTGTATCCTTCATTTTATTTCACAAAGAAGCTTGGAATAATTTTGTTAACAGGTCACGTTCTTTACCATGGCTCTATGCTGTAAGCGTGATTAATTTCACTTTACAGATGAGTAAAAAAGATCGAGAGAACTCAAGTGACATTGTAAAACTATGAAATGAAGCAAATATCTAAGTGAAACCTTGCTGTCTCTCCAATAAAAATGAGATGATCTGCTAATGTTAAACTAACTCAGTACCAGGACAACAACAAAATACACCTCACCCCACGCATCAAAGGCTCTCCGGTCACACCTGTTTTAATGGGATGACATTCTACTGCAACAGATTCATTCAAGGAATTTGGGATCTGCCACAGACAGGCCTTAGCTGATCCATAGTGACTGCATCTAGGAAATAAAGGCCCCAGCTTTTCACCAGTTTATACCATACCCTCATTTCCAGTGGTTTATGGATAGAGAACCTATAGACAAGGCATGGTCCAGGTCAGAAACACATTATGTAAGCATGTAAGAATTATTTTCTAGGACCATGTCCCTTAAAATGGTTAATCTGAAATTTTCAGAGGCGTTTATCCCCTAAAAATATACCATGTCTCTTCAATTCTCAGATGCTGTATGGTTAGCCCATTGATTTAATAACAGCTCTGGGGAGAGAAAACACTATCACGTTATATATACGAATTAGTTTCACATCCCAATTTCAGAGATACTGAAATGTTCAGAGAAAAGCACATGTTAGAAATGAGGAAATAAAGAGTTCTTGTGACATCATTTTCTGGAAGTAAACTTTGTTCCTTGTAGTCAGCTGTATCCAGATGATATTCTGAAAAGAAAAAAAAAAGAGGAAGAAAAAGGCCTCTTGATTTTGAATTTTGCTGTTCTGGATGGCCCACTTAGACCGTGATTCTAATGGGTAAATGGGTCATGCCTGGGGCACCGGGCTCTCCTGGGCTGGCTCCCGGGATTTGGATTAAAATCAAGCCTCAGCCACGATGTCTGTGAACTTCCCCAGGCTTCATGAATACAGCAGGCAGATGAAGGCCTAGCTTGTAAGGCTGGTGGACATTTAGAAGCGCTCACCTGGGTGGGGTACCCTGCCAGGTGGTCACGACTGTTGCTGTACATTTTCTATGATGGTTTTATCACCTATTGGTCTCAGCCTCCCTGCCTGGGAGTCAAAGAGTAACTAAAAGAGTCAGAAAACATTATTTCCCTGACTCATCTCTTTGCCTGAATCTCTGGAATTCCAGAACCCTGTCCAGATTCTCCTTTCTATTCACCATCATTTTTCCGGACTATGTAAGGTGCATCTCATGGGCTTGGGGTCCTTAGTTACCTTGCGGTCCTTAGTTACCTTGTGGCATCTGCCACCTTCCCCTCTGCTGCTCTGGGTCCCTGTCATGACGTCAGCAGTGGCTCTCAATTCCTGGCAGAGGCCAGCGACTTCTCTGGGGACCCTTCGCTGGCCCTGCTGAAACTCCAGCATCAGTGCTGTCAAATTTCACGTCCCTCAGGGATCCCCGGGAACTGCTTTTAGTTGGCATTTACACTTTCATGAAAGCTCCTGTAATTCCAGGGGACACTTAAGTTTTTATGAGAGGTTAAAACAAGTGAAAATCATCACTCAGGTCCGACTTCCAGCTCAGTCACAAACTATTTGCATAAAACCAGTAAGTCACTTAGCTATCTGGGTCTCAGTTCTTCCTTCCTAAAATGAGGGCTGGAAGAGCTTATTTCTTTGGTCCTTTCCAGCACTAACATTCTCTGGGTTAAAACCATTTTGGCTGGTGTAAGAAAATGCGAAGTCACATTTGTCATATTTAGAAAACAGTTTTAGAATCTCCTTAAACGTATGCTGTTTAGCATTTTAAAAGTAAGCATCTGTTTGATGTTGGGGAAATTAAATTGTAGGCTGCAGATGTGATCCTGTTGTCTGTGGAAACATCTATTTAAAGCCTAGATCTCTAACCAGCCTGGAGGTGGCTGCCAAGATTTCTGTGTCCCTTTACCTGTTTTCTGGTCTTTGTGGGATGAAGATTTTGGGAAGTTGTTCCGGCTCAGGTGGCTTCTTTTCTCCTGTGTTTAGCACTTTTTCCAGCCTGGGATCATTTTACAGCCTCCCACTGCACTTCTTCTCTGATGTAAGAGCAAAATGTAGTGGCTGCGGACACCCGGGATTCGATTTGAGAGCAAACCCTGATGGTCTTTGGATTTGAAATCACTGGGGGGGCTTTCTACTGAGATGCCATGAAGCAAAATTTTCTAGTTTGATGTAAAAACTCAACATTCCAAATCTTTATTCTCTTTTGCTTTTCCTTTTCTGCCTTTTCTATGAAAGGTATAGGTTGTTAAAAAAACAAAATTCAGTGGAGTCCATTTGAAGATCTAATTGGCTTTAATTCATGAATCAGGAGGCATCCCATCTGACAAAGAGAAAAAATGCTCCGACGAGCTGAATGAAATGGGAGATCTTTAAAAGTAGAAGGGGGCAGGGCCAAGGAAAGAGCAGATTCCCTCACTTCCTTTGGGGGATGGAGGGTGGGACAGTAATCAGTGGGTTACCTACTACTGCTGACCAGGCAAGTCCAGATTGACTGGTTTAAGATTACAGTCCTGGGAGAAGTTGAAACTGCAGTTAGGTTGGGAATTAAGTCTTGGTTTGCTGATGTGAGGCTTAGTACAGGTGCTCCATTTTGGGCCTGTTGTCTCTTTTTTTTAACAAAGTGAAACTACAACATCTAAGTTTTTTGGAAGGTTAAATTTTTGTGTTTTGAAGATCTGAGTGACGTTTGACGGAATGTCACAGAGCTAAATCATGAAGAATGTGTGTGTATGTGTGTGTGTGTGTGCAGGCGTGTGTGTGTAAATGGGTGAAAGGGGGTCCCATGCACTTTTTCCCCTAGTAGTAAATATATCTGGTTCTCACGTATCTTAAAGATTCAGAGTTTGTAGAGGTTTTTGTTGTTGTTTTCGGCTTTTTTTTGTTTGTTTTTTGGTGGGTTTTTTTTTTTTTTTGCGTTTCTGCATCCCACTTCCAACTCTCATACCCATCTTACTTATTTACATCAACAGAAAGTACTGAAAATTGTAACCTATTTACTCTTTCATTATTCTCTGGAACGCCTAGCTCTTAAAATCCAATTTGAGATAATATTCTTATAACTGAACTTAAACTCAAGGGAGAACTTCATATTTAGACGCTGTAAGGGTAAATGCCCTAAACTAAAAGGCTCCAAAAATAGGATGTCAGAAACCAAATTTAGGAAGGCCAGACTCTCTCTAAGTGATGATAATAGTGAGTCTTATTTTTATGATAATAATTGGTACTATTCATTACGTGTGGGTTACATTCCAGACTCCATCTGCTATATATCAATAACAATAAAGCGAAATTTTTGTTTGTTTGCTTGTGTCATACCAAAAAGGCTTAATGGATTTTTTTCAATTTAAAGAGATCTGATTACAAATAGTGACAGATTCGCTTGCACTCAGTCGCTCTGTGAGGCCACTGGCAAGTGTGGGCCTGACCCTCTGAAGAAGCAGAAAGTGAGGTACGACCAGAGGCTCCAGGGCACGAGGATGTGGCGGACAGGCATGCTGGGAGGCATATGTGAAAATGCAAACAAGGATTATAACCAGGAGCCCCAGGAGGAAAGTCATGGGCCAGGTGCTCCAAAGGAATCATATTCAATTTAAGCCAAGTTGCTTCTCATTTGGACAACTCAATGACATATACTGGAGGAGGGAAGGAACACAATAGTTTTTGACAATAATTAATGAGTCTCGAGCAGTGCTGGAAAAGCTCGGCAACATTTTGTGTGTTTGTGTCTGTACATATGAGTGCATGAGTGTGTGCCAGTACATGTATGTGTTTATACATGTGTATGTGGTATGTGTCTACACATATGTATAAGCATATACATATGAGTATTATCTGTTCATGAGTATGTGTCTGTTGTTATGAGTTTATATACATATGTGCCTATACATGTGTATATATGTATGTCTGAATACAGATTGTGCATGTGTGTTTATGCACATGTATGTATGAATGTGTGTCTGTATATACGTATGAGTGTGTATCTATACATATAGTGTCCATACACGTGTGTACGAGTGTGTCTACACATGTGTATCTAGGCATATGAGTATATATGCATGTGTTTCTATGGCTGTGTATCTATTCATGTATGGATATTTGTATCTGTATTATGTATGTATCTGTGCATATATATATGTGTGTGTATCTTTGCCATTAAGAGCTTGGGCAATGGAACAGGACAGAACTGGGTTCAAGACTCTTCCATCATAATTGTGCGACCTTGGAGAAATTTCTTGACCTCTTTTTCTTTCAATCACTTTATCTTTAAATTGGACAGAATAATCATTCATGCCTCATAGATTGTAGTGAGGGGCATATTGAAAGATGTTGGTAATGCTCTGGCTTGTAAGCAACTAAAAGCATTAGTCGTCACGATCGTCACCTTCATTGCCGTCTCTAGTCCTCGTGTCCTGAGGACACTGAGGCTGCGAGAGTGAGATACCCCCTTCCAGTGACGTAGGCAGTACATTGTAGGTCCAGGACGCTAGCCTCGGTTGGTCTGTGTATTGCCCAGAAGTATCTGTTAGACTGTGATATCTTTCCTGCCTTTCTACACAATCTGGAAAAAATAAGTTGATCGGTTCTGCTTATGACCTGTGGACAAGGTTGCTCCATCATCATGGGTGAATGGGAGTCCCTTGCACTGTTTGTACATCTCCAGTTGAGAACAGGGCAATGGTCCCTGTCCTGGGCAGTGTGGGCTTTGGAGTTCACCAGACCTGAATCTGAGTCCTTAATGCAGCACTGTATGACCTGGGCCCAACTTTTGTTTATTTGTTGCTTTTTTTCTTGCTTCTTTGGGTGTTTTTAGGACCTCAGATGTACAAACTGGACTCCTAGTAATCCTTGGTTAATGATGCACTCTCATCTGTGTTCCCTCTTTATTTATTTGGTTATTTTTTAAATGCAGTAAGACCAATGAGACCACCTTCCCACACAAAAGCTAGGATTTGACAGTAATCCAGTAAACCATCTAACCATTGGGCTGTTCCCTCATTTCATCCCAGCTCCGCCTGCATTGACCTCATCCTGAGTCTCACATTTATTACTCCTTTATTTTCCTTTACATGCAATCTTATTGCATTCATAAGTATTCTGAAAAAGACACTTTTAATCATGATTGTTTTTTACTTTCTGAAGAGGACATAATGTTGCATGTAATCCTTTGAGATTAGCCTTTTACTGGGGAGATTCAGCTCCATTCTGATATGCTGTACTACATTTACTTTGTTCTATTGTTTGTTTAATATTCAAATGTATAAGACATTCCATAGTTTATTTATACACTCACTTGTTGATGGGGCATTTGTGTATCTTCAGGATTTTACTGTTGTGGAGAGAGCTGTTTTGACATTATTGAACATAACTCTTCATGCACATGTCCAAGAATTTCTCTTGGATAGGAGTGGAATTGCTGGATCATAGGGTTTAACTTCAGGATATATTACCAAATTGTTTTCCAAAGTTGGTTGCCCCATTTGTCACTCTCCTTGGAATATAGATCCACGGTCCTTTAACACTTGGAATTGTTAGACTTTTTCATTTGTGCTAATTGAATGGGTATAAAATGGTTATCTCATTGGGGGTTTTAATTTACATTTCTCTGACAATTAATGATGATGAATACTTCTTCTCATGCTTATTGGCCATATGTCTTTGTTCTGAAATGTCTCTTCATATATTTTGATCGCTTTTCTCTTGGGTTGTCATTTTCTTACCGGTTTGTAGGAGATGTTGGGCAAGTTACTTGATCGTTTTTGAGATAATTTCTGCATCTGCAAAGATGAGGATGGGACTTCCCTGGTGGCGCAGTGGTTGGGAGTCTGCCTGCTAATGCAGGGGACATGGGTTCAAGCCCTGGTCCGGGAAGATCCCACATGCCACAGAGCAACTAAGTTTGTGCACCACAACTACTGAGCCTGTGCTCTAGAGCCCACAAGCCACAACTACTGAGCCTGCATGCCACAACTACTGAAGTCCGTGCGCCTAGAGCCCGTGCTCTGCAACAAGAGAAGCCACCGCAATGAGAAGCCCACGCACCGCAACGAAGAGTAGCCCCCGCTCGCCGCAACTAGAGAAAGCCCGTGTGCAGCAACGAAGACCCAACACAGCCAAAAATAAATAAATAAATTTATTTATTTTTTTAAAAAATGGGGATGATAATTCAGTGTTCAGAGGGTTGATTTTCGGATTCATGTTTACATATGATACCATAAATACTGACATAGAGCACAACAGATGATCAAAAAAAAAGTTCTTGCTCGCTGCTTTAGTGAGCAAAAACTAACTTTGGAGCCTCCGTTTGGTAGACTGGCTTTGTTGGAATTTGCCCCATTTGCTTAGTTGGAGAATCTCTGCTTATTGGCCTGGGCAGTGTAGTCCTACTAATATTTTTATACTTTAGGGAATAAAGCAGTTCAATGAACTCAGACTCCCTTGGAAGAAATACAGGGAAAGAAAGTGGAAGGGAAGAACTTCAGTGGAGTCCTTGGAAAAATGAAGGAAAAAAAAATCAGTATCACTATTCCATTTTGCTCTCAATAGCCCTGTCTGTAGATGTTTGAAGTGTGTATTCATACGGCAATGGGGGAAACTAAGGAGTTTTTAAATGCTCATCTACATAATTAAACTGAAAATTCGATACCAAGCAAAAGATTCTGCGGCGCTGCTTGGGAGCCGGCGGTCATAGGAAGCCCTGTGTGACTTGAGGCGTTCTGTTCGCTGCTGCTGAAGCTCCTTCCACAGCACTTTTCCGAGTGCTGCAGTCATGCAGAGAAGCTACAGAAGGAACCAGGAAGACTATTAGGAGACGGATCTGAAAGACACTGTAAGATACTGTGCAGTGATTTCTTCCTGCTCCTGGCTTGTTTTTCGAGCGTTGAAGTCAAGGAGAGTAGCTGGATGTGGTAGGAAAACAATTGCTTTACCGTGCGTGGTTCTGTTTGTGTTTTGTTGAGTCTATTCTTGGAGGAATAGAAGCCAGGATGCCAGAGCTCCAGTCACTTTGAAATCGCTGCACTGCAGTATGCCATCCTTCATCTGCCTCTATCTATGCTCAAAGTCCCTCTTAGGATTTGGAGGTAATGTTTTCATCTTCCTAACATGAATAGTACTTATGAGAAATGACCGTTTTTAGGGATTTGCTCTTAATTGGATAAATATTTAAGCAAGTCCACATGTAAATTCAACCAGGAAAATGTGGAAATTCTTCTTTAGTGCCTGATGCCTCTGAAAATGTTGGTTCATTCATGACGTTGCTATGTTGATTGTTCTCTAGTTTTCCTCTGGTTTAAAAGCTTTGCTTTTCAGCTTTTAGTAGGAAAATCTGGAAATAAGAACAGACGAAGTTTAGCAACAATGTCACCTCACGTTTCCCTTTGTCCTTCTTAGTCTCCGCCAGTCTGATTCATCAGAAACGCTTTGCTCTAAGGGTACATCTTAGAGAGTTTGGAAACAGCTTTTAGTTGTGATGGCAACTTCAGTTGAAGAAATGGTTAAGAGAAAAGTTTGAATGCTCTCCAAAGACAAGAATGCCACGGGCTTATGCTCAGGTTTTGCAGTTCACAAGTTGTAATTCACTTTCCTTTGTGCCAAGAATTACACAGATGAATAGTCAAATATAACTTAAATTATTTCGTAAGTAATTGTAAAAAACAACTTCATTAAAACATGGATGATACATATACCTCAAAGGGATGAAACTGCCCATCAGTCAACCTATTTCAGGCTGGAGAGTCTCATTCCTGGCTCCCTCGGTGGCTTTTGTCGGGCTTTTGTAGATCATTGGGAAAATGAATTTTAACAATACTTGGTGTTAGAAGTGACTAATTAGCAAGGTATGTATACAGAAACTCAGAGAGGGTTTTCAGTGGGCTCTTCTCCTGTTGAAATGTATTGATCTTGACATGTATTTAATCAAGAGGGTTCTTAATCTTTCCAAAGGAGCTGCTTCCTATCTGTCATCTTCCTCATCCTGAGAGACACGGGGCTTTGGATGAACAGGAACGTAACCCCTTTCCTGCCAACTACTGAGTTGCTAATTTCTCTTAATTCTTTCCTTTTCTGATAGTAACTTTCAAAAACATTATTATTAGCTGGGAGATTTTGGTGTGATATTTTGAGTATTATCCTTATAGTGTACCACATTATATTTTCCTTTGATTGTCTGCTTCTGAAATATTTCTTACATTATTTTTTCAGTGAATCCAGAAATTTTTGCAAAACTCTACAAAAATTAACTTTCTATTATGGAAGTTACAGAGAAAATAGGCCTCCCTTAATAGAGCTGTTTTGCTTCAAATGAACTTTGATAGAATGTACCTTTTAGTTGCAAATTGGTGAGAAATTATTTGTACAGAAAATCCAAATCTTGCCCCTCGTTGTTATTGGTACCTGTAGTTTTAGTCACACTTTATTTATGTATTTATTTATTAAAAGTTCGGTTTTATTTATTTATTTTTAATTAATTTATTTATTAATTTTTGGCTGCGTTGGGTCTTCGTTGCTGCGTGCAGGCTTTCTCTAGTTGCCACGAGCGGGGGCTACTCTTTGTTGTGGTGCGCAGGCTTCTCATTGCGGTGGCTTCTCTTGTTGCAGAGCATAGGCTCTAGGCGTGCGGGCTCAGTAGTTGTGGCACACAGTCTCAGTAGTTGTGGCTCGGGGGCTCTAGAGCACAGGCTCAGTAGTTGTGGCGCACGGGCTTAGTTGCTCTGCGGCATGTGGGATCTTCCCAGACCAGGGCTCAAACCCATGTCCCCTGCATTGGCAGGCAGATTATTAACTACCACGCTACCAGGGAAGTCCCTGTTCACACTTTATGTGTAAGGAGGGTAAGAACCAGAGAGGTTTGAATGACTCAGAATTAAACAGGAAATAGTGGAACAAACAGAGGGACCTAAGAACAGAAAGCAGTCTCTTCCCTCCAGGTTGAGAACTTTCTCCCCACCAGTAGCCATCCCTACGGCACCAGTTGCCAGCCCTATGGTACCAGTGTGGTCTAACTGAAGTAGTAGGCATGCACTGGAATCTGGTGGGCACACTTGGAGAACTTATGATAAAGGCAGGTTATGAAGGGCTTTATAAGTTGGATGGAAGAGGCTAGAAATGAGAAAAGTTGTGTCAGGGGGCTCCCAAATTCAGTGACTTGCTAGGAGGACCCATAATATTCAGCATACATTTGTGCTCACAGCTGAGATTAATTACAGCAAAATGTTGCAGAGCAAAAGCAGCAAAGGGAAAAGGTACATGGGTGATGCCTTGGGGAAACCAGCCCTGAGCTTCCAAAGGTCCATGTAGTCACACAGGACATGCCTAATTCCTCCAGCAACAAACTGACAACACGTGGAAAATGTTGTCCACCTGGGAGCTTACTAGAGACTCCATGCCCAGGAGTTTTACTGGGGGCTGGTCCCATGGACATCCTCTTCCGAGTACCCATCAGAATTCCAGGCTCCCAGAAGGAAAGCGGGTGTTCGGCATAAGCCACATTGTTTGTACCAACAGTTTGGGCCCAGCAAGTCACCTGATCAGTTGGGAGCAAAGGGAACTCTTTCCCAATCCAAGTTCCCAGGCACCAGCCAAGGGCCACCCTTGCAAGCAGGGCTTTCTAAGGATAGCATCTCAACCCTGCTGTGCTAACTCTTTTCTGCACAGGAGCTATTGTAGGTTATTGAACAGCTACAGTGACCTTGAAAACCATTGTTCAAAAGATTTCATTGGAGTGGAGTGGAGAACAGAGTGGAGTAGTTGGTGAGAGACTGGAGCCGGGAGATTGGAAATAATCCAGTCCAAATCTCAGATATCAGTGTGAGAATAAAAAGAGGAGGGATAGATGTAAGAGATAGCTGGCCAGGAGAATAAATGGTTTGGAGATAAGGAAGAAGGGAATAGGAAGACGTTTTCAAGTCTGGGAGATGAAATACCTGGTAGGTTTTTTTCTGGCAGAAGAGGATTACTTAGGTAGAGCCACTCGATGGGAAGGGAAACATTCTAAATTCTGGATATATTGATATAATATATAATTTATATATATTATATATTATGTTTAGGATATATTATTTTTATTATAATATGTATATTATATATTATAAAATAATCAAAGTATATGTATATTTATTGTATATATTATAAAATATGCATATTTTACCACCAATGAAATACATTCAAGATATTGGTAAATTATTTAAAAAACTGATTCTAACATGAAATTCATGTCCATGGTATATTCTTGTGCCATGATTAGACAAGTAGAGTAAATCACATAATAAAATAATTAGTGTTGAGAGGAAAATTTGACTTGTAGTAGCAGTGAAGGAGACACTGTTAACATACATAATTTTAACCTAGAAATAGTATTCACGTCATTTAAAAGTATTTATTTTCGGCAACTTTTTCCAGCTTTTTATTCTACTTACCACTCATTGACAGTTGGAACGCTTTACCTGAGCTGTCTAATCTCATCTTGATTTTTTAAAAAACATAAATAGCTCATGTTTTCTTATGTGTTTGCAAGTAAGAAAGAAGTAGCCTGTGAGCAATCCCCTAGAGGTTTCTGTGCTGTATGTCCAGCCAGATGGCTTCTGAGAGTCCACAGTTACATTTCCTCCCCATAGTTACTACATTAAATATCCAAGTCCTATTTATTGATTATAATATAACTGCTTTTGATCAGAAAAATAATCATTTCACTTAGCCAGAACAACATTTCAACATTCTACGTGTGTTTTGTTTTGTTTTCTTTAATGAAGGTTTTCTCTCACTTGTGGGCACAGAAAGTATAGTAACAGGTTTGGGATAATTTTTAGACTTGCATGTGTGGGGGACACATGTGATGCAGGAGTTGGGCAAAACTACTTCATAAATATGTATTGTGGAGATGACATTCTTATGTTATACAAATTGGATGTGTCATGATTTTAAATGTCACTTTCGGATTTCATGTAAGAAATTCCTGACTGGCATTTTCTCGACTTTCCTTAGAAGTGACCCCGTAGCCATGGAAACTTACTTCCAGTTCCTTGCTGCTCAAAAGTGAGATTTTTCTCTTTCCTTCTTGCGAGCCCTCCCAGCCCCACCTACTCCTGTTCCTCAGAACTCTTGCCATCTGCTTTAAATGTCAGGACTCCCGTAAGTAGGGGGAGGGATAGGGCGTCCTTCATTCCACTTGGATTCACAAAGTGGAGGTGTAAAAACAGGAAGAGGATTATCTTCTTTATCTTCCATGAGACTGTTTTGTTTGTTGTTAATTTTTAAAACTCATATCCCATGTTGCTCTTAAGTACTTGAATTAGGCACACCAATTGTTCAAATAGAATAAATGGTTGAGGAAGTCAGAGTTAAAAGACAGTATGGGAATGAAAAAGCAAAGCCAGGACTAGATGAATCTGAGAGGTGTATACCTTCATGCCTTGTGGATGAGGTAGGTTGCAGATTTGGCTCTTAGGTTCCTAGCAGGGAAAGTGAAGAGGAAAACATAATCAGTGACAGATTTGAAATACCTGTAAGATAAAAACCCAAGTTTTCCAAATCCTAAAACCCAAGAGGAGAGTCTTCCGTAGATGTTCTTTAAGGGTAATGTAAAGGACAATAATTCACCAGCACCCTGTAACAGATAGTGAGACTCATTTGGCTGTTGACTAGGATGTCATCAATATATGCTTATTTATATGCTGCACAAACCTACTTGAGCGGAAGCAGTTCTAAAAAGACCACTGATTCCCAGTACACAGTCCTGTCCATAAGCAAAATTCAGGAAATTCAGAGGAATAGGCAGCCCTATATCCTTCGGGTGATTCTATTCATGAATGTATTTCTCCCAACTGGGCTTTTAATAAGAATTACTCAACACAGAATATTGGTTTATTATTTCTGACTAAAACCAGGAGTGGCAGTGTTGCCAAAGTATCTAGGGGTCAATGGAGGAAGTATTGCTGAACCAAACTTGGGTCCACTCGCCTGAGTAAAGCCAATCTGTTGACACCGGTTGTGGTGAAGGAAAGTGCAGCATTTATTGCAGGCGCCAAGCAAGGAGTCGAGGTAGCTAGTGCTTAAAAGGCCTGAACTCCCCAAAGCTTTCAGGGAAAAGTTTTTAAAGACAGGGGAGGGGAGGGGGGTTGTGGGGTGTGTGATCAGCTTGTGGACAGTCTTCTGATTGGTTGGTGGCAAGATAATCGGGAATCAACATCATCAACCTTCTGGTTCCAAATGGTCTGGGGTCTACACGCTTGTGGGCAGCATGCAGTTAGCTTCTTCCACCTGGTGGGGGTTTGAGTATCTGCAAAACTGCTCAGAGAACATGGCTCAGAATATTATCTATAGCCCTTGAGAAGGAAGTAAAGGTCCCTGACTTTGTTTAATGGCTGAACTATTATTATTTTGTCTTGCTTGACTGTTTACCTTTCTTTCTGCATTTTCTCACTTCTCTGATTAAATTTACTCTTTGGAACTCGGGGAAGGCCTAGGAGGCTAAAGTTTTTCTACGGACAAGAGGCAGGTGGAGGACATGGTGAGGGGGGTGTGGCTCTGTTCCAGGAAGGCCCCATAGGGTCCTCCTTGGCTACAGAAGGACACAGTTAATTTTCAATAGCAAAATTTAAGAACACATCCCTGAATGGATGGTCACTGTGGCTTCACTCAGGGATGAAACAAGGGAGGACCCCATAGCAGGGATAAACATCTTCCTCCAAAAATAGTTCTGGATCCACTTCAGACCAACAGAGAACATGATTCTATCTCAGGTTGTCTTACCTTTATAGCAGTTATTTGGAAAAGTTAAAAATTTGGGCTAGGAATCATGGAACAACCACATTGCTCAGAAATGAAATGTCATTAAAAGCACAGTATGTTATGCCCACTGGAAAAGAAGTCTTAAAATGCATCATGCTGAAATGCAACGAACTACCCATGAGCGACGAATCCTCAGGGGCCTAGCATTTGGTACAGACAGTCTGAAAAAATAAACTCCAAGAGATGATGCTTAAATTTGGATCACATTCCTGCTCATTTCAAAATAGAGGCAAGCCGACCTATAGAACGTTTGCATTCCTTTCTCTAAAGAATAGTTTTTTAATTAGCAGGTCAATGTATTTGAAAATGGAATTTTATTTGACATAAACTAATGGTTCAACGGTGAGGAAATTTAGAGCCCATATGTATTTCTGATACCTCTTGGAATGCTTTCAGATGTGCTCACAACCACTTTTCTCAGAGTACCTGACTTCAGAATGCCAGAAGTTTTCCACTTTACCCTTCAAAGTGTGCTAGTGTAATGGAGAAGTCCATTTCAAAGCAATGCACATAATCTAAATTCTCCATGTGTACTGCACTTATATTCAGAAAGAAAGAAAGTCTTTAAAAATTTGGTGTTTGATAAGAAAGAAATACAGACTATTCAGTACAATGAAACCTGTTTTATTTCAAGGATGACGAAGTTCGATGGAAAATGCTGATAAGCTTGCTTTCCATAATGACTTCAGTCTGCTCCCTAACGTGACATCTCTTACCACATCTCTGTTGCCAGGCAACAACAGAGAAATAAAACCTGTGTGAGTAAGGAAAGTTTCCTATGTAAGAATCGGTTGTATTCTTTAAGCGGGTAAACTGCTTATTTAGAATTTTAAATACTTTTTTTTCATGTTAAAAATATTATCAGTGGCCATTCAGCGCCCAAGCCAGCCACTGTAAGTCTGTTCAATGCCCGATGCTCTTGAAGGATTGAAAAGTAGCACCTTTCCTAGCCAGAGTGAATAGGATGGGTAGTAAACCCTCTACCTCTAGGCGTCCTCCTTATAAGAATTATAACAACTGTACCAAAACTAACAAATAATACTCTTTTTAAAGACTCATTAGTAAGAGAAAGACAAATATCATATGACATCACATATGATGATATGTGGAATCTAAAAAAATGATACAAATGAACTTATTTACAAGACAGAAATAGATTCACAGCCATAGAAAACAAACTTATGGTTACCAGAGGGGATAGAGGGGGCGATAAATTAGGAGTTTGGGATTAACATATACACACTTCTATATATCAATATAAAATAGATAAACAAGGACCTACTGTATAGCACAGGGAACTAAACTCAATATCTTGTAATAACCTATAATGGGAAAAGAATTTGAAAAAATATATATAAGTATCTATAACTGAATCACTTTGCTGTACACTTGGAACTAACACAACGTTGTAAATTAACCATACTTCAATTTAAAAAGAGTGAATTATCAAAAAAATTGATCATAGTAAATAAATTCCAATGTTTTGAGCACAGAAAAAGACTCAGTGTGCATTTTAGAAAGTTTGAATCATAAATAGTAAATATATAAAAGAAAACAGCACTGACTACAAGTTTTGAAGGGGTGTGTCTTCAGCTCTAAGCAAAGTTCATCTAGCTGTATAGCTGGACTTTGCTATAAAAGTACCACAATTTAATTATACCTATGATTTGGTATGAATTATACCAATATATTGCCATAGGGAAATATCAATATATTAAGAATTCCAACTAGGGATACCAGATAAACATCCTCCATTCAGATGCATTGAAAGTTAGCTATGGAAAGCTGTCTCCTCTTGGGACATACACAGAGGAGAAGAAGCAAGATCTTCACTTCTGCATAAGAGAAATACACATCTCTCGGTTAGTCACCAAACCTAGTGTTATGAACTGTGTAGTAAAATACATTTGCCCCTTAAGAGGCCAAGAATATGCTCCTCTCTCATCCCTCCCTCTCATCCCTCAGGTGGGCTACTCATTCACAATGGGGGTATCCCGGATTTGAGGACTGCTTTGTATATTACACCTCAGCAACGTTTTAATCTAATTGTTCACAAGCCCTGCTGACTCTTAATTGCTGTTTTGGTCATGCACACAGCAGTGACAGTGATTCCAAACTAGAAAGTGAGTGATTGACAAAAAGTGAGTGATTGAAACATTTGATTAACTTCATACAATAAGTACCAATACTTGGTAAAAATATTTGGAGGTAGCCGACCACCCTGTTTAAAATGCAGCCATCAAACTAAAAATGTTCTGCTCACCAAAACAGATTCTGCAGTTATTATTTTGTTTCCTTATTTTTTCCTTTAGTTTGCCTCTAGATCTGAAGGCCTAATTTTGAGTATTCCTATTCCAGATTACTGAAAATTGTCCTAAAAAGCTGTGCAATCCTGTTGAAAGGAAACGTTGCCCAATCAAATCTACAGATTATAATCAGGATACATTTTATAGGGACTTCCCTGGTGGTCCAGTGGTTAAGAGTTCCCACTTCCAATGAAGGGGCCGTGGGAACTAAAATCCCACATGCAGACTGGTGCAGCCAAAAAAAAAAAAAGATACATTTTGTAAAATTGTATTTATGGAAAAGTTCCTTAGGAGATGGCATAACCAGCACTAAACTCAATCTTTTAAGCAGTTCCTCAAGTTTTTATAACTGAAAGTCTTGGTTTTCTTTTTCTAATTTTTCAGCTTGAGTTTCCTAAAGAATTCTGTAAGTTCAAAGCATGTCCAGGGCTATGCCAGGGCTCTTTGAAGAAGTGGTTAACACACAACAATGTATTCAATAACAACTTCTTAATTTGGAAATTCAGGGGTCTGAAAATATGGACTTGAAGAGCAAAATATTTCACTTGGTTCCTCCATTAGAGAACCTGGGAATAATCTGTATATACACTACTAGGAAGATGCCTTGGGGAAGGTTACTGGAACTTCGTTAGTCTCTGCTCTTGTTGACAAATAATCAGTATCACCCACAGATGTTTTGCATTTAATCAGGGCTCCCTGGGGAACCTCCTAGCAAACATGCAGATACCTCTGGGAAATCTAGATCCATATTTTCACATTGAGTGTTTCAAAAACAATCTTTGATATTTCAACAAAGCCTGTGCTTTCTCTCATACCTTTTTTTTTTTTCTTTTTAACCGTCCAGAAGAATTGGTATAAACCATAGTGGAAGGAGAAGGAAAGCTTTTGAGTATGGATGGGATGGTACTCCATTGAGGGCCAGCAGTCTTCACATTTTTTTGCTTCTGTCTCACCTTAAAAAAGTTTGAAAAACTATGTACCCCTTGAACATTTTTAGGCTCACATCTAAATGCTTTTATGTTAAATTTTTTCATGTTAAATGGTTATACAGCATGTGGTTTCAGCTATCATGCATATATTATACTTTTCATAATCAAAAAAGTACATCACTCTTTTATACGTATCTTTTAAGTATCATAGCAATTTGCTATCTGTCATCATCTATTTTATAAGGACAGGAACAAACTTCTCTCTTACAGGTATTTTGCATCATTTCTTTTTCTCCTTAAACTTTTATTTATTTCTACTTCCTCCACAGACTATTACCCTCATGTGATATTTTTATGCTTGAAAGTATTTTATTGATTACCTATCATAATTGTCTGCAAAAAATGGGTATATAAATTGAAATTTGAACTTTCGTTTTATGTGACCATAACGTTCTAAGTTTGAAAAATATTTTCTGGATTAAGTGATTAATTATTAGCAGTAGATGCTTTGATCTAAACAACACCAATATATTACATACTATGATAAAAAAACATAAAAAGTAAAATGTTATTGGAAATTAATCTCTTTATAAGACAGGTAGAGCATTTTTTCTGTTAGTTTATGTATTTGTGGGTAAATATTACATAGTGCTAAGATGAGACAAGGTTCAGCAAAATCCTTCCTTCCCTCCCTCCTTCCTTTTTTCTTCTTTTTCTTTCTCCATTTCTTAGATAAACACAATCAAAATTGTTGAGGTACAAAAGTAGATGTAAATGGAAGAAGAACCATACTACAGCAAATGTTCCCCAATTCTTTGAATATAATATATATTATATAATATATGATATGATGTGAGCTACTTCATTTTGCCCTTCCTCAGTTTGGTTGAGTGGAAAAGATGAGAATTTACCTGAGTTGTGAAAGATTCGTTAATCAGTCACCAAATTATTTCCAATCAGTGAAGAACTTGACTTTGGCAGTCTTTGGCTAGTCCCCTTTCTTGCCCTCCAGAGGGTCACCATCCTGGGATGACATGCTACACAGCTTAGGCATGGGAGCTGGTGTGCCTTCACCTTGTCCAGTGGGAGGAAGGGGCTTATGAAGTAGGAGGTGAGAAAGGAGAACCTCAGAATGCAGACGCTTTCTCAGGCAGATCTGTTTTAGGGTCTGAAGGTTAAGAATCCAGAAACTGAGTCCCTTACAACTAGACAAGTGCCAGCATCTTCCTTCAAAATAATTTTGTGTGCTCCTGGAGGCATCCGTATTCCAGTTTGAAGAGCATTATTGTAGATGATAAATATTTTGCTATGCGGTGGTTTGTTTGAGGGAAAAGTTCTGATGATGTGTTTAGTTGTCCTATCATTGTCACCATTATTTGAAAAAAAGCCCTATTAGGTAGAATTCTGATGTCTGTGTCCCACCCCACGTTGTCCGATGTCTCCCCGCTCCTCTTATTCAATACACAAACTTGATAGAGGATGTGAAAGGCTCAGGGAATCGGGGTTCCACTGGTGCAAAGGAATTTAGTAGGAGTGGAGGAGTCGGGAAAGGAAATGAGAATTTTTGTTTCCTTGGAAACTTAGGTGAAAAAGTGAGGTGACAAAGTTGAGCTTCCTCGACTTCCTGACCCATTACTTATAAACTTATATATATATTATACCTAAGCCCATCTTCCTCTCATTTCTGAGGATGAGGGGTCCTTCTCAGCTCAAGGACGTTGCCTCCATCTGTGCCCTCCATCCATCTCCTCCAGAATGTTGCCCAGGGACCCACCACCTGCTCCATTATTCCATCCTCTCTTCTGTGGTTCTCTCCCCTTGAGGTATGATCACGTTCAAGTCTATCTCATCCTCATCAACCCCTTTCCTTGATCCATTTCTTACTAGCAACTGTCTCTCTCCTTACCTTATCTACTTCCTCATCTCTAAAATGGCAGTAATAATAGTAGCTACATGATAGTTACTGAGAGAATTATATGAACTAATACGTGCAAAAGATCCAGAGCCCTGTCTTCCCCTATAAGACGTCAATGAGTTAGCAATTCTTATTAGCCAAGTTTATTGATATTTAAATGTCTGCATTTATTTCTTTCTTTTCAATCCACTGAATTATTTATCCCCAAAAGTCAGGAGAAATTGCTCTGGCAAGGCCACTTGTGACACTTGTATTTTAAATCCAGTGGACTCTTCTCAATCCCTATGTTTGTGGATGACATAACTAGCTCTACGTAGTCTCTCCCTGACAGTTTCCTCCTGGTCTTCCTCACAGCCATCCTCTCTCACACCCAACCCCTGACCACAAGTGACCCCAAGAGTTCTATCTTTGGCCCAACTCCTTATTTTTATCCATGTTGCCTCTGTGATCCTAATATCCCCTGATCTTCAAGCAAATATTTTATTGACTGTCAGAAATACGAGCTCAATACCTTGCACACAACTCAGATTCAACATGGACACAACAAAATTGATCATTCATCTCACATTCTTTCCCATCTCCCCCAACAACGTAATTCTTCACCCCATTTCTTTATCAATAAATGGCACCACCAACAACCATAGTCACCTAAGCTAGACACCTAGATTCATCACAGACCCCTCCTTTCATAGTCAGACAGTTAATTCAGTCTAAACTTGGGCCTTGGGTGGAAACTGTGTCAAGAAATGGGACATCAAGTCCTGTCAGTTTTCTCTTCTGTATATTTCTCAATCCATCTCATTTTTCCCACCCCTACTGTTAGTGCCCTAATAATAACTTAATATAACAATGACAATAACTCATTTATTAATATTATGATTTATTATTTCTTGCTGAAAGGATAGCAGAGCCCTTCTATTTGGGGCCTCTGTCACTAACCAGTCTTAATCTCAACAATCCTTTCTCCCAAATGCCTTCAGAATGATAGCTCTGAAATACGCATCTAATCACGTTGCTCCCCTGACTACCACCCATCACCCAAAGGTAAAATTCAAGGACTTACCTTAATAGACAGAATCATCAATCACCTCGGCCTTACCTGCCTCTGTTCAATTTTTTTCCCATCCTCCCTTCTCACAGAGTTCCCCATACGCCTGACTGTTTCAAAGATCCTGTGTCTTTTCTAATTCAATTGTTCCTTCTGCCTGGAACCCCATTCCCCATCCTCATCCCATCCTTCTTCTTTCTAAACCCCTGTTCATCCAGTAAGACTCAGCTCAGGCTGGGCTGGGTGTTCTCATAGCACCTTGGCTTATCTCCAGCTGAGCATCCCCAAGTGAAGTGAAAGGATTTGTTCACATGTCTGTTCTCCCACTGGACAAGTAACAAGTCTATTTCTCCCCCCAAAGACCAGCTCTCTTTGTCCTTGCTAAGTACTAAGTAGTACTAAGTCACATAGTAAGTGCTCAATAAAAACATCTGAACAGAACTGCATAGAAACAGGGCTGGGAAGGTGCCAAGGGGCTCTGACAGGCCCCAAAGTGGTGGTGTGCAGACAAGAGCTTTGGGGACTTATGTGGCTGAGTGATGGGGATGGGATATCACAGGGTGGCCAGTCAGAGACAGGCTGTTCATCATCGGCATTGTCAATGTTGTCTCCGTCATCACCATCACCACAGTCAACACTGATTGGGTCCCTGCGATGTACCAGGCACGGCTTGTTTCATTTAATCATCTTTCTAGCTCTATGAGGTAGGTACCCTGAGTTGTCCCCTGTCTATTGACGAAGAAACTGAGCCTTAGAGAGATTGAGTGACTTGCCCAAGGTCACACAGCTCATAACTGGTTGAGGGAGGAACAGAAGTGGGTTATATGACTAATTCTTCTTTTATCTAAGCTAGTGACGATCCCCGTTTTCACTGTTTAACTCCTGTTCATCCTTCAAGAAACGATTCAGTTTGTAAACAGAGCAGCTAAGCAAAATTTTTAACTCTTGTTGTTTAGCTCTTATTTTGAAATAATTTTAGACATAACAGAGGAGCTGTAAAAATAATAAGAAAGTTCCTGTATATCCCACACCCAGCTACCCCTGACGATAACAACTTCCATAAAAATAGTACAATAATAGAAACTAAGACATGGGTACAATACTATAAACTACAGACTGTTCAGATTTCACAGTTTTCCACTGATGTCCTTTTTCTGTTCCAGGATCCATTCCGGATCTCACCTTACACATTAGTTCACTTAATGGGACCTCCTTCATCTCCTCTAATCTTGTCTGTCATGGCCTTGGTATATTGAAAGACTAACTCTAGATATTTTGTAGAATGTCCTTCCATTTGGCTTTGTCTCATGTGTTCCCATGATTAGACTGAGGTTATGCATTTAGGAGAAGAACCTGTATAGGTGACGTGAACTCTCAGGGCATCATGTCAGGGGGCCTGTGACCTCTATGTTAACTTCTTATTATTGATGATGTTAACTTTCATCAGTTGGTGAAGGTGGTTCTGACTGTGAGGGTAACACGTATCCTTTTGTAGTTAAGAAATATATGTGGAGAGATACTTTGAAACTAGGCAACTTACATTTTTACCCCCTAATTTTAGCATTCATCAATGGATGCTGCCTGGAGCCATTATTCCTGTGGTTTTCTAATGGTGATTTTTCTATTTCCTTCATTCAGCCTACAATTATTAGTTGGAATTCTTCTGTAAGAGTTGTTCCTTCTACTTTCATGTATTTATTCAGTCATTTTTTTATAATAGGACAGACTCGTGCATATTTACTTGATTCTTTGGGTTATAATCCAATACTATTCTTCTTATTATTATTATTTTTTGCTCAGATTGTTCCAGCCTTGGCCATTAGGAGCTCCTGTGTCCCTTCTATATGCCCCCCAACTTTATTTTTTAGCACTTTCTTACCTTAAAGCCCTAAGGATGCTCCAGTTTCAGCAAATGAAGCATATTTTTTACATTAATTACAACTATGTATCCTACTTGAAAATTAAAATTTCTCATTGGACACCTCATTAAGTCCAATGAAAGCCTCTTATGAAGGATTTACCTCTTACGGCCATAAGAAAACCACGGAAGATAATACGTTCTTTGTTCTTTTCCCCCAATATAAAGTCATGGAAATTACTCTGTAAAGTATGGAATGTAACATTCAAGTCACATAACAAGGCCTACCATTCAATTTCCTTTCAATAAACGTGCAAATGTTCTCCTTCCTGATCAATGTACCCGAACAAATGTAGACTTTCAGAATGGTGCAGTGGGGTATCCTGCAGTGTTCTCTAGAACCTTTAGGATCTGCTTTTAGGAACTTTTAATTCCCGTATTTAGATGAAATTGTACTTTACCTGAGGCTTTGACTTAGTTCAGTAACCTGTTGTCTCTTGAATTAAGTTTGAAAAAGTTAAAATTAAAAAGTTACTCTTATCAGGCAGATTGTGCTGCCCAAATTGTTTCGTCTTTCTAAATGCTTCCCTGGGGAGCTTTTTCTTAAAAATTAATTTTAAGCTAGGGATGAGATTTCTTCATTCTTAAAGTTACTGAATCTAGGCTAATGTAGACTGTGGTTGTCCCCCATCCATCACTCATCAGACACTTGCTATGCAATTAATCAAGGGAACCCACCTAATTTTAGGTTCAGCTTTAATCAGTTCTTGTGCTACCTCCATTTTTATATTACCCTTTTATACAAACACCTTAGATTACTTTCAACATTTCTGTAACTCAGAGTTGCAGGAGAGCACAAGATTTTGAGAGGATTTGTAGGGACAGGAGCATCTTGGGGACAGTCAGTGGAGGTGCATATATATTCATGTCTGGATGGTATCATAGTGTTTGAGACAAAGATCAAAATAAGATGGAAAAGAAAAAATAAGCTACCTGTAGAGGTAGGCTAAATAACATGTTCGTGTTTTAGCATGCATAAAGGCGAAATTTTGAGTATAATAACTAATGTCATAATATAGGTGCAGTATAATGAATTTTCTCTCGTCTTACTAGAAAAACTGTTAATTATGTGGTAGGTGAAAAATATTTCATTTAGATCACATACCAAGAATCTGAGATAGTAATTAAACTGTCAGTAATTGTGTTTAGTCTTCATTGGTTTTTCTAGGGAAGCAACCAAGTAAATATTGCATGATTGATATGAACTGCAAGGTTTCAAATTAAACCAAATAACCGTGAATTTATAAACACTTACAGCCATAAGTTCACTTGTAGATCGATTATTTGGAACTCAGAAGACAATTTCGCATAGAAAGACTGTTGTAGTGGTTGGCTTCCCAGGTAACTGGACGGAAGTCTGTTTCATCCACGATGCATTTGAAGAATGGATAAACTGTAGTATTTTACTTCCACCGAATTGATGTTTTTTGCATGGCTGCTATGAAGCTTTGCTTTTGCGGTCCTATCTCTGGTGGAGGTTGAGTTAGCTAGGAGTTCACAGGTGGCCCCAATACAATATTTTCCTGGTGTCCTACGATGGGGGAAGAAGCAGGTCTCTGTTGGAAGCAGGGATTTCCTCTAGTTGAGGTAGATACTCCAGGTACCCATAACTTTGTCTCTCTCTCTCTTTGCATAAAATCAGTGTTCTAAATTAGGAACCCAGGGAAATTTTTCTTCTCCATGAATTTGAAAATAGGGCTGTTAAAAGTTCAGACTTAATAATATGAGAACATTTCATGGTAGAAAACATCATAATCTATTCTATTGATCTCCAACTTTGGAGTAACTGTGGCTGCCTCAACTTCATAAAAATAAAACTGTAGCCAAATATTTTGAAGATCACAAAGTCCTCTGCAGGAAAAAAGAAATGTATATTCATCTTCATAAGGAGTGCATGCCAAATTTTTCTTTTTTGAGGTATTCTACAGAAACGGGTCCTGGAAACTTTTCACTTTAGCAACTATCATTTAATTAATTTCAGACACTGTGTAATGTTGGCAAGGAAAATTCTCCTAAAGTTCAAAAAAACTCAGACTTGATGTAGTCTAATTGAATTAAAGCACCACTGTCAAAAACTAAGTACACTTGTAGAATATAAATGTCTGTCCTGTGGTGCCCTCTGCCAGATAATGACCCTTGGGGAAAATGAATGTATTTTTACATCAATGTGAATAATCATAGCTAACATTTACAGTGGGCTTCCTATGTGCTAGTACACTTGACATATTTGATTCTCAAGCAATGTCAGGAAGAGGGTGACGTGGTCATTCCCCCTCTGCATCAAAGACACTGAGGCCTTGAAGGATAATTTAGTGCACAGCCTGGAGATTCCAGAGCCAGGTTTAAACTCAGCTCTTAACACCTAGACCGTGCAGCTTCTATATAATTAAATCTAATACATAATTATTCTCCATACTACCAGCTTAAACGCTCCACGTAAGCATAATGGTACCTGGATACACATGCCATTCCCTGTTACCCATTTCCGGGTTTTTCTTAGGTTCATTTCTTCTTCCCATTTGAAAGGGTCTCAGAGGATTTCTGTCCACTTGCAAAGCCCTGTTCCAAGTGATTTAGGCCCCAGGTTCCATTAATCCTGCATGTTTATTGCAGGGTTCTGTTTTGGCATGGATTAAAAAAGCTTGACCACTATATGATTAAAAAAATTTTTTTTACAAATATATCAGAGTGCATTCATTCAAAGGAATGCTCTCTTCTTGGAGAGGAGAGAGGGATTTGAGTAAACACCTCTCTGCAGACAAGTGCAGTTCTACCATTTACCTGGTTGTGACCTTGGGCAGGTGCTGAACCTCTCAACTGTAAGATGGTATGTACACACTGCTATATTTAAAACGGATAACCAACAAGGACCTACTGTATAGCACAGGGAACTCCGCTCAATGTTATATGGGAGCCTGGACGGGAGGGGAGTTTGGGGTAGAATGGATACATGTATATGTATGGCTGAGTCGCTTCGCTGTGCCCCTGAAGCTATCACAACATTGTTAATCGGCTATACTCCAATATAAAATAAAAAGCTTTAAAAGAAAAATGGTACAATATAGATTTAGGGGTCTTCTGAATCTTAAGTAATAGAGTGTATTGTAAAATACTTACCAAGTGCCTGGCAGATAGCTAGTTCTCAATAAATGAGAGTTCTTTTTGTGAGTGGAGATGGTTTTGTGGCTCAGAGTCTTTTTGGAACTGCTTTTTGAACTTCCGTCCAAACTAGCACGTTAACCTCTTCTAAGAACTCAGTTGAAAGTGTTTATAGTTAAAATTCAGGGTTTTGTGTCTTTCTTTCTGTTTCTTTTTTTGATGGCCAATGGTTCTGGTCCCAGTTGACCCCTTTATTCATTAGCCTGGTGCTAAATCATTTTGCCTCCTTAAAAAAAAAAATCCATCTTCAACAACATGAGTATTTGCAGTTTTTGATGGGGTTCCCAAACACTGAGACAGGTGCTCTTGAGAACTTCTCAGATAAGTGCTTTAAAAATGCTTTCAGCAAAGGCGGCAAGACTGGGGGGAAAAAATCTTATTAGGAGCAGCACACATGTTAATATATAAGCACTTAACTCCAAGCAGATGTGATGTCCTGCACTTACCCCTCTCCATCGGGCAACATAACCGTCAGATTAGCTGTTAAGGGCTCCTGGCTGCTTCTTCCCAGCTCCTCTGTGAACGGGATTTATGAGTTCAACACACGTTCTGAAGGTCGAGAGCCATCCTTCTTCACCTTGTCAAGCAGGCTGGTTCTCCAGGGGCACCCTGCTCTGCCTCTGCATCTTGGAGCCCACTGAGGTGAGACGGAGGTGGGGAGACCTCAGGGGCCTCCTGGCTGCACTGGCCGAGGCAGGGTGGCCAAGAGGTATTATTGTGAGCTGCCCTCATAACTGCATATAATGCCACCACCATTATATGAACTTAGAGCTAAGTGCTTTCTACATTATTTCTTTCAGTCCTCTCGACGGTCCCTGAAGCAGGTTAGTCACTCAGTTTAGAAATGAGAAAGCAGATACAAGGAGATGAAGCAACACGGCCCAGGCCAAGGTCAGGGACGCAGGCGCACGGAGGAGCCAGTGGACTGACTCCAGGCCCGATGCTCTGTCCAGCACGCAGGACCGGGGACAGATGGACAGACTCGGTGTCTGCCAGGCTTCCCCTCAGTCCATCCCCGATGGCTGTCCCGATGGCTCCTCTTTGCCTGCCCTCTAATTCCTCTAACTGGATCGATCACTGAAATGCAGACAGTGAACGTGAATCAGTGGCGAAGCTCAGAGGCTGATGCTTTGGGCGGAGGAAGAATTGCGTCATTCTCCCCACCGTAGGGACAGCATTTCGAGCGCCAAATGTTCCTACTCCCGCCACACCGCTGGGAGAAATGGCAAGGTTTTGGTTCCTGCTCAGTCCCTGTCTGCAAACGATATGGATAAATATTTGAGCGCCCGCTGTGAGCCTTACTTAAGTGTCCAAGATCCTAAAGGCCTCGTTGAGTCTGGGTCTGTGCATTTGCTTTTCCTTTGTATCCAGAAGTAGTGAGCGCTTCACTAAGGCACACATCTAACCGTCATGACCGTACCGTCTCCAATGACGACGGTCTCGTGACGTTCATCTGTCATAAGTGTTCACCGAGTGTCTCTGACGTGCCAGGCAGTGTGCACGGTGGGGACACCATGGTAAGCAGCAGCAGCCCTGGGATCTGATTCTAGTGACAGGAGATGGTGGTTCATCAATCATACCACAATGCATAGGTGCCATGGTGGCACTTCCGGAGCCCTTAATGAGGGTTTATGACCCAGTTATGGAAGCTGGAAAAGAGGAATGGAAAGGGGCCAGTCTGAGCAAGCAGAGGAAGGGGGCATGGTTCAGGAGCCCGGCGAGAACTCAGGGCATTGAGGCTGCGTTAGAGGGAGTTGTCCCTGCCCTCAGAACATTGACGTGCAGATCTTCCAAGCATCCCACTTATGTCTCTGAGAGCTCACTCTTGTCGGGGGAAATTGGAGACCCGAGAAGGGACTATTACAGGCTGGAGGGTGGGGAGGGGAGATGTGCACAGATCCAGGAGATTAAGGTAAAATGCAAAGGACTTGGTGATAGAGCTGGTAAAGGAGCTGACGGAGTGAGGTGCCAGGAAGACACCAGGGTTTCTAACTTGTATGGCTGGAGACAGTGGGGTCATTCACTGAGCCCTCTAGTACCTGGTGCTAGGAGTTATTTCAGGGTTTTTATTTTAGGGTTAATGCGCCATGATACCCATACTGGAAAGTACAGCAATGAGAAAGAGATACCTGCTTCGTTCACAGAACTTGCAATCTAATCATGGAGCCGGGGAGGGAGTGTTGAAGATATTCTGTCTCCTAAGATTTGTTTAAAGTATGGCTGTGGCATAAACTTGGCAATGGTAATACACAAAGACGCTTTTTCCAAAGGGGTTGGGAGGTCTTAGCACTTGGGTGCCCTGGGGGAGGAAGAGGCTGGGGATTAGGAGACATTATTGGCAGATAAAGGAATGATCTGGTGATCATTTTGAAAAAGTCAAAAGGTGCTGTGAATCATTGAATAAGACCATAATGCAGGCCAAGTGGAAAAACACAGTACAGGCTTCAAGCCTGAGATTACAGAATCTAAGACTCATCTTTCATGGGCATGCCAAGTGCAATCAAAAGAAGTGAGCCATTTATTGGGAGCAAGTGGGATGAGAGTGATTTGTGAAGGCGGAGGGTGGACTGAACTTCTTTTCCTCCAGCAGCCTCTTAAAAGTATTCACTGCCTGATCACTGCTACATCTTTATAAATATCACCATGGCAACCACTGATATGAAAAACAATACTAGCCTGGACACTTCTGCTCCAGCTGACGTGACAACTCCCACTGCAGTGGTCATTTCCATTGTTTGTGGAGATGAGTGAGGAGGGTCCTGCCTGGACCTTGTGATATTTTCCTTTATCCTGAGAAGACAAGTGCCCATTAAATCCCCCCTGATGTTAAGTGGCATTTGGGGAGGTGGCTACACCATTCTTTATTTTCTTCTCTGAGGATGTGGCGAGAGGTGCATCCTGCTGGTGTCCTCTGTGTTGGTCTGGGGTGAGGATGGGGAATCTTTTAGGGTGGTTGGGAGACTCTGCCCAAATCAGCTCCACTAGTGGATCCGGAGGAGGTATGCTGCATATAACTCTGCACATGTTTTGACCATATATTCATTCCTCCTTATATTTAGTTTTTTCCTTCTGGATCTCTTCCTTCTGGTGTCCAGTCCCAATCCTGGGCAACCTAACTCTGTGATTCTGTCCCTCTAATCACTCTTCACCCCAGAGTCCCATCTTTTATAATCCCTGCTCCTTTCTTCATCTTTTATAATCCCTGCTCCTTTCTTCATTCTTTCATTCAGTAAACACGTATTGAAAGCCTTCCCTCTGCCAGGCATTGTTCTCTGTGGCTGGGACACCCAGGGAATAGGACCCCAGAACCCCTGCCTTTGTGGGACTCACATTGAGAATGTCAGGGGACAGACAGTAAACATAATCAGTAAGGAAATGCTGGGTATGTTAGGTTTTTTGTTTTTTAAGTAGAGTAGGGTGGGAGTGCTGAGTTAGCTGGGTCCGTTTATAATCAGGTCTGCCCGGGCTCTTTGAGGAGGCGGCACGTGATCAGACTTGAAGGAGATGAGATGTCAGCATAGCAGAGAGAGGAGCCGAGGGTGGGCTGTGCCTGGCTTGTCTGAGGATCTACAAGGAGGTGAGAGTGAGCGAGGCACTGGGAGTGTGGTTGGTAGAAGAGGCCAGAACAGTGAGGGCAGAGGGTACAGTCAGGAGGCCTTTGGGGCTTTGGATGTGAGTTGACGTGATCTGGCTTGTTTCACTAAGATCACAGTATCTTCTGTTTGGAGAATGACAACAAAGGTCCCAGGGAGGCAGAAGAGGGAGATGTGATGACACTCTTGCAGGAACCCAGAGAGGGATGGTGATGGCTTGCCCCAGAGTGCTAGCAGTGGGTGTGGTGGGATTCTGGATAGATTTTGAGGGTAGAGCCCCTAAAATTCACTCATGGATTAGAGCATTCCCCTTTGGCCTTTTTCTCAAACTCGAAATAGTAGTAGAATGCTCTTCTTAGTAAAATAGATCCATCTGTATACATGGATTCCATGTGGGGTATAGCTTTTTAAATTTGATATTTCCCTTTATGTAGAGGAAATTCCAGCTGAACTGATGGAATTCTGTAGGAACAACTGAACATTGTGGTTAAGAGCACAGGCTCTAAAATAAAATTGCCAGGTCCACGACTTCCCAAAGTGTGACCAGGACAAGTGACTTAGCTGCTCAGTGGCCTTGGTTTTATCATCTCTAGAATGTGGATCATAAGAGTTCCTGCCTCACAGAACTGTGAGGAATAGAGATATAAAGCACTTAAAACAGTGTGGGCACATGGTAGGTGTTAAAGAAAAGTTAGTAATAATTATTTTACTGGCGTTTGCCTTAAGTTCTTTTAGAATCATCTTAGACTGAAAACAACCAGAGTATTCTTTCTATATTCATGTTCTTAGAGACTTTCAGCGGACTTTTCCTATTCTCTAATATGTCCATGGTAGCAGAAATAGTCATTCCTTAACCCCATGCTTCTCTGCCTTCATAGCTAATGCAGTGTCTTCTCATTGCTTACATTACTGTAAAGTTACTGTTTTTGAAAGTCAAAAAACAATTGAAGATTGCCGATTTCATGAGATTTAACCAAATATGTGTGTGTGTGCGTATATGTACATTTGATTGTAGAGGTAGAAGCCTTTTGGGTCTAGCTTGGGAGTCAGACCACCCAAGTTTGTATCCTGGCTCTACTGGTCATGGCTGTGTGTCCTTGGACACACTGTTGAACCTGCTTCTGCCCCATTTCCCCCTTCTGTCAAATAAGGGCAATCATAGGATCTATCTCATAAGCTTCTCATGATGGTGAAACAAGGTATTCTCATAGACTAGCTCGTAAAACAGTTCCTTGCACAAGGTAAATGCTCCATAAATTTTGGCTTTTAGTAAAAATAGTGATCCCTGGGCTGGGCACCATGATGTTGAATCCCAATGCCTGAACACCCCTGGGGGAAATCGCTAGCTCCAATTCATAAAATGTTAAGATTATATTTATTTAGACATGATTCCCTACTAGACCCCTCTGATTACGTGCTGGAATCTTCTATCATCCACCACCTAAGATACTCATGAGTGTGCAAGTGTATTTTCTCTACTTCACAGAGGAACTTGGAATAAAACTGAATGATATTTTTTTTCCTTTGGGGTGTTTGAAGAGTTGTTGAAATTCTAGTCATGGTATTTAGTGTTATGAGTTCTTTATGCCTGTTGTTAAATATGCCAGCGTTTTATTGACACATTACTATGAAACGGGCAGCCAGCTACAGTAATAAGTTTCCCCTAAAGAGTGTGAGTATCAACAAATCTGATGGCAGGCACTGCCAAGGAAGCTGAAGATGTGTTCAAAAAGCAACTAGCTTCACAGAGGACAAATAGGTACATGCATGTTTAATCCAGTGGCTTCTGTTTGAAGGTATAAACAAATATAAACTTCTATGAATTTTTATTTTTATGGCATCCTTCTTTTGAGGAATTCTTAATATTCAACTTAATTTTGTGCTTCAGTCTTCTCTTGCCCTTGTTTCTCAACTCTGCCTACCCTTAAAAACCACTTGGGGAATGTTAATATTGATGCCTGCCCTTCATTCTCCAGAGGTTCTGTTCTAATTGGTTTCGGGTAGATCTCAAGCATCAGTTATTTTAAAAAATATTTTTAAATTTAAACTTTAAAATATTATGAAATATTTCAAATGTACACAGAGTACAGAGAATTATAATAATAAGCCCACATGTATCCATCACGCCACCATGATAATGAACTTCAGTTGCTATTTTTTAAAATCTCCCTTACGTGATTCTTCTGATGCACTGCCATGGTTGAGAACCACGGCTCTATTCTAGTAAGACAGAAAATGGAAGGAATATTTCAATGGATATTGATATCAAGAGAAGCTTAAATTTGGGAATTCCCTGGCAGCTCAGTGGTTAGGACTCCGCACTCCCACTGCAGGGGTCATGGGTTCGATCCCTGTTCAGTGAACTAAGATCCCACATGCCCCGTGATACAGCCAAAAAAATAAACAAAAATAAAAAGAGAAGCTGAAATTTGTTCAAGGCCACACAACAATTTTAAGACATCATTCAGTACTCTGTTCATCAAGCCATAATGGCATTCTTGAACATGTATGTGGTATGGCAAGTGTGTGCCTGCTTGATTTTGTTAAAGAGTGGAATCGTTTGGGAATGGGCATTGGAACACCTGGGAACATTTCAGAAAAGGGCTTAGAAATATAATGGTTTCCCGTTTAGAATCTTTAGACCTTGACTCAAACAATATTGTGCCCACCCACTGGATGCAACGCAATAAAACCTAACTCAGAGATAAAAGTCTGATGAGCAAGGATGGGACAAGTGGGTTAGAGCTGATGGATCAGAGAGGTCATGTAGGAAGGGAACTGGTCATGGAAATTATCTTCAGATTCATGGAGAAAAAGTAATGAACCAATGGCAGATTAATCTCAACCTATAATGGAGAAGTTTTGTAGGCTCTTCCATAATATGTATACACACACACACGTATGTGTTTATATATATCTCAGTATATCTTAATGAAGTCAAGATTTGAGTTGCTACCTAAACAATGAAAAATAGTGGGCAAGCCCTGGTTCCTGGGTGGCAAACATTTGGAAAACAATTTGATCTCAGGGATGGACAGGACTTTAAATATGCTCTTGCCCAATTGCCCATGTGTAAGAGGAATCTCTTCTGGGGCATTACTGAGAGATGTCATGTGGTGTCCCCTTGATCCTTCTAGCTGGAGAGCCCACTGTTCATAAGACAGCTGGTCCATATTAGTATTATCTTTTATTGAGCTGAAATCTCATTCTTTAACATAGCTTTAATGAAAGAAAATATTTCTGATGCCTCCCATATTACCTTATATTATTTTTGTTACTTAAATATATACAGATGTAAAACTAGATTTAAATTCATCATGCTGTAGTTCTCATCAACTATAAAACCAAACTAACCTTACAAATGATATGAAAAATACAAGACCTATAAAGTAACAACATACTAATGGGATTAATGATCTTGTTTTTCCAAAATAAAATCCCTCACGTTGTGCTTAAGGGTAGAAAGATGTAGCCTCTGGTCGATTTCTTTCTTTAATTTGGTTCACTAGCTTTCACTAATCAGCACAGGGTATGCCTGTCTGTATATGTATGTTATAGCAAAAGGTATGAATAACTTAAAGTTTCTATGTGCTGGGTTTGGGAAAGTCAAATCTCAAACTTAACTCAAACTGCCAGCAATTAGTTTTCCATTTACCATTTTAATGAGACATCTCTTGGCAACTTTTTCAAGATGTTTTTTGTGTACTTGGAAATTAAGGTCAGAGTTGTAGTGTTATTGCAATCTTCGATAAATGGGCATCAAATCCAATTATTGACGGAACTGGGTACAGAACAATCTTTCATTGTTATTTATTACTATACTTACTGCAAATGAACTGCTGTTGCAAACTGATGCATACATACAACGACAGGATCCAAACAATAACTCTTCTGGCAAAATGTGTGCTGACTGCCGTAGTGTAGGCTCCGTACAGTTCGTGGCTGAATGCGGCTGTCCTGTCACTTTTCTCTGTCCCACCTTCTGTGAAACATTGGTGTGAACAATACACCAACTTTCTGACCTGTGTCATTATTGCTGTACCCTGGTCACCTAGATCAGTGGTTCTTAAAACCAAGTGGGATTTTGAATCACCTGGGGAGCTTGTTCAAAGTGCCTGCTCTCTGGATCCCACCCCAGAGGTTCTGGTTTGCTTATTCCAGGGGCTGGACCCAGGAATCAACATTATTAACAAGTACTCTGAAGGATTCTAATATAAGTGGTACTTTTACTGCTTTCTAAGATTATTGTTGACACGCAAATATAAAACTTAAACTCTTCACAAACCACCTGGATTGAGAAACTCCGGCGCCCTTCTCAGATTTCTATCATTTGCAAATAAGCCCTTTTTTGATGTTCTGACAAGTGCCTGATAAACATCTTGAACAGGAGAGAATCAATAGCAGAAGCTTTCTTTAAGATGGCTTTGACCTATTAAGCACCAAATTTATTTCAAGGGGCAAAGATAGTCTAATGATGTTTTCATTGATTCCCAGAACATTCTGGAAGCTGTGGACTATTTTCAGGTTGTACCCACACTGTTAAGTATGCATGCACAGGGAGGCATTGAACATAGCAAATAAGTCCTGGAAAACAGGAATCAAATCGAGCAGCAAAGCTGACATTTTTCTTGGTGTAGTCATAGCTGCATGTTTCTTCAGTTTACAAAGTTAACTATGGCTTGTTTGCCTAAAGGGGAGAACATAAACCTGGAGACAGAGTCAACAAGTTAATAAACCAGACATCTGAATGTGTCTTATTACCATTTTTTTCTTCCTTGGTTCATTCTTGTTGATTGCTGTTAGGATGAAATAGGATTATTTACAACTTTACAGGAGACTGAGGGGCTTGCTGGCATTCATTTTATGTCTTTTCGGGGGAAGTGATTAAAATGTTAACTGTCTTGGCATCATTCAGTAGTGATCATCTGTTTGGGGTATCAATATGGTCTCAGATGGTGAATCGCTTGGGAGTTGAATTTCCTAATATTATAGGTTACCAACTTCCATTACTTACATTTTGCCACTATACACAAAATACCCAAATATAAAATATTCTTTATTTTTACTTAAGGGGAAGAGAATAGACTTATTCAGCGTTTAAACTTTATAAAGAACTGAGGATTAGAATAACCCTTAAAATTTTATTGTTAGAAATTATGCTATTTATTTATTTTTATTTTTATTTTTTGGCCGCGCCGTGCGGCATGCGGGATCTTAGTTCCCTGACCAGGGATCGAACCTGGGCCCTTGGCAGTGAGAGCAAGAAGTCCTAACCACTGGACCACTAGGGAATTCCCCAGAAATTATTCTATTTAAAAGGGCTGAGATTTCTAAAATTTACTACAAATGAAGAAAGTAAAAAATTATTTAATAAGGGTATATTTTAATGCAATGAAACTTACATGATATATATTAGTCCCATCTTTTTGACTAATATTTTTACAAGAGTGCAAAGACAGGAAGGACGCAAATATGGAATTTTGATGAATAGGAATGATTTTTAATTTTTCTAATTTTAATTTTATATTGGAGTATAGTTGATTTACAATGTTGTGTTAGTTTCAGGTGTACAGCTAAGTGATTCAGTTATACATATACATATATCCATTCTTTTTCAGATTCTTTTCCCCTATAGGTTATTACAGAATATTGAGTAGAGTTCCCTGCACTGTACAGTAAGTCCTTCTTGATCATCTATTTTATATACAGTATATGTGTGTATATGTTAGTCCCAAACTCCTAATTTATCCCTCCCCCACCTCATTGCCTCTGTGATAACCATACATTTGTTTCTATGTGCATAAGTCTATTTCTGTTTTGTAAATAAGTTCATTTGTATCATTTTTTTAAGATTCCATATATAAGTGATATCATATGATATTTGTCTTTCTCTGTCTGACTTCACTTAGTATGATAATCTCTAGGTCCATCCATGTTGCTGCAAATGGCATTATTTCTTCTTTTTTATGGCTGAGTAATATTCCATTGTATATATATATATACCACATCTTCTTTATCCTTTCCTCTGTCGATGGACATTTAGGTTGCTTCCCTGTCTTGGCTATTGTAAACAGTGCAGTGAACATTGGGGTGCATGTATCCTTTCGGATTATGGTTTTCTCTGGATATATGCTCAGGAGTGGGACTGCTGGATCACATGGTAGTTCTATTTTTAGTTTTTTAAGGAACCTCCATACTGTTCTCCATAGTGGTTGTACACTCCCGCCAACACTTTAGGAGGGTTCCCTTTTCTCCACACCCTCTCCAGCATTTATTGTTTGTAGACTTTTTGATGATGGCTGTTCTGACCAGTGTGAGGTGATACCTCACTGTAATTTTGACTTGCATACAAATCATTTTATTTTCCATTAAGATTATGTTTTGATTTTTTGAAGGCATTGAATCTGTTCCATATCTTAACAAAAAAGGTAGAAAAGAGCTCTGGATCTTGTGGGGAACGGTGTTTTTAATGATGTACTAGCAGGGGGAAGTACATCATATGTACTTCCTCTCATATGTACATGTTTTCGTATATTTTGTGGTGCATTTGTACTTATTGGCATTTTAAAATTTCGCTTTGCATCTGTGCTCTGCATGTATGCAGACCCCTGAAATGATGTATACAAACGTGGAATGAAGGAAGCATCTGGAAGCTTTGCTGAGCTGTTAACTTGACACTATTCTTAGAACCTAGAAATTCTCAAATGAATTTTTATTTCAAAAGAGTAAGCTTGTTGCTTTTGAATTATGCATTCATCCCTGTATTTCCCTTATCTATGGTCCCTGGTAACGCCCTGGCTAAAGACTTTGTGTCCTCATTTCAAGGACTTAATATGCAATTCAGGTGCCTGACATTATCCTGAGCATGGAATAAGTCTCAACTAGCTACTGCGAGTGTTGTTAACATTTTACTAAAGCAACTGACTATGAGAAACAGTCAACTTAAAGGGCTGAAGAATATGGAGATATTTTTAAATACCACATGCTTTAATGAAGGGTAGTCTGAGATTGTCGACAGGGCTGCATGCCTGTTAGATTGGCCGCATCTGTAGGGTTTGGTCAAGCCTCAGTGTTCTCCCAGTCCTCGTGTTGGAGGGCAACGTTCTGATGGGATCACTTGCTAGATTCTCCATCATCTCTTCCTGGCGTCTTGTTGATGAGGTTGACAATACACCCTGACATCTTGTTGATGAGGCTCTAATACAACCGGCAAATGCTGCCCTTGCCTTGGCTGTCAGGCCGCAGTTATCATTTTTTTTTCTTTTGCTTTTTCTTTTTTGGCCATGCCATGCGGCTTGCGGCATCTTAGTTCCCCAACGAGGGATCAAACCGGTGCCCCCTGCAGTGGAAACCTGGAGTCCTAATCATTGGACCACTAGTGAATTCCCTGGAGTTATCGTTGCTCATCAGGTAGCAGGGTACCAGTGAGTACCAAGGAGTCGGTACGCTGTGGATGCTTGTGGTTGGATGGAGGTTCGTGGGGAATCCTGTCTCTACAGCTTGGGATAAAGTTACACACTTATCTTACCTAAAGTTAGCTGTGTCCCTTTTCTCTGGATGGCTTGTTGGCCTTCAGGGATGTATCTTCCCTACAGTAGAGCAATTTCAGGAAGCCTATTGTAGGGTAAGCCTTAGTTATGGTGGTAGAGACCAGAACGGGCATCCTGAGACCTGGGCTTGGAGTCATGGAATCGTTCCCCACATTTCATGGCGTATTTCGGTACTTCCTGTGTGAACACAGAAAATTTGGAATCTGACTGAGTTCTCAGGCCAAATCTGCACTCACTCTGGGACTGTCTGAAAGGCATTCCTTTGACCCAAGAACTACTTTTCTGTAACCCACTGAAACAGCACCATGAGGGGCGTCACACTGACAAGAATAAAAAGTTCTCTGGGGGTACAGTGGCTTTATTTTTGATAGTGAGAGGGATGCAGGGTGATGTTGGTCTTTTATGAAACAAAGCAAATCCAACTATAATGGTATCATCACCTTGTCTTCTCCTTTATTTTGTTACTTTCCTTCTCTTTTCCATGTGGAAGAGCTCGTTATTTTATTTCCTGACGAGCGTTGAAGTGTAGGTTTTTCCTTATTGCTTTTACTCAGCAGGTATTAATATGTGTTCATGTCTTTTTATTTTATGGAACCCTAGTATTTTTGAAACATAAGGAATTTTGGAAATAGTCCTTTATTTTATATGTGAGGAAACGGAACCCTCAAAGTCAAGTGACAACTTAGTGCATTATTCAACGTCCATTCATTCATTTAGCAAAAGTGTTCAATGCTTGCTTGCAATGTACCCAGTGAGGCACTGTGGGGGGACAGATGACTAGCAGGGGCTTTGGCATGATATTCACAAGGTAGAAGGAAGAGAGTTTATTACAGAGATGCAAGCAAGATACTGACAGCTAGCTTTGTGCTGCTCATGAATTTTCGTTTGGCATTTCTTTTTCTCCATATGTGTGCTAGGAAAAACAAAAAAAAAAAGAATAGCGGAGAGCCTTGGTCAAACCCAAAGGGTTTCATAGTAACTGCTTCCCACATTTACTGTTAAACTGTGAAGCAGTATGGTGTTTACTCCAAATTTTGAATTTATGCAGTATTAGGATAAATAGCTAGGTACTTCTAACTTTCAAAAAATAATATTTAGTATTTGAACATTTCCTCCCAAGAAAATAGACATTCATACACTATTGCTGATTTTTTTCCATCACTAGAAAGATTAAGATTCATGAGTCAGGGAGAAAACAGTTTGCTTTCAATTTTTAAAAAATAGCAAAAATACAGCAATAAAATGAATGAGAATATGAAACCATCTCTGTCTCAAATGATAATGCCAATGTGGTATATATTGTAAACAATACAATTTGTTCAAGTCCACTTTTTTTTTTTTTTTTTTTTTTTTTTGATTTTTAGAAATTTCATGTAATGTCTGAAACATTTATATTAACATATTTCCATACATATTTCCATACAAATACAAATATAAGATTTTTAGAAATTTCATGTAATGTCTGAAACATTTATATTAACATGTTTCCATACAAATAACCCAATGAAAGTTTAGTATTAGTTGTTTGTTTTTTTATACTGCAGGTTCTTATTAGGCATCAGTTTTATACACATCAGTGTATACATGTCAATCCCAATCGCCCAATTCAGCACACCACCATCCCCACCCCACCGCAGTTTTCCCCCCTTGGTGTCCATATGTCCATTCTCTACATCTGTGTCTCAACTTCTGCCCTGCAAACTGGCTCATCTGTACCATTTTTCTAGGTTCCGCATACATGCATTAATATACGATATTTGTTTTTCTCTTTCTGACTTACTTCACTCTGTATGACAGTCTCTAGATCCATCCACGTCTCAACAAATGACTCAATTTCGTTCCTTTTTATGGCTGAGTAATATTCCATTGTATATATGTCAAGTCCACTTTTAAAGGAAAGTGCTTTACTGGGAGATCAGCTCGGTGCTTTGTGACCACCTAGAAGGGTGGGATAGGGAGGGTGGGAGGGAGATGCAAGAGGGAGGAGATATGGGGATATATGTATACATGTAGCTGATTCACTTTGTTATGCAGCAGAAACGAACACAACATTGTAAAGCAATTATATTCCAATAAAGATGTTAAAAAAAATGAAAAAAAGAGATAAATTTAAAACATAAGAGAAACATATTGCTTCATGTAAAACAGAATTATAAATTGATATGAAAACAATTTTGAGAATTACTTTGGATGTATGTGTTATGATTTATGTGATATCAGGTTTAGCTTGGTATTACAGGTTTACTTCTGCCCCTAATCCTAGTACTCCTTGCATTTTCTTCCTAACATTATGCAGTTAATAAAAACAATGGATCCTTTATAATAAACAACCTACATAAATAAAAAAAAAGGAAAGTGCTTTAGTGTGCATATCAAAAAAGGAAAATAAATCCTTTCTTTATTCACAGATCTTATATGTAACACACACCAGCATATATGTACAGATGTGATACGTGTATATATATATATATGTCTAACACTTGTGGCCCCCGATAGGAAATTAACACAGGTCATCATCCACAAATGCATCCAGTATTTGAACTGACCCTTTATCTGTCACTTGAAAGACGGTTTAGGTTTTTGTTATCTCTGGTACTCGAACAATGCCATAGTCACCTCCTGTCAGCTTCTGGTATTTGCCCATCCTTTCTAGTCTTTGCAGTGTTATCAGAATAGTTTTCCTATAACATGACTTAAGTCACATTTTCTTCCTCCAAAATTTTTCAAAGCTGCATATCTACAGAATACAGATCCATAAACTCCACAGAAACACAGGAACCACAATTTTCCAAACTTCTCTCTTACACAACCTGAAAAATGTGAACAATGCCCCCTCCCCTTTCTTTTTTTTCATTTCCATTTTCTGGTATATTAAAGGATACTGAATATAGAGTTCCTTATGCTATACGGCACCCCCCCCCCCATTGCCATCTTCCCTGTCCTGGAAACACAGGCCAAGTCTTCCCACCTCCTGGGGCCTCACCGACAGAGCAGGTCCAGAAGCTCTGCCACAGCCATTTAACTCTGCAGCACATCTTTGGCACTGGATAGTAAATGCAATACTTCTGTAAATCCATTTTTTCCCCTCCCTAAATGAGTCGGGGAGCTCCTGGAAGGGTGACTAGGAGTAGATGGAGAGGCCCTTAACATTTTAATAAATGTGCCTTGGTTACTTGGTTAGAGCTTAGATTCTGTGAGAGATCAGGAATAATTTCTTTTGCCTGCAAGTCGCTGTGCACCACCCCGCCCTCCATTTCAGTGGGAAGCGTTATCAATAATGACTTCTCTTTAGGCTGGGAAGTTCAGGAGACCACCTGTAACTGCAGGTTTATGGTGGGGAAGGGGGAGACAGTGGGGAGGCGGGGGCTGTCCAAAGACAGGAAACCTCCTCCCTCAACCTTTAATTCAGATCTTCTCCATTAATTTAGTATTTCTGGGGCACCCACCCTGTGCAAAACGCCGCCAATTTGATTTCTTTTTTTTTTCAAAAAGGGAAAAGAAAAAAAAAAAACCCTGCAGTCCCTAAGCCAATAAATAACTCACCTGAAGGTCAGGAACACCCTCCCCCCACTCTCCCGGGGGTGTCTGGGAGGGATAGAGAGCCGGGCAGAAATCGCAGTGGAAATCCAAAGGCTAACGCGATTGGCAACGGTCTGGAGGCGTCGTCCCCGAGCGCGACTCTGCGCCACGATGGAGAAGGCAGCCGCGGCGCGACGGTCCTGAAGTCCCGCGGCGCCCCCTCCCCCGCGGCCGAGCCTGGCCGGGCGCCGTCCCTGGGCGTGTGCCCCGCCGCAGCCCGCGGAGCCTCCGTGGCTCCTGAAAAAGGGGGCGGGGAGCGCGGCGAGCGGCCCGAGTCTGCGGCTTCCTCCCCACGCCCGATCCTCCGCGCAGCGCCCAGAGGACGCGCGCCCGAGCCCGGTCCCTACGCCGCAGCGCGCCCGGGCCCCCGGCCCAAGCCAGGTAACTTTTCTGCCTGCGGAGTTGGGGGGGGATCCGAGGGGGGCTTGGGGTCGCGAGGTGCGCAGGGCGGGCCGTGAGCGGGCGCGGGGCGGCCCGGCGGACGCGTGGCTCCGGCGCCGCTCGTCCGCCTGAACCGCGGGAGCCCGGCGCCCGCCCCGCCCGGACCCCCGCGGGGACCCCCGCCGGGCCGAGCCCGGGTGCCCCGTGTCGCGCCCGGGGACGTGCCCGCTCCGCCGGCCGCGCTCCAGCATCGCGGGGCCGGCGCGCAGCCTGAGCCCTGGCCTCCGGCCTGGGGGCCTCACTCCGAGCCATGGCCGAGAGGGGCGGCTGGCTCCCCACGCCCCCGCTCTGTCAGTTTCCTCGCCCCCCCCACCCCCGTCCCGGGCGCCATGTTTTGAGTTACCCCTCGGGGTAGGGTGGGGGCGGGGCGCGGGGGCGACATTGCGGCGCCGCCCGGGGCGGGGGCCGGCCGGCGGAGGGGCCTGGGCGCGGCGGCTGCAGGCTCGGCGCGGGCGGGCACGGCGCGGTGCCGGTAAGGTGTGCTCGCACAAAGCATCCCCGCTCGGGAGCGGCTGGCCGCTTTTATGTAACTTGTCCGCTTCCCCGAAGTGGGGCGGCGGCCCCCGGACGGCGGCGGGGGCTGCAGCCGGGCGGCCGGGGAGGAGGGGGCAGCGCCCCAAAGGGTTGGTTCGGGGCCGAGGGGCCGGGGGCGGCGCTGCTCACCTGGCGCCCCCGAAGCTCCGCTGCCTTGGGAGGCGTGTGCGCGGGCGGCTCTGCGGCGGCTGGGGGCGGGGAGCCCGGGGGCTGGGGGCCGCGGCTCGGAATCGCGGGAGTCGGGGGGTCTCAGCCAGTTCCTGGCGGGTGCTTCCCGGCTCCTTGCCGCGGGGGCCGGCTTTCTGGGATCTCCCCTCGTCTCTCGCCCTCCTTTCCCTCCCCCTTTCCCGTCTCCTCTCCAACTCTCCCCGCCATCTCACCCCCCCCACCCCCCGCCCCGCCAAGTTCACGGCTTCTGCAATGCGGTGGGTGTGGTTACCTAGTAAATTGACACTGTGGTCCTTTGCCGCCGGAGCGTTCTCTCCTTTTTGGTTTTCAGATTTCCGGATACAAAGTTGTCTAGGGGTTTCTCCTCCAGTTCCAGCCTAGGGTTAAAGTTGGGGAGAGATTGTTGCAGAACAAATAGAAAGATAAAGAGAACATGTGGTATTAATTACGCGTGGAGGCCGGCCTGAGAAATCCTGAGAGGGTCAGGCAGTCCTGCTGATGCGGCGCTTGCATTACGTGTTTAAGTTGGGGTTTCAGCTTTTTTACATTAGGCTTGCGGAATTGCTTTTGCAGATACCCTGCCCGTCCCTTTTTTTGGCCCACTTTAGGCTCTCTGGGGCGGCCAGGTGTGCGTTGGAGTTTCTCCTGGTAACATTAACTTTTCTAGCAGTAGAGTCATCAAATCCAGTGCTGGAAACGTTCTTTTTGAGTTTTACACTGATCTTTAATGTCTCAAGGAAACAAAAATGATAATTTATGGTCATCCATTTATGATCCGGGAGCCCTGAACGCAGCACCAATTACAGAAAATTAAGCAGAAAAGTCCTATTAAGAAAAAACAGCACATCAAAGCTTGAGTGAACTCTGGGGAATGGGAGGTGATTTGTATCTTGGCTCAGTGTTTTTTAAAAATGCATGTTAATTTTGGTAGCAGACTTATAAAATTTCAATTGGAGTAACAAAGCCCTTGTGAGAGGAAATAAATTCTACATTGAGAAGGCTGACTTTAATTTATTAACTTCAGAAGGCATTGATGAAAATAAAATAGCTGAATACTAAATAGTCTCATTTGCATTATGATTTTCTGGTGGTTTAGAAAAGCAAAATACCAGATGCACCAGTTACTGCATACAGTTTATGGAACTAATACACTTTAGGCAAATAATTTTGGCAACACAGGACATGTTTTGTGAATGATTTATCAAGAAGGAGAAGAGAAGCCACTTAATTTGTAAACCCCTTTGAGGTGAAGGATTGAGAAGATAGAGGTCAAAGGTCTGTCTCAGGGAACTGTTTACATTTAATTTTTAAGTCATTTCCTGTGCACGAATGCAACTTAGGTTAAAAGCAGTTTGTGTCAATTCTTGCGCAGTGCTTGGACTTGGGCCAACTTTGAATTGTGTTCAAATAGATCTGGGATTTTTTTTTACTTGATCAGATGCTATTTTATCTAGACATTGGTCTTGAAACATCGGTTGGTCAGATGCATCCAGGGGCCACTCAGGTAGAAGAGGGCAGCCCTTCATGTCCCAGGAGATGTGATACTGTCAGTGCTTTGTGAATCCTTTCTGGATTTACTGTTTGTTGGATTATGGCAGGCGTATGCTGTCCAGTGTATTCTCGTCCATGTTGTAAAACATATTTATCTTTTAAGTTAGTGGTTTTTTAAAAAAGCCCTAAAATTCACGAATTAGAATTCAAGTCCTCTCCAGTAAAATAGAACTCCAAGAGTAGGCTGAAAAATAAATACATGTTTCTTTTCCATGAGAATTTGACTATAATGGAGAGAGATTTCTTAAGTCCTCAAGTACCCTGGTCATCCTTCCTCCCCCGCCTCTTCCAGGTATCCAACCGCAGTCTTCCTCTGAATGTCAGCTTTATTATGGAATATAGACTTACTCGAAAACCATGACTCAGATTTCTCTTTGGCACGACTTCATTTGGAGAGATCTTTGATGGTGCCACTGCAGCATCTCTTTTCTTTCGAAAGGCTCTGTAGCTGCTAGTTTCTTGGGAATTCATCAGGCACTCCTGGAGGGCTCTGCTGTCATTTGATTTGTCTGGGCTTCAGAGAATTGTGCGCTCAGAAGCAGGGGCTGGAGCAGTGAAGTCACTACCCTGCCTGGTGTTGTGACATCACGATGGCTCAAAGGAAACAAGGGTGGGGCAGGCAAAACCAGACCATCTGAAGCATCTTGCTGGCTTTAAGTTTGCCTGGTAAATGAATGAGACTCTCCTTTCTCAAGTTGGACTGCGCCGTAAGGTATTGTTTGGAGAATTAGACATGCATGCAAGCCTGCATGGGAAAGTGTATTTCATAGATCAGGGAAGAGGAGGTATTTTTGTGTGTGCAGTAGTAGAAATCATTGAATATTCCTCTTACTGAGGAAAATACTGTAATTTTTTTAAAGGGCCACTTAAAAATTATATTTAAGTAACGAGTCTATATTGATGCAAAGAGTCAGTATATTTCTTACTCTCCTTTGCACCCAAATATCTTGCTAAATTCTCGGTTTAGGTTATTGGTGTTGTCTTTGAAAAGTATGTGTTGTCTGTCAAGATACAGTCTCTTCTGGGTAGGCAGTATTCTTTCCGATTTATTTTTAAGTGATGTGCTTGCAGTTGGGAATTAGAAAAAATGGGGGGGGGGGCGGGAAAAGTGAGAGGTTTCACAAGTGTAGAAGATATCTGCAGTGATTTGGGGTAACTGATTTCTGTTTAAGTTTTTGCTTTATTTGCAAATTATTTTATAATTTAGCATTTTAGAATTCTCCGAAGTGAGAATTCTAGGGCAGAGATGATCACAGACACGTTGCACCCCAGTTAGTGATGAATCAGTTACAGAAGGAAGTCTGAAATTCTGAAGCTGTAAAACAAATTTCGTGTTTTGAGTCCTGCATTGAATGTGATGTGAGCATAAAGAAGACCCGAGAATGGCCGCAGCCCGAGGTCTTCTCTCCCCCTCCTTGGTTGGATGACTGTCCTTTTTTCACATGAGTGTATTATGTATGTGGGACCTCTGGGCACTTCTCACTTAACCGTGTCGCTGTTCCAAAACACATTTCCAAAGCAAAGGGAAGGAAAAAAGAAAAAGGGAAGAGTGGCACAGATAGAGAAGTTGAAATTAGGTACCAGAACTGCAGCTTGCTTGGTTGAAATGTCTTCGGTACTGCATTTTTAGACTTTACAATGATTGGTTAAATTGCACACTTTAGAGTTGTAAGCTTCTATTAGCACCAAACCCCTAATTCTTTGGTAATTTGCAGTACAGAGAAAAAGCTGACAACTTAATTTTTAGGTGGTTGACATTTTGATACACTGTTCTTTTAACCCTTCCTTATCAACTTAAAACAAAAAAAAGAAAGAAAAAGAAAGCAGAAAGGTTTATATTAAATCTAGAAAACAGATGTGATGTTTACTCTGCCTTGTGTGCTTATTTTTCTCTCCATTGATATTGAGCGAGTGCTTGTTGTTTGGAGGAAATTATTTCCCTTGGAGTTTGATCCCCAGACCAGTATGGGTCTCAACACTTAGGGTATTGAGTAAATATTTATGGAATTGAATTAAAAAATGAAGCCATGTGTGACTTACGCTTCACTACAAAAAATATTTGAAAAGGCTTAAAAAACATGCCCACTTATTTAAAAATGAGAATTATCGGACGCATGTATGCAGTTGTTATTTTTAATGGCACCATCCTCTTCATAACAAGTTTGCTGCTCTGTCCATAGCTCAAATCAGACAGATTCTAGAGGTTTTGTCTGATCCGAGAAGAGAATACTGCAGGTTCCCGGAGAAGAAAGAATGGGATCTTTGAGAGAAGATGTGCAGGCGGGCTGTTTCCCTTCCTGCCAGCTCTAATTGGTGTCATGGAGGACATCAGTAGAGGGGAAATACTCAGAAGAGGAGGAAAGGGATCAGATTGGGAAGAGACAAAAGCTGAATTAGGGCTGGGCCATGATATTGATCTTGACGTTGAACTAAAAAGAGAAAAACTATTTTCTCTTGTAGATCTCTCTACTTTGGTCATTTTATATGTAGTGTTTACATTTTCCAACAGTGACTTTCTGTGTGTTTTAGTCAAGCCCCACATTTCATCCTTTCTAAAACAAACCTATTTTTTTTCACATTTGTACGTCTCTGAAATTGGGAAATGTCTTACAGTTGCTCTCAGCCATATGGCAGAGAGAAAGCTGGCAACAGAATTCGTTGATGGGGCACACGCATCAAAAATTGGAGATTGGGTGTCAGTTGGTTGGAAGAAAATCTTGGAGACAGTAATGGAGCACTCGTAAGAAATAGTGCATCACCCATGAAGAAACATAGATGATATTGTGTAAAAACATAGACCACAGTAACTGAGTCGTCATGCAATTCAAAAGAGTTGGATTCTGACCTTGTAAAGAATTATTTTGAATATCTTGGCCAGTATGTTTTGTTTCTCTTTTCTTTATGCATGCACAGAATATCTAAATAAATCTAGAAGAGTTCTCTAAATAGAAAATTAAAATTCCAACCTATGAGTTACCTCTTAATTCGCAGAGTGCTACATATCATGTTATTTCTTACAATTAATGGTGTCATGAATTTTATGAAATATGGTTTGTCACTTGGCTATGCAAATTTTAAAAATGTTTTATAATGTTCGGTGCTTATTCACATGGCCCCTTCTATGTATTGGTAATTATGTTTCTTATGTGCATCCCTTTGTAGGAAAAATCGATTGAGCGGTCTTCATTTTCTGTTTTGGCTTTTCCAATTTGGTCCCTGGAAGATGGTTGGACTTTGATTAGTCATTGAGCAGACATTCCAGATAGAACACTCCAGAAGTCAAGACGCCTGCATTTAACTGGAATGTAGCCTTTATCCTGGGGAGTACTAGGAGATGAGTCTAAGGAGTGTGGGGCTTGATTGTGGATATGAAACTAAGGGATATTTTGGGCTTTGCTAGGTACTGGGGAGCCATTGAAAGTAGGGGAGTCGGAAAAAAGATGCTTGGTGATAAATGTAGGATGTATTGGAAGAACAGGAGTATGGAGACAGATGGTCTTTTGTTAATGGAGTAATCCAAAAAGTTTCAGAAATTGACTGTAATGCTAATTCCTCTCAATGATTGATATTTTGGCAATTCGCTACATATATTTTTTGTGGTCATATTTAGTTGAAGATTAAATATTACTTTTGGACCGTTTAGGGTGGAAAATGAGATGTTCAGAAGATAGAATGATTTTCATTCCTATTTATCCTTCCAATTAAAACATTTTTGTTATTTCAGGTGTTAAGAATAATGCATACTCGCTGTAAAATATTTTCTAGTAATATCGAAAAACAAGAAGAAGAAATTTTGCTGTCTAGAGATAGCTACTGAAGATATGTTGGCAAAAATCCTCCCAAAGCTGCCTCTTTGAGTGTGTAATAGACTATAGTGGGTCTTGGAATCAGACAGACCTAGGTTGGGCTCCCAGTCTTCCTATGTGATTGCTTTGTGACATGGGTCAAGTCTCTTGACTTCTTGAGTCTAATCACTTACAAAATGGCTGCAGTGCCTAAACCTCAAGGACATGAGGATTACATATATAATACATGCACAGCACTGGACGTAGTACCTGGTACATCACAAGTACCTAGTTAATAGCAATAGCTTTGTTCGACACAAGTACGGATTTGTAGACAGTTAACATATTTGGCATGAGTAGACTTCTGACTTAAATACTAATATGTAACCTTTTTCTTTTTTTATGCAACAGTATGTTCTGGGGAGCTTTTTCATCTATACCAATCTTTATGTGCATCATTGTTTTTAACGGGAGATAAATATTTTCTTTGGGTCCCGTGCAGTACTGGTACAGCATCACTACCTTGACGATGACCATGGGAAGCCTTGTCATCCAGTCGCTCCTCCTCCTGCTGTGCACTGCCTACACTTTTCATCCTTGTCCTGCAGCACAGCCATCAGAGAGCTGTGGCGAAACAGGGCATTAAAGCAAAATTAAAGTCACTAACGATGATTGTGTACATCTCAATGTTGTGCGTAAATATTTAGTTTTTAACTGAAACAACCAGCCTTCAGCCATCTATTACCCAATTTCTTAATTCTAACTGTTGTGTAGAGGCTCTTCATGGGGGGCTGGTGCCCACCGTTTCCCACCTGCCTCCTGCACGTCCCACGGGGCCGCAGACACCGCAGCCTGAACCCGAACCAGCCTGAACTCAGAGTCAAGACGCTTCAGAGGCTGGGATATACTAGGAGTTATGGGGGCGCTGGCCCAGAGATAGAAAATATTAAGCTTCCTTTGGCCTTGTTCTGAGTTCCAAAGCCTCCCCTTCTCCTCTGCAGCAGGGGGTTAGCAAAGGTCAGGTTCACCTCACAGATTCCATGCAGATTCTCCAGGCACCTGAGCTGCTGTGTTACGTTCTTAAAAAGCACATGGTTTGGATGGACCTTAGTTACCTGAAATCCAGTCTTGTGTTCCCCATGTTCATGCAGTTGAGGAAGACAGCTTTATGCACCGAAGGTCATGCTGTGGGGCCTGGTACCTGGAATTCTCCTAGCCCCCGCCGTCGTGGACTCGGAGCTTCAGGATGGGCTTGAGAGCGGCCAGCTTTTATGCAGTTTTCATATGCAGAATTACTCACATCACAGAGATATAGAGAGGTTTTGGTAATATCCTTACAGAGAATTCCTGGGTTATTCCCCCCCCACTTGATACCATTCTTTTGTGCTATTAGATTTTGACTTTTATTGACTTGAGTTTAAGAGGAATACTCTTAGTGGAATGCGTATAAAGTTGGAAAAATAGAGGTTGACTGATTTGTCTGCTCAGGACATTTGGAAAGTTTCTCCCCTTCATTCTTAAACCCTAGGTAGCAGTCATTCATGGGGAGGAGCTGTGTTGTAGAACAAAGGAAATACAGCGAGTTAGAAGAGATACATTGAAACGTCTGTCAACCTTCAGGTGTGTAACTTTGGACAGGTTACTCCATTTCTCTGGGCAATGAAATGGTGATGGTGGTGCAACCTCAAGGTTGAAAGGAAACTTCTGTGTTGGGAGACATCTAGAGCAGTGCGGAGTCCAAGTAGGCGTGTCATAAATGTTCTACCATTTCAGCTCATAATGTTTACCTGCTTTGCAAGTTCCTAGGGACCTAGGTTAGGAATTGCGAGGCTCCAAAGATAAATCCTCAAGGGGAATATGGAATTTTGTAACATTCCACCACAAGCTCCATCATCCAAAAGATGACCCTCAATGAGAATACAAAATTTTGTCAAATTTGAAACTGCAAATAACAATAGTTGAAGTTTTCAGAGAATTAGCCACAGCGGTTTTCAAATTTTCATGTGAAACAGAGTCACCTGGGGAATTTGTTAAAAAGCAGTGTCCAAGGACCCGTCCACAGTTCTCACTCAGTAGATCTGGAGTTGGGTCCAGGCACCTGTATGTCTAACAAGTTCAGTGGGTTTTGATGCAGTGGTCCCTGGACTGCATTCTGAGATCGCTGTCTTAAGGAATCATCTCAGTGACTTTCCAGCTTACTGGCTAGTGTCTGGTAAACATCTGGAAAGATAATACACTGTAAATAAATGGTACTAATGGTCGAGAGAACGCTTAGCATCAAGGAAAGAGCCTTGCCTGGGTTTCGCTATGGCTGGTCCATCACTTACCACTTTTTTTTTTTTGATTTATTTTTGTTTTTATTTATTTACTTATTTATTTTTGGCTGCATTGGGTCTTCATTGCTGGGTGCAGGCTCTGTCTAGTTGTGGTGAGTGGGGGCTACTCCTCGTTGTGGTGCGTGGGCTTCTCACGGCGGTGGCTTCTCTTGTTGCGGAGCATAGGCTCTAGGCGCGCATGCTTCAGTAGTTGCAGCTTGCAGGCTCAGTAGTTGTGGCTCGCGGGCTCTAGAGCACAGGCTCAGTAGTTGCGGCGCACAGGCTTAGTTGCTCCGTGGCATGTGGGATCTTCCTGGACCAGGGATCGAACCCGTGTCCCCTGCACTGGCAGGCGGATTCTTAACCACGCCGCCACCAGGGAAGTCCCCACTTACCACTATTGTGGCCCCAGGAAATTATGTAAAATTTAAAAGGTTAAGAAAGTAGGATTGAAGGTTAGTTTTCTTATCTGTTAAATAGGGATGATAGTAATTATTTAGCATAAAGGTTGGGAGTATGAAATGAGCATCTTAAGTGAAAATATGTGGCTCTCTAATACGTCTTCAGTTGGGGTTAGTTTTCTTTCCTTATGATTGATAATAGAAAAATGGAGTGAAATCAGTGAAGAAGAGATGCATCTATGAGTAAATGTGATTCTGCTGATCAAAATCATACCGAGTACTTTGGATCTTACAGATATTTTCAAGATATTATGAAGTTCTTAACTTTCATATAGGGGCTACAAAACAAAACACTTAAATTGCATCGATTTCTTAGGATCCAAAGACGAATTCAAGAGGGAGCTTCCAGTCTTTGGAGCTCCAGTTGCATTGCAGCCTAAGAGTCTTCAGAAGCTTTCCTGAGAGCATGGCCCTGTCTCGGTAGAGAGCCAGTAAGTCAGATGAATTATCAAAACCCCATCAGACATTACCTTTCTCCCTCTCACTGCACCTTCTCCAGTCACCTTCAGACACACATCTTGGAGTCACCTCTCAGAGTGTTTTAACATTAGGACAATGTATGTAAAAGGTAAAGGATGTAATATACAAATATTAGGAAACTAGATTTCGTAATCTTTTTTTCTACTCAGTTTCCGGCAGAATGTTCCTCTGAAACAGTTATCAGCTTTATTGGTTTACCGTCATACCAGTTATTTCTAAATGCTCCTATTTAAGGGTTGGATTTCAAGTTGGTGATCTCCCTGCCTTCGCCCTTCTCCTGGCTAGAATTGTAAACGACCTTGACCTTGCCATCTTAGTCCTGAAGAGCTTGTATTGCTGGTCAGGTGAAGGACGTCCCCCCACCCTCCCTACCTCAGTGACTGTTTTACTGGCCCCCAGGATGGATCCACATCTTCTCCACTCAGACCAGCTTCTGTCCGAATTCTCTTTTCCAAGTGAATCCAGTTCCATTGTCTCCCAGCCTAACAAAATAAGCAAAACAAAACAAATCAACCCATCTTTTAACTCAGCTTCTCCCCAAAGCTTACTGCTGGTGTTTCTTATCTGCTGCTTGGCCATGAGCGAGACTTCGTTGAAATTAACGATTTTTTTCCAGGCAGGATATTCATTTGGCAATAGCAATAATTAATTTGAAAAGATTCACTAACATATACCAAAATCCAGCTCTAAACTGGAAAGACTGATCATGTGACACTTTGAACCTTTGTAAAGCTTTCTTCCTTTTTTCATTAGCCATCTATCTGTTTATTCCACAAATACTTACAGAGTGCTTCTTAGGTACCTGGTACCTTGCTCGGTGCTAGGGTTATAGCAAAGAACAGGACTTAACCAAGCTTTGGCTCTCCTGGACCCTGTATTTTAAGCTGGGGGACCAGCAATCAACAAATAAACAAATATGATTTCAGATCGGGATGAATGCTCTGAAGCAGGACTAGGTCACGGTGTCGATGGGTGTAGCGGGCTACTTCAGATACTGTCATTTGGGGATGTTTAACATTTTATTAAGTCCTTCCTTCTCGTTTGTATCCCTCCTCGCAAGTGTGACATCAACCCTAGATTGCGATCTGTACCAGGCAGTCCACATCTTCAATCCTCTGCATGTCTTTGGGCCTCGTATAGCACCTCGCCGCAGTCCCGTGTTAACTGCGGAACAGATAGCTTCTACGCTCACCAGCCCTCTTTCTTGTACCTTACCTTTCTTGTGATATGATTTTTACTTAGAATATACGTTCTCTTGCTTCTCCTTTAACTTTGATTTCTTGGACCATCCCACTCAAATGTGGACTTAACTATGGAAATAATGAAATGTGCACTTAAGTTTAAGATGTTACCATCTTTTTCTTAAAGAAGGTTTCCCAAATTGTGAAAGCTACACTTGCCTCTGATCTCAACCCACATTAAATGCCCCCTTTTGTGAATTCTGACTGCAGCTCTAGTTAGTCAGAACCCAGAAGTTGACTGTGTCCCAACTCACCTTCTCATGGGCTCACACGAGAGATATGTCGAAAGGCTTGGATTTATTTGTGATTGGACTGAAAAGTCACTGGACCTCTCAGAGACACAAATTCTCATATAAAAGTGTAGAACAACCCTTTCTTCCTGTGGAATTACCATGATGATCCAATGGTAATTTTCCATTGATCCAATCCAATTTTCAAGCCATAAGATGTGGGCAATAATAATCGGCAGTATTTTTAGGGAGTTCAGGTGGCAGACATTTAGTTGAAGGAACATCTTTGACTTCTTTCATGCTCTGCTTCCACTGTTCTGCACCTTCGTTATTTCTCCTGACGATGAAGTCCGTTCTGAGGACTTAGTGCCAGCGCCGTGCGGGTATTGGTGACAGAGCAGGAAGCAAAATGAACAGCAGCCACTTGCTGGCCCCCAGGGCACAGAGCTAAGTCACTGCCCGCTTGGCAGTCATTTGGCTCTGACAAGTGCTGTGATAAGGGAATCGGGGCTCCAAATAGCCCAGGGGAAGCCCGCCTCCCTGTACTCGGGTGTGGTTCTGGGAGGAGAGGGAGTGAGATCTAACCTGGGACCTGAACGTGACCAAAGGTTGGCACCTGGTGGAGAAGAAGGGGAGGGCCTTGTAGGGTCCAGAGTGGGCTAGAGAGGGGTGTTTGCTGTAACTGACCAGCAGGTACAAAGGCCCAGGGGAAAAGGGTGCTTAGTCAGAAATCGCACATGGCTACGGAGTGAGATTGGATCTGGGGAGAGTGCTGGGTAGGTGACAGTGGTGCAGAGGTCCACAGGGTCTGTGGGACATCCTGGGAGAGATGTCCGGGAGCCTTCACATGGGAGTCTGAGGTTCCGGAGGGGTCCAGCTTCAAGATCAAGACGCGGACTCATTACAGTAGGATGCTATTAAAGCCTTGGAAGATGAGGCGCGGGAGAGGGCGAGGAGGGCGTGTGCAGAGGAAGAGAGTGGAAAGAGGGAAGGGGGACACACCTGGAAACGTGTTTTGGAAGGAGCAGTGCCTAGGGCTCCCGGGCACCCAGGCCCTCTCTGTGCCTGAAACAACTTTGGTTCAGCTGCCATGATGTTGGTGGTCTCACTTAGGTCTCATCCCCTAAGGCGAGGGGCTTAGAGAGCGGGACCCATTTCCCCAGGGAGCACCTGCTTCTTCTGCTTCCTCGCTTTCCTTTGGTCCTGAGGATGGAGCAGACTGCGGGGAGCGGAGGAGAGTCAGGAAGTGGGGGAGCCAGTGCCCCCAGGGATCCCTCAGGGAAAAGCCCTGGATACACAGCTGCTTTTCCACACGCCGGTGAGGTGTGAAATGCAGATGTATCTATAATATATGATGTCCTTTTATCCGTGGCATTTTATTTTTTCAAAGAAGTATATTGAGAAGCAAAGGTGACATTGCTAAAAATACCTCCCTCCTATGTAGATAAGGGGCTGTGTCTAAAATGGTGACAGGCGGCTCAGTTTAAAGCACTAAACATAGATTTGCCATTTTTTCTTTTATGCAGCCTTTTCTGTAAACCCTAAACGGTTCTAATGTGTAGTTTCAGAGTGCTAGAAAAGTGATGACAGCTTTTTCATTCCCTTAATTTGTTCCCTTTTTCCTCGTACCAGAAATGATTCCACCGGTGGTACAGTATTCTTAATCACAGCGGAACAGAAATACTGGTGCTGCCTTGTCCATTATGCAGAGGTCCATGTCAGGGTGACCCACGGCTGGTTAACTAAGAGACCAGAGGATGCTGAGACAGGGTTGAAGATTCCTCTTAAAAAATAGCACGAAGTATTTCTGATACACGAAAAGTTGAAAGGTAATATAATGACCACCTATGTCTCCAACATCCAGTTTAAGAAATAAAATGTTACCCCAAATGGCTTATCTCCCCAAGCTCTCCTCCACAGTTGTACCTCCCTCCCTCCTAGAATCGGCCACTCCTCTGATTTGGTGTTTATCGTAACCATAAAATGTCTTTATTCCTTTCCCCCTCTCTCTTTATGGCATCACTAAATTATTTGTGGTGTTGTTTTTCACGTTTACGCAACTTTAAACGGCGTCCTGTACCTGTCCTTCGGCAGCTTGCTTTGTTTATGCAGCACATGCTGGAGTCTCCTGTCTGCTGACACCTCCAGGAGCCCACGGTGTAGTTCTTATGTGTGAAAACCGATGCTTTAACCATGGTTCGTGGCTTCCTCCCCAGGCCTTGAACAGGGTTGTGCTTCCCACCTCAGAACGTGGTGCAGCCGGCTGCCCTGTGTCCTCCCATTCTGCATCCCTGGATTCAGCCAACCATGGATTGAAAAATATTTTTTTAGAATGTTCCAGAAAGTTCCAAAAAAGCAAAACTTGAATTTGCCCCCATCAATTTTTTACATAGCATTTGCATTGTATTTACAACTATTTACATATCATTTGCATTGTATTAGGTATTGTGAATAATCTAGAGATGATTTAAAGCAGGGGTCCCCAACACCCCGGGCCACGGTAGCAGGCCAGTTAGGAACTAGGCAGCACAGCAGGAGGTTAAGTGTCAGGCGAGTGAGCGAGCAAAGCTGCATCTGTATTTACAGCCGCTCCCCATCAATCGCATTACTGCCTGAGCTCCGCCTCCTGTCAGCATTATGGTGAGTTGTACCATTATTTCATTATATATTATAATGTAATAATAATAGAAATAAAGGCACAATAAATGTAATGCTCTGAATCATCCCGAAACCACCCCCCACCCTGGTCCGTGGAAAAATTGTCTCCCACAAAACCAGTCCCTGGTGTGAAAAAGGTTGGGGACCGCTGATTTATTAGAGTATATGGGAGGGTGTGCAGGGGGTTAAGCAAATACTACGCCATTTTACCTATGGGACTTGAGCATCGTGGACTTGATACCGTGGATTTTGGTATCTGAAGGGGTCCTGGAACCAACCCCCCCAAGACACCAAGGGACGACTGTCCTTGCTGCCCCTCAGCCTGGGACGTCCTCCCCAGCAGGTTTACAAAGCTTGCTCTGCACACACACACCCACCACCTCTCACCCCGCCCAGCACTGTTCCCCTTCCCCGCTGCTGTTTCTTCATGGCACTATGTATTTTACTTATTTATGTTTATTGTGTGCCTCCCCCAACCAGAATATCAGCTCCATGGGGACAGGACTTAATCTGTTTTCTTCACCGTGGACCCCAGCTCTGAGAACAGTGCTAGACACGTAGTAGGTGCTCAGTAAATAGTAAATGAAGGAGTCATTTAAAATGTGATGTGACCTTATGAAGGAGAATTCTCAGTCCACTTTTAACATTTCATTTAGTGGATATGATTCTGCGAAAAGTGATTTAACGTCGAGTTGTAAATATAACCTTAACAAGTGAGACTCCCTGATAAGAAGAGGTCACTTGTGTGGCCTGAAGGATCTTTCTGGGATGTGAGGGAATTGGTGTGTGCACCAGATCAAGACCTTCCTGCTCTGATGGGTGAGTTCAGCCATGCCTCCCAGAGTGACAGTTGGGTTCCAGTCATTTTCAATTAGTTTGGACTTGCAATTCTTTACGCTCATTAGAGTATAGTAATTTTTCCCCTCCCCAAGAATTAACACTTCCACATCGTCAGTATCTTCCCAGACATGCCATCTGGCCTGCCCCCTTCTTTCCCTTCCATTTTTAGCACAGTCGAAGGTAAACAGGTTTTTTTTTTCCTTCCTTACCAATGAATATTCCATTTTCTTGTAATTTGGAAGATAATTTGCACACCTCTCATTTTCAGTCTTTGTATTCAGTGCTGGGAAAAATCAAAGCATGGTTGGTTTTCTGAGCTCTTTAGTTAAACATCAAGTAGATAAGAGAGGTTTTGATTAGGTGTGCATCCTAATTAAAGAAAAATGAATGATAAATTTCCACTTGGACCGCCGTAGATAATGACTCTGACATATAAGGATAGATAGTCGTGTTGTCCTATTGGCAAAATCATTTATAACTTGGTTTTGAAGAATTTCTTATCTAAAAGAAAGTTTTCATGACTGCCTTTTTTCTACTTCTTTATAAAAAATGAAAATTTTCTCTAAATCTGAGTATTCTGTCTAGACTTCATGAGGGTAGAGACCTGCAATTTCTCTTTATCTACCTCCAGGTACTCAGGAAGCGTTTATCTATGTCCAGGTGAAATGGAATGGTTTCTCGTCATTGTTAAATTTGTTTTCACTTATGTTCCTTTCTTCTCAATGTCAGCAGTGACTTGTTCTTGGATGAGCCTTTGCGATCTGCGTGATGAGTTGAACGTGTCGGTTGATAAAGGGGAGTTGATTGAGTGGTAAAGATGATAGCAACTTAGATATTCTCTAATAACTGAGGATGTTGGACGCCTGTACCCAACCCCCCCATCATCCTTCCTCGTGACCTGCTTCAGTGCGTGACCCACACGCTAGTTCGGAGCAAGATGTACAGGTGCCCCACCTCTTGGGATCCGTCTGTCTTTGGCTTCTCTGACTTTACGAGGTCTGATGACAACCAGGACTCAATTTGAAGCCATTATTCCTCAGCGTGGGCAGTCAGGTTTCTGTCTCAGGCCCAGATCAGCAACTTTGATGTTCTGAAACTCCTTTTAAAGAGTCCGTAATGACAGAGATAATTGTTTTTATGGCTTTCTAGTGAAATGGATTACCTGACAGAGCAGTCTTGTTTCTTGGCGTTCTTTTATCTGATACTGGAAAGAGGGTGAGGTGGAAAACCGTTTCAGTAGAAATACCAACATCATTACAGTCCTCATAAGCATTAAATGTGCATTGACTATTTCTCCTCTACAAGGTGTCTTCTTGGAAGATGTGCCGAGGACAGTGTTATGATTTTAATCCAGCCGTCTGATAAAGGGAGGATTGCATGGTAAAGTAAATATCAATTTGGGTGTTCTCTAATAGCAGAAGAGTTAGGAGGCCTATATGCCTTCTAAAATCATTCTCCTCACGTCTTTAAGTTCTGAGAAGATATTTGTCCATCTTTATTTCATATTTTTTTCTTATCTCTTACATATGTAAGAATATATAATAATCATTTGTATTTTGCATATATGTGTTACGATTATAATTAGGTGTCATAATCAGCATGGAAGTTTTAGCTCAGAATTGTGATATGCAGTAAATTACCTTTTTATGTTGTATGATAATCCCAGCTCAGTCACTTTTTACTCACAGTGCAGTCATAGGCGAGTTCCTTCATGTCTGTTCGTCTCAGTTTCCTCGCCTATGAAGTGTGGCTAGTAATACTTGCCTCGCTGGGTGCATGTGAAGTTTATGTGCTGCAAAGTGCAGATCCAACATGGGAATCGTGGTGACGCTGACCTCACTGTGTTACTGTGAGGATGATTATTAATATTCCTAATACTTCACAGAGTTGGTGTCAGAATGCCAGTCCCCAGGACAGTGCTGGCCCCTGTGAAAGCTTTCCTAGGCCATGGTGTCCCTCCCGGATAAACTCCCCGTGGCTGTGGTTGACTGGACCTTCCGCTGACCGCTCAGAGCCGGCGGCCCCAGGGCTGTCAGGCCTTCTTGGGCCCAGCAAGGAGCAAATGTAGGAAAGGGCACAGAATCGGGTGACTTCTGTTGCTTGGCTGCTCTCATGTTTGTGTATCACTGTACATGGGATGAAATGAAATACGGCATATCTGGGTTAAAACTGGGTTTCCTACAATGAATGATTTAAAGGTCAAGAAGTGAAAAAAGCTGGACAGTTGATCTCACACCATCGACGTTCATGGTGGGCATCTCTCTTTCTGACCGACGCCTCCTCCCCGTGGCTTTGGAGAACTGCTCCTTACTCCTTTCTTGGGATAATTTGGGGCTGTGGGTACTGGCCTCCTGCTCCCTGGCTAAATGAGAGGCGGGTGACCCAGGCCTTGGCATTGTGCTCTTTCTTTCCTGGGTATGTGATCCTCCCCTGGGATCTTCCATTTGGCTACAGGAAGGTGGCTTTAACTTTCTGAGTGGTTGAGATCGAAGAAAGTGACATTATTGCTTGGCCAAGAGAGTGTGATGTCAACAAGAGAGGTGAGATCATGTGTTATTAGCAAAGTAGAATCCCTGAGGTGTTTGGGTAGCGGCTTTGTTTCCTGCAAATGACCAATGGAACTGGCCAAAACTTTTTTTGTTAATATCTGCTAAGGATAGTAGGAAAACAGCTGCTAACAGTATAATATAGTATACTATATATAATCATAATATACAATATTAACTATATATAGTATAGTTTTATATATATATACTATATATAGTATACATATATACTATATATATGTAGAGTATATATACTATATATATATATATATATATATATATACACACACACACACACACACACACATATATATATAATATAGAGCCCAGCCAGTTACTATCTGCATGACCAGAGGAAAGTTAACCTCTCTGTGCTTCACGTTCCTTAATTGGAAATAATGGTGCCCACATCATAGGTTTGTTGTGAGAATTAAGTCAGTTAACATTTTTAGGGCAATATGTGTGTGTGTTGCGTGTGTGTACACACACATACATATGTATATACATATTTCATATAAAGCACATTTAAAATATGTATTTAAATATTTGGGGGGCATTCTAAAGATGCGTGCATACTTTAAAAAAAATTTTTTTTTAACAAAAGGTTTTAAAATAAAAAAAGTAGTAAGGACATGATCTTGGACAATCTTTCTTCCAGATGTTAGGTTATCAAGCTTATACCAACAGGTATTAAATTTTTTTAAAGCTGGATATATTTTAAAAATTCAAACAGAGAAAAATTACATTTTATTTTGCAGCAAGATTATACATAATTTATTTATATTAGTTTTATAGTATTAATCCTTTTCCGATTTGGAGTGCTGGTTTATTGTTTCAGTTGACAAAAGCCCAACTTATATAGTTTGAGGAATAAAAAAGGAGAATTCACAAGGAGGAGGCGTGGTAGCCCAGAATCAGAGGAGGATGAGGAGGGAACGGGAGAACTTGAAGGGACCCACTTCTGAGCAGCTTGTATTCGGAAACCATTACAGATGACTTTTGGTTCCGCAGCTACGTCTGACACCGTTTCATGTCCAATAATGTCAGTTTCCGGTCTGTGAAATCAAAGTATGGAAACCACTGCTTTCATGACATTTGTGGCCCTTGTGTGTTGCATATGATATCTATGTCTGTCCTTATCAAAGATTTTAATGGGAATTACTCATTTTGTATGTCCCTGTTTGCTAAACCTATGATGTTTTTGATACTAGGTCCTTACTATTACTTCTCTTTCAATATTGAAATATAACGTGATTTATGATGCATGTAGTCAAATAGAAAACTTGCCTGTTATTTTGTATCTGTCGCTTTGCTTTGTTATGTTTCATTGTTTAAGATTTGGCCCCAGTTGGGATGAGTTTTAAGAGCAATTTTAGTTATTCATGTTTTCAGATCACTGAAATTAGGCCCGGGTCAAAAACTAAAGGAATAGGTGTGTGCTCGGAAGGCTTTGAACTCTAGGGAAACTGTGAGATGAGAGGGTTGATGACTTTTGAAACTAAGTAGAGTGCAAAACGACGAAATGTATACAGTCTCTGAAAGGTAGTCTGTTGAGTATACTTTGCATGACCGATACCTTCTTTCATCTCGATCACCATTTATATCTAGAGATATACATTGATTATTTTATTATACTGTAACTGTAAACATCTGTTTGGCATTGAAAGGAGTATCTGTTTCTGGTCTACGAAGATAACTCTTTTACTTGTAAACAACCTCCTGAGATCCCGTTTGATTGTTTAACTGCATTCTTGCTACAAGTTAATTTTTTAACTGTTAATATTGTATATTATGATTAAGGGTTTTTTATGGCTAATGTGAGAATAGTTGCCAGTATTTCAATATTTTATGACTAAGTTAATCCCAGTAATATTTTGAATGCCACCTGTGTTAGTCACCTACATTCATTCACCCATTCATGGAACATTTCTTGAGTACCTATTATTTGCCAGACACTTTTCAACTTAGCAGTGAACAACACAAAAACCATAGCAAACAAACAAACAAAAGAAACAAAACGAGAAAATCTCTGCCTACATGGAGCTTATAGTCTAGTCCAATCTGTTATCTCTAAGCCTGCAATACCTTTCTTGGGCAGGTATTACCCCCTGTCTGTAAGTCCTGAGTGGAAGTTCCAGCTTTATACTTTTTTACCCTGGGGTGGGGGAGGGGTGCATGGGTGACGTTACGTGGAAGAGAAATAAAATCAAAGTTATTCAGTGCAGCATTTTCTAATTTTGTTCCCCCCAATAATATATGTCAAGAAGAACGTCATCCCGTGTAACATAGTTGGGGAGAAGCTAGTTTAAAGTGTTTTGACCTATTTTATTATTAATCGGATTTCACATTACCAGTTTTTAGATATTTTTTTTTTAAATAGCATTTTGATCATGGAAACATCGGGTTTAAATTCCTGGAAGATATTTTAAGTGGAAGAACACTTTATTACTTATCTTTTCTTATTTGATGGGCAGTAAACTTAATAACAAAACAATATTCTGATGGAAAGTATATTATTATACCTGGGCATCTTCTAACCAGCAGAATTTAACTCCCAGGGAAGTGCTTTACCACCCTGACCTGGATCCGTCCTCCCTTTTAGGAGGCAAGCAGCTTGATTGTCTCTCCTTGATTAATACTCTGTGACTCGGTAACATGTCCAACTTTTTCAACTCAGGAATAAATCTACTGACCTAGTTTATTTGGCCTTGATTACTCTCTCCTTGATTTGAAGCATATTCCTTTTGGGGGCATCTCTGGTTTGACACCTTTGAAACATCGTCGATTACTAGATAGTATTATTAGCATGTCACGATGCCCAGCTGGGAAGTAGGTATTGCAGCCGGGGATCACGGACAGGACCCTTGACTTGCCTCAAAAGGCAAAACAATCCCATTACTGAGCCGCCTTTGCGGCTTTGATCCCCGAAGACACTTTAGGTTGGGTTGTGCTCATTTGTAACATTTGTGGAGCGTGGTGCAGGAATGATACTCGCCCTCCCAGTGTTTCCCTGAAGACGGAAGAGCGAAGCTGGGGGATAACTAACCACGGGAGGAAGGGAATCAGGGATGCTCAGCTGAATCCACCTCAGTGCAGGGAAAGGAGGGTAAATCCTTTCTAAGGAAGAACAAAGACCATCCTGTGCGTCGGGTGGACCTCGAGGTTGAAAGTAAGACGATCCCACAGTCACGTGCAGCAGAGGTCCAGCAGTAACTCAGCGAGGAGACACCTGCAGAGGCATCCTCCGACGATGGGGGATGTCCCCGTAGTGCTCTGCAGAGCCTCCTTAGGGACCCCGAGTTGGGGGGGGGGACCCACAGCTGGTGGCTTAGGCACTTTCTCTTGACAAAGGCGGTCAGCAGTTCAGAGGCACCACCTTCTGCTCTTAAATGTATGTGGCACTAGATTTGTTCTATCGCAGTTCTTGGTTATAAGTGACTGTTTTCCCTGAGAATGTTTGAAAAGGAAAACAAGGGGAAACAACATGACATATCAGGAGTTACTGAGATGTAAGATGGGGAGGAGAACAGGGCTGAAGAGGAAAGGGTTTCGTCATCATCAGTCCCCTCTTTACTGGAAGTTCTGGGCTGTGTCACCATCTTCCCAAGGACATACACGTGCCGTCTGCATCTGGCCCTGCGGACGGGCCACGCCGCGCTGCCACATGGACTGGCTCTGCTAGGAACGTGCTGTGTGCTTTCACCAAAAAAAACAACTGTTGAGGGTCTGTTGTTGTTTCAGTCCTGTTTTCCTCTCTCAAAGCCTGGCGTGAGTCATCTTCCCTGCAATTTTTCTCTCTGATCAACCCTATAATTTTATTGTGATAATTCTCCGTGGGCTGTCACTTGACCCACATCTGAGCTGCCATCTTGGCCGAGCAAAAACATGGCCTGCTCGTTTGCCCAACAAGTGGGTTCAGACACTTGAGCGAGCCTCTGCTTACTCGTGTTACCTTTTGAGATATTTGTACCAAAAGAAAAAGCTCAAATCTTTTCATTCTAATCCTCCTTTTTAGCTGCAAATGTGTCCACATAGAAGGAAGTTTATATTATTTCTAAGTAGTGAAAGAATAGAGACACCCTAAAGGTCCATCCAGAGGGGACCGATTGCATAAATGCTTACCATCCCTGGGGTGGGGGAACGAGGCAGTGTTAAGTGTTAAATACGTGGAGATCATTTTCTCCACCTAATAAGAAAACTGTTAAGAAATAGTATTCAAAACACATTGCTTATTTATTAGGTCATTCAACAAAGATTTACCGAGTGCCTATCATTGAGTGCCAGGCATTATTCTGGGAACCCAAGACACAAATGGGAAGAAGCAAATAAAAATTCTTGCTGTCCTGCAAGTTATACTCTAGAAAATAAACAAATTAATAAAGGGTATTCGAGGTCTGGTAAGTGTTACGGACAAAACACAGCAGGCGAGAGGAGACAGGAAGGGCGGGTTGGCATTTTTGAGAGAGTGCAGTACTCAGGGAAGGCTTCAGGGAAAGAGGTGCATTTGAACAAAGCCTGAAGGGGACACAGGGAGGCCCGTGGGTGTGGAGGGAAAAGCATCCCAGGGTAGCATCCCAGGATGGTTGAGCTCTTCGCAGACTGAATGTAGGTGGAGAAGAGCGTAGCTCTGAAGACTGAGCCCTGCAGCTCTCCAGTGTCTGCAGACCATAGGGCAGTCAGAGAGGAAGGGCAAAGCGGGAGCCTGGGGCCAGGAATCCTAACGGAGCAAGTGTCTGGAGGGCAGGGGGGTGATGACTGTGCCCCTTGCGGGCGATGGATAAAGCATGGTGCAGAGTCGTGCGTACAAGATGCTTCTGTTTTGTTTAAAGGGGGAGGAGTTTGTATCCATATTGGTGCTCGATTATGCCTAGAACATTTCTGGGGAAATACCCAAAAAACTTGACATTGTGTCCCCCTGTGGAGGCCTACTGGGGCTCCAGTGAGGGGAGAGAGACTTTTTCAGTTTAAAAGTCATAGTCAGTTTTTAAGCCGTTTCCATTACAAGAACGTGTGAGTTGATGGCAACCCTTGGCTTTCCCTCCTCTTTTCTTTCCTTGGCTCTGCTTTGAGGTATTCTTCTTGTGGGATCACGCCAGACCCTCACCCTGTCAGACTCGCGGGTGCAGTTCATTCATTCACTCATTGATTCATTCACCCTGCCACAAATACTGAGTGCCTGGTATGTGCCGAGGTCTGCTTGAAATGTTTGGTGATGGAGCCATAAACCAGAGACAAAGCGACATTTCTTGTCTTAAGAGCAATACCCAGACCTCCTCTCCCATGACTCATCCCCATTGGGTTTAAGGAGTCCCATGGGTCTTTGGGAGTCCACCAAAATATAGTTCTCTTGCATGTTCTGGCTTCAGACTTTTATAGGCAGTCCTTGAAGCCTCACTGTAATTTAAGACACCAGTAATCTGTGTGGAAAACAGGATTTGGGGCTTTCAGCAACCACTGAAACCACCACTTTACAGGTTACATTTTGGAATATAACTAACTGGCAGTTGGGAAGTGCCCATACTCGAGTTTTAACTAATCTAATCGGCAGATTTTGTAAAACAATCCGCTCTTGGTTATCTCTGCTTTTAGGCATACGTAGTAGTGTAAATGCATGAATTTTGACCGCCGGAGTTTAAAAAAATAAAATCTGTCTCATTAATTGTTTTGCTTAGGCAAATCTTTTTTTTTTTATTTTTATTGGAGTAGAGTTGCTTTACAATATTGTGTTAGTTTCTGCCGTACAGCAAAGTGAATCAGTTATACATATACATATATCCCCTCTTCTTTAGACTTCCTTCCCATTTAGGTCCCCACAGAGCACTGAGTAGAGTTCCCTGTGCTGTACAGTAGGTTCTCATTAGTTAGGTAAATCTTAAAATGTGTTTACGTTCCCCAGGTTCTCACGATCCGATACCCAGGACAGTAGTCTAGCCACATGCTGTGGAAAGGGGGTCCCGGCAGTTCAGTGTTGAGCATTTCTGGCTTAGGGTGTCATGGACTGTAAAGAACACTGAGAGTTCTTTACATCAAAGATGGTTTTAAAGCCCCTTTTTGGGACTGGAAGGAAAAAAACCTCAGTTTATGGAAACATTCACATGGGAAACAGCTGATCATGTCAGGAACCAGCATGGACATTCTAGAGTTTCCTTGACCATGTGACTTCCGGTCAGTAAAGTGAGTGGAACAAGAATTTCCAGATGCCTTCTTCCTAGAACAGAGGTAGTTAGCGGGGTCCTTGGTTGGGTGGGAGGGCTGGTCCTCACATCCATTCTTTCAATATTTCCTTAAAGTATCCACTTAATTTTGTCTTTGGCATTTCAAAAGCCCACAACACGGATGAGCCCTTGGTCTTAGTTGTTATCTTGTGCTTTCAAGTTGAAGAAGCCGGTAGTGAGGTAAGTTCCCAGTTGTGCCCGGGTGTCAGTCGCCCAGGAGGATAGCATCCGTAGATTGTGTGAAATCCACCCCTGGGCCTGGGGCTCTTGAGGGCGGTCCACAGACCAGAGGCATCTGTAGCATCCGAAATGTTTGTTAGTGAAAAGCATCTCACTGCCCTGAGGACCCTGCCTGTATCAGTTATCAGCTCTTGGGGTATCTGACTTTTTATGGGCATTTGAGTTTCGGTCCATCGTAATAGTCATTTTTCTAGTCAGGGAAACAGTGATTCCGTGAGTTTGAGGCTGACCCTGGGCACAGGCCTCCCTCAGCAAGGACAGCAGGTCCTTCTCTGTTGGGAAAATCTACTTCTGTCCCTCTGTTTCCTAGGACTATTGGAGCAGATCAGAGGGGTGGTGGTAGATGGTGCTCTGTGTTTTGAAAATGTTCTCATTTTCTTAAAAACCAGGCTGCTTTTTGTTTGAAAGACTTACTCCAGCTTAAAGCTTGCTTCCTTCCTTTAATTTTTGACTTATTATTCTCGTTTCTAATGCTGTTGGCCTTGAGGATTTTGAAACAGGGTGGGATTTTTGCCTGCTTTCTCTTAGTTCCTCCTTGCCGTGCTGTTTTGGTTAATCTTGATGATGGTGCCTGGAAAGGAGAATTACGTAAAAGGCCAAGGGAGCTGTTGCAATGGGTTCAGTGTCGACGCGCTCTGCAACTTTGAATCAGGAAGTTTCTCGTATGGTTCCCCACTTCCCCATTTTTCATGCCTGGTCTCAAGTCCCTGCCCACATGGCTGGCTCAGTGCATTTTAAAGCAGACCCCTCTCAGAGAACAGATCTGTTCATAGCAAGCGGTGGAAGAATGCCTACTTGCTCTCCAGGCCGAATTCCAATCCGTGTTCTTCCAACAGCACCGTCTTGAAGGGGACTTTTTAGGGACTGCTGTACAGCACAGCTCTCTGAGCTCCCCGCAGCAGCCTTGAGGGCAGCAGCTGGAAAGTCTAATTATAGGCTGGGAAACCCCTGAGGAATTACAGAAAGTATTAGCAGAAGGCCTGCATGTAGATGACAGCTGTTTGCCTTGGGCACCAGGGAGCCACAGTGCAGAGAGAATAAAAATAAAGTGTCCTGTCCAGCAGATGTTGGCCTTAGACACATGTGAAAATTACCCTCCTTAGTGATAATACATCGGTGGTCCATCACTATAATAGTTTTGGCTCAAACCCTGTGGGCAAGAGAACGTGTCCCTTCCTTGGATTGTTCAGAATTGTGTGTTTGAGACACTTGACTCTTCTGTGTCTGTTGGTTTAAAGATAGCGTAGGAAATCAACATTCTAGACCTGTGATGTGGAATATCAGAATCTTCTGGGTGCAGCTGTGCCCTGCCTGCACTAATGGATTCTAGGACCGAGGAAATCCCACCTTCTTGTCAGAAACATATGGTGCGAAAAATACTCCCTCTGTTTTTTTTTTAAAAACAACCCACCAGCACCAAAGTCATACCAAGAAAGTGCTAATGAGTCTTCGGAAGGAATACATTTCTCGGGCTTAGCATTTTTCATAAGAGGTTCATTTGAAAATATATTGTTTCTTTGTAACTTTCCTTATATTTTGACATTCCTTGATAAAGTGGATACGTACATTAATAATATGCGGTGCAAATAAGGCTAGGTTTGTCTTTTAAAGAGGAGAAAACTACTTTGGAAATAAAAAGAATAATTATTTGCAGGTGGACTATAATGCTTATGCATAAATGGAGGGAGAAAATGTATTTCAAGAGTGATCTTTTCATATAATGTATATTTTTACCGATTATGTGAAGTGATGTTTTATTTTGGTTATGTTGTCGAATTACTCTTGTAAAAAGTGCAAGAACACTTACGCCATTTGTGATTGGCCTCAGATATCAAAACGTACATCAACTCCACTTCTCTTGTTGCTTTCTCCTGTAAAGGGAAAATGAACCTCGCAGTGTAATCAGTGGTGAGGATTGCACTGTGCCGGCAGCTGCTCTGGCGTTCCATTTCAGTTAGGTTGGGGCAGGAAGGAAGAGCTGCCTCATACTGAAATAATCATCGTATAAGGGTTGATGTCAGCAATGTCGCTGTTAAGAGTTGTAATTTAATACACAAGACGCAGTGAGGGAAATGCTCATTTTCTTCCACTTTTGCAACCTTGTAATTATGCTTTTGCCTCTGCATTAACCAAACCAAAGTCATTATTACTTTTTTATTGAAGTAAGTTTCGAGTTTAAAAATGCAGCTTTAGCATTGCTGTGTCTTTTCTATCATCAGATTTCTGTTAGGCCATACATGAAAATTATCTTGTTTTCTACTTGGGATCAGCCGTTATAACTATAGATACTATATTCTGTACATATTGGGTTTAGGAATCTGAAATATAAATGATAAATAATGGCTAATGTTTGAGTACCTAATGTGTACTTATATGTGCCAGACTGTATAAATTGTATGAATTATCTCAATTCTCGTGAGCTGGTGAGATAGGCAGATCTGACTAATATCCCTATTTACTAAACTAAGACTCAGAGAGGTTAAGTAACTTCCCCAAAGTTACACAGCTGATTCATCATGGAGCTAGTTGAACCCAGGTGGTCTAACTTTAGGGTTTTATACCCTCTCTGTTGTATTGTGTCTTCATAACGGATAGAGACCAATAAACGGTGTGAGCAGTTCCCTGCCCCAGTTGCAGAGGAGGTGCTCCGTAAGTATTTGAATGAGGGAAAAGTCTTTCCATTTGCTAGGCTGCCACCTTCAGTTTTATCTGGTCATGCCACCCTTTCCGTTTTCCAGGGTCCTTGAAACCCAGTGCAAACATGCCTGGCTTTCTCTTCCCTCATTACATCAGACGTGCGGCCTTCATGCTCAGACAGTTAGGGTAGGTGAGGTGATGCTGCTATAACAACCCCAGATCTCTGCACCTTAAAGGAGCAAAGATTCACCTCTTGCTTGAGCTGTACGTGCATTGTGGTTTGGCAAGAGGTCTTTACTCAAGGTAGTAACTGAGGGACCCAGATTCACAAGGACGTGCCGTCTTACTATGCGCCTAGAAAGAGGTGAACGAGAGTTCGTTGGGAGAGAGCTCTGCTAACTGCACAACCAAGTTCCCAAACAGGAGCTCCACACACACCATCCACTGATGCCCGGGCACCTTGCCTGTTGCCGTTTCCCTTGTCCCACTGTATCTGTGGATCCCTTCTCTGCAGAATACACTCTTGTCCCCTTACTGGCGGCTCCAGCATTTTTATATAGGGGTGGTGTAACCAGGTACGCTCTTTGGAAGTGGGGAGCTAGAAGATTTGTCTTGTACCTGCATTTGCATAGCCAGCCCTTTTTCGCTTAGATTATTGGGGGGAGGGTGTGGAGGGAGGTGGCTTATGGGGGGATCTGTAAATGCTGGAGATGAGGGGGAGAGCTAAAGCTCCCCATCCTTCCTGCTCTCCCCTCCCCAGACCCTTCTCCACTTCCACAACGCTGTCATTCAGGCCCTCCTCTTTTGCCTGGATCGCCATTAACACGTTCGGCACTGGGCTACACCCCAGGTCTACTCCCTAATCCATTCCGCACCTTCTAGCCTGTGTGATGCGTCTGACACGCCAGTCTGGCCTGTCTCCTCCAAGCCTTCAAACCTTGAAGTTGTCCTCCTTTGATTCTGATGCGCGCTGAGTTAGTCCCCTTTGTGATCTGATCCTGGGGCCTCTTTAGCCTCCTCTGTCTCCTCACCCTCAACCCCTTACCCAAACCCAGACCCTCTTTTCCTGGCCTTGCTCTCTTCTTTGGGTGTCAGATTTCACTCTCCCTGGAAAGGAATTCCTGGTCTCTCATCAAGCTGGGTGCCCCTTCCCCACCGAGAGGCATTTCTCAGCTCTGCTTTAGAACGATTTGCTTGTCTGTGTTCTCTCTGGACTATGAGATCTTTGGGGCGGGGGTATTTTATATCCACGTCTTTTGTGTGTATCGTTTGTCCCCCGCGCGTTAGCACATTGTGCAGAGTTAGTTGAAGGAGCTCTGACCAGGCGGTGGAATCCGGTCTGCTAGCCCTCTCGTTCTTCTTCCAAAGCTGTGCCTCTTTTCCTGTATTGCGGAATTTGACTGAAAGAAAGTTCTAACTCCTCCAGGATCTCCTTGTCTCATTAAAAGCTATTCTCAGATATTACTTTATTCAGGAAACCTTTTGAAATGATTTGGGTACAGATTAGTTTCCATACATTCTTCATCTCTAGCCAGGCGGCCCTTTCTGATTTTCCAGCCCTATTCCTGGCATACATTTCTACCCAGGAGGCATCCTGTGTGGGTCTGGAAGGTTGGGATGTTGAGGACCCTTAAAAAGTCAGCACTGGGAGTCACCACTTTGAAAATTAGTCAGTGTTTTAGATGGTAAATGTGAAAAAGAAACCTGAGAAAAGCTTCAGTGTAGTATTGCGAAATACAGATTACATATTTGACTAAAACATATCTTGATTTTGTTAGAATCATTGTGAAAAAAAAACTCAGAAATCTCAGCCAAAGCCAAGTCTCCTCTCTTCAAAGATGGGAAAAACCAAAATTGGATCCTCTGATTATGTTTGCAGATAAGGGAACGTTGGGAATACATAGGAAAAAAACACAGCCATTAAAAGAAAAGGTGGGGACTTCCCTGGTTGTCCAGTGGTTAAGACTCCACGCTTCCACTGCAGGGGGCGCGGGTTCAATCCCTGGTTGGGGAACTAAGATCCCACATGCCTTGCAGTGCAGCCAAAAAAACATAAATTTTAAAAAAAAAAAAAAAGCAGACAGAAAAAAAAAGAGGTGGGACTCAGTTCCTTTGTCTCTTACTGTCTCTTCAACTCAGTTTTTCTGAGGAGACATTGGAGAAAAGTCAGATTAATTCACTTGATTTTCACACGCTTCCTGTTTTTTCCCCCTTCCCTTATAATGGAAGTGCTAGTATACATCAAACTCAACAGAAGGTCCACAGCAGGCAAGAACTGGAGGGGGCATGTGGGTGACAATCCACCGTCTGCCCCTGGGTTTATTAGGAGTGAAGGTCTTTGGTCAAAATAGATTTGTCAGTTCTTTGTACTTTCACTGTGTTAACAGGTGTCTCAGGACTTGTGGAATGCTGACTGGTTGTGGACCCAAGTTATTGCCCACTTGCATAAAGGGACAACACACAAGTATTGTTCCTTCAAACACTCCTTTTTTAGGAGATTGATGCCTACAATGAATGTTTCATTCCTCTCCTAAATGAATAGGTGAATGGAGTTAACATTTAAGAAAAAAATATTGATATATATTTAATACATTTTATCAGATAAAATTTGAGGGTAAGTCTACTTTAAGATAAAACAACTACTAGATTAATTTCCATTATACATTTATTGAACAAATACGTGATCTGGGTACGAAGCACTGGAATAAAAAGCTAAAACTGCTTGTTCCCTGCTGAAGAAGAGGTTGTGGTCAGGGTGGGCACTAGGTAAGGGCAGAGCAGTTGTTGTAAGTATGTGGGCACTGCTCCTGAGCACAGGGGAGGGGCTCCCCAACTGCCTGGGAGTTGGGCTTGGTTTTATGTAAGGGCTGATGCTTCACCTGGGTCCTTAAGGAAGGAAGTTGGGACCTCTGGGCCCTCTTATCACCGTTCCTGAGCACAGTGTGTCAGATCTTAACCCTCCTTGGACTACATGACATGGGGCCTGTAGGTAGACCAGATAACCTAGAGATGCAAGCGTCCCCTAGGTCCTCAATACTAGTTTTGTAACAAAATCATATAGTTCATATGTAGTCACATCACATTAACACCTTTCCTGATGTGAAAAAGAGTTCTTTTTCAGAAGTACAAGCCCTCAAATATTATTTTAAAACCGATATTACAATACCAGCTTTCCCTGATTTCCATATTAAAATACTGCATCTGTATTAAGGGGTAAGTATGTGTGTTCTAGGAGTACAGGTAGGTACCTCCTGACCTAGGTCTAGGTTGATGATGGTTAGCTGTAAGTAACTTGTTTGATGTATTTAGCTGTTTTAATGATTACCGTGTATGTATAACATGTTGTTTAGTGGTAAATATCAAAAATAGGCCAAATCAATACGAAAAGATGTTCAACATTGCTAATTACTAGAGAAATGCAAATCAAAACTGCAATGAGGTACCACCTGACACTGGTCAGATTGGCCATCATTAAAAAGTCTACAAATAACAAATGCTGGAGAGGGTGTGGAGAAAAGGGAACCCAACCACACTGTTGGTGGGAATGTAAATTGGTGCAGCCACTGTGGAGAACAGTATGGAGGTTCCTCAGAAAACTAAAAATAGAGTTGCCATATGATCCTGCAATCCCACTCCTGGGCATACATCCAGACAAAACTATAATTTGAAAAGATACAGTGTTCATAGTAGCACTGTATACAATAGCCAAGACATGGAAGCAACCTTAAATGTCCATCGACAGATGAATGGCTAAAGAAGATGTAGTATATATACACAATGGAATATTACTCAGCCATAGAAAAGAACATAATAATGCCATTTGCAGTTACATAGGTGGACTTAGAGATTATCATACTGAGTGAAGTAAGTCAGAAAGAGAAAGACAATTACCATATGATATCACTTATGTGTGGAATCTAAAACGTGACGAGATGAACTTATCTACGAAACAGAAACAGACTCACAGACATAGAGAACAGACTTGTGGTTGCCAAAGGGGGGAGGGGGGTGGGGGAGGGAAGGATTGGGAGGTTGGGATTAGCAGACGCAAACTATTATGTATAGAATGGATAAACAACAAGGTCCTACTGTATAGCACAGGGAACTATATTCATTATCCTGTAATAAACCATAATGGAAAAGGCAAAAAAAAAAAATAGCCAAATCAAAAATAAGATATCAGTCTCATATTTTCAGGACCCAGCATATAGCATATAAATGTTGCTGAATGATAGACTGAAGGAGTGAATGGTTCAGAATGAAGGGCGACGCTAAAGAGAATGATTAGAATAATTATTTTACAAACCGAAACAAAGCAGAATAATAGCAAAACAACAAAAATCCTATTAGTAGAAATTTGCCCAAAGTGCTCCGGAAAAGCAGCTGAGCAGAGCGATCTGAGGCTGTTTCGCGGTGTCTGTGTGAGTGCTGCCCCTGGTTTGATTGTGAAATTTATTGGTTTTATTACCTTGAGGTATGTTTGCCTGACCGGACTCTGAAATCTGGCCTCTTCTAGGTTGGTCTTTGTGACCCTTATTACGTGGGCGACCTCTTAGCACTCCAGGGCTGATGGCGCTGATTAGAGTAAATATCGTCATTGTTCTCGTGATTGAGCGCGGCGTGCTTTTTTTATGTGTACGTGTGATCTTTGCCTCACTGGTCTGTGTGTTGCTATCACACTTAAGAAATGGACACATCAAATAACTGTGATTCTTCTTAGATACGGTTCTGCAGAAGAAGCAGAGACATGGTGATGGGGAACGAGTGAATACATGGGGAAAACAGAAAGGTGGAAGACAGGATTACTTTGCAAAAATTTTAGCACAAACGGAAGAGATTTTAGTGGGAGGTATATCTTCTGCTGTGGACAGTGTTGTTAAAAAATTATACTGCAGTGAATTCTTCTCTTTTTCCCCATCACCAGGGGAAGAACATAGCTTGGAAAGTGGAGTATGGTTTTTTTGTTTTATCATGGCTTTTGGAAGCTGAATGAAAGACAAAATATTTTTAGGACCAGATAAGGATTAGACTCTAGTAATTATGATTTCATAGTTGTGGTTCCTGGATACCCAGAACATTTATTTTCATCGTCTTCCTGGCTGACCGAGGGCATCATTGTTCTGTGTAACCTTTGTCTGAACTCCTTTTCCTTATCTCCCTTCTGAGAGAGTCCTGGGGTAGATAATTATCTCCCAAGCTCAGATTTTCAGCGGAGTTCATGTAAGCACATTACTGGAAATGACAAGTGCACAGAAGTGATAGATGCGGCTGTGATTTTTCTGACAGAGTAGCCAGGAGAGAATTGAACCTGTCCCTTAATTTGGTTTATTAATTATGAATATATTAGCACTAGCGATCCTATGAAACTGTAAAGGAGGAGATAACATTTCATAAGTTTTAAGGAACTTTGCCCAAATCATCTTTGGATTTTAACAAAATGTTCATTTTTTTCCCTCACTAATATTGGAATAAATTCTAACCAGGAGATAGTAACAACAGGAATTGCTCGACTGGTTTCAAAATGATGGTCCATTTATTGAATGCTTTCTATGTGTGTTGGACTGTATGAAATGCTACTCTATATGCATTATTTTACTTAATTCTCAGCAATCATGAGAGGTATTTTATCTGCATTTTACAATTGATAAAAATGTATTGTTAGAGAATTTGAGTAACTTACTCCAATTCACGGAGCTGGTAAGTGACAAAGCTCAAATGTAACATAATCTGTTAGGTTTGAACACCTTGTAGGAGATCGGTGACTGATCCCAATTGGCCAAAGTGATTAATTGCGCTTATTAGTATCTCTCAGAGTATCTTAAATAATAATGTCCTTTTGCCTTTTGTTGTTAATCCCCTTGAGAGAGAGGAGGCTCCTCTCAAACTCTTAATGCTGAATATGAGCAGGGTGGGTTATATTCTGCCTCTTGGACCTCACATCGATATTCTCCGTGTCCTTTGTTTGCTCTGTGGTTCTTTATGAGTTTGGACCAAGAGTGATCTGCCTGTGTCATAACCGAAACTGGGTCAGGACGTGGGATGGATGGGTCACTCTTTATAGCATTTTTCTGGATATCATAGACATTTTTGCCTTCTTGATTTTACACAGAAAGGAGTATTCCTCTTTAGATAAATGTGGAGCAGGTGGTACGTTCTGCATGAGATAGGGGTCATGGTTAGTGTACAAGGACACTTCGACCTTGAACAGCGTGGGTTGGAAGTACACGGGGTCCACTTACATGCACACTTTTTTCCGTGGTACATACTATTTCAGCCGAGGTTTGCTGAATCCAGGGATGCAGGACCGTGGATGCACGGGGGGAACCAGGTCTACGGAGGGCTGACTATGGTTATGTGTGGAGGTGCAGTGCCCCCGACCCCCACGTTGTTCAGGGGGTCAACTGTGCTTTTAATTCCAGCTACTCCCTGGGTTGTCCAGTGGCCTGGCCTCCTTCAACCCTGGCATCCAGACTGCCCTGCCGCCTCCAGGCATTTGGGGGCCATCCTCAGAGATGGAATTGAGGAGGGTGAGTGTCTCAGTTCTGGAGACCCTCATGCTGTCTCTCAGGCCTGGTCCAGAGGGGCCCTAAAGAAGGAACCCATGCCAGTCGAGGAAACATCTGTGATTCTGCGACATGTCTGGAGGAACCGGCTCCACTCCTCCAGTTTCCAAGGTGTCGCCACTAGAGATAACAGTGACCGTGCTTTTTCTGGCTAAGGACCCAGATATGTTTTTCTCTCACACTGGACCAAAGCTTCTTTTAAATCTAGACTTTTGTCCCACCCCCTGTTCTATTAAGGAGTAGTCCACAGTGGGTAATTTCCTGAGAACATTCTGAGAAATTAGTAAGAAGAACAACAACAACAATAATAGCTATAATGTACGGAGGATTGGCTACACGCCAGGTGTTGCGCATACATCATCTCTAATCCTCACAGTAACCTCGTAAGGTAGATGTCCGCTCATTTAAAGATGAAGAACCTGAGGGCTTCCCTGGTGGCGCAGTGGTTGAGAATCTGCCTGCCAATGCAGGGGACACGGGTTCGAGCCCTGGTCTGGGAAGATCCCACATGCCGCAGAGCAGCTAGGCCCGTGAGCCACAACTACTGAGCCTGCGCGTCTGGAGCCTGTGCTCCGCAACAGGAGAGGCTGCGACAGTGAGAGGCCCGCGCACCGCGATGAGGTGTGGCCCCCGCTTGCCGCAACTAGAGAAAGCCCTTGCACAGAAACGAAGACCCAACACAGTCAAAAATAAATATTAAATAAATTAATTAATAAAGATGAAGAACCTGAGGTTCGGAAGGTCACGCAGCCCAAGCACACACAATTCATAGGGGCTCGAGCTATAATCCCAGCCCATGTCTGGTTTTCTTGACATTCAGGATTGGGTAAATAAAAGGTTTTTGGTCGTGGGGGCTTTTTTTTAAAAAAAAGACCCTGAGGTATCTGTTACCTCTTCTATTAGATGACCAAGACCCTGACTCAGGGGTAAGTGCTCAGCAATTTATGTGGAACTGGATTGAAAACATGGGCTAAAGGCTGGTCGGTGTCCAGATTTCACTACGGCGGAAACTGAAGGAAGCCTCTGAATTTTCATTAGCAGGGTTTTCCTTCCTCCCTTTTCTGTCCACTCCTCTTTCATCCTCTCCTCACTGGGAGCCCATTTCAAGTTAAGGGAGGTGCTGCTTTGGAAAGAAGAGGAAATAAGATTTACTCAATGTTAAGCAAGTCAGATGTTCTCGACCTTGTTTCAGTAATCATCATCGCTAATACAGGTGGATAATACTCGTTCCATCAGTTACTGCTTAATAGTCTGTTAGGAAGAAGACTGCGTGTGACTGAGACAGAAGAACATAGCTGTTGTGAAATAGAGCTTGGAATGAGTCTTGCTTTATTATCGAAGTGAAGATCTTAACATTCAAAAGCATATAGTCTGCATATACCTTTTGAGTAAACCAGCAAAACCAAAATGACATATACATACGTGAGACGCAAAACACAGTAAGGTTGCTGGGCCGATTCTGTGGCCGTAATCAAAGTAAGCAGAAGCTGATGACCTTGACCAGGGCCAAGGAACTATTGTGATCTACTGGTCATTTCTGTCCCCAAATGTAGTCGCTCAATAACTTTCAGGCTGTGAATTTCCTGATGGGCCATTGATTAGCAAACTTCAGTGCAGGAATCACCTGGGTGCTTATTAAAAGTGCAGAAATGCTAATCTCACTCTTCTCAATCCAGTCTGCATTTTAGAATCCCAGGGTAGTTTTTAAAAATTAACAAGGTTTAAGACCTGCCACCAGGGATTCTGGTTGAATTGGTGGGGGTAGAACCCAGGCATCTGTGTGAGGAAGATTCTCTGTACCTGTGGTTAATTCTGAGGACTGTGGAAATTTACCAGAGCCCCAGGTGATTCTGATCCAAGTGGTCTGAGCACCATCCTGTGCAAACCTTAAGCCTTCACTGGTTTGCTCTCGCCACTGAATGGTGGCACCAAGTTGTATTAGTGACGGATAAATAGACGTATTTCCGAAGTGTTAAAACAAAATTATATTAGAACGAATCCATTTTTTCTAAATAAAACAACTAACTGAAGATATTAGGATAGTCACCTAGATAAAAGAGTATTTTAAAGGTGTCATAACCATCTCTTTAAGAAGCAATATTTTGTTGATTTGTTTTCTTCTGGTTATAAAAATAATACTGTTGTACAAAAACTGAAAAAGAGAGTCAGCCATGTAGAAATGATCTCTCCTAACATTTTGGTTTATCACTTAAATATGTCTTTTCTTGGTGAGTCTGGATGTTGAAAACCCCAGGCTTAATCTATAGCCTTACCAGGGCTAGTCATTACCACTACCCTCCCCAGCTGTCTGGGTTCCATTGCTCGCCCATTCCTTCCATCAGAAAGCATTGTTACCTCCCCGATCTCAGAGAATACTTTAATCTATCTTCCTCTGTCCCTTCATTTTTCCTACTGTAGATCAGAAACATCACTGGGAGGTCGGAAAGCTCTCATTCCGTCCCGAACTTGTGTGACTCTTTCCAGTAAAGATAGAGCTTCCTGCTAAACGTGTTAGAACCAACGTCATCCTCTCTTCTTATTGGTCTATTTTGCTTTTGTACCCTGGCTTTGAGAACTTTATCATCTTCACAACCGGACCCTGGCAGAGTCTACTTTGAGGGAGAAAACACCCTTTCCCCGCCTATTTGTGTTTTAAAGTAAGGACTGTCCTGTGGCTTCTTTAACTGCATATAAAGCTGCCAGCTAGAGAGATTTATTTGCTTTCGTTTTAAACAGACAGGTTAAAGGATTTAAAAGTAATTTCATTGTGAAAAGTGCAGTAATTTAAAAAAATTATCAACGTTTGAAGTGAAGCAGGTTCTGCCGTGATTAAACCTTTTCTGAAAACCTAGACCGTAAAGAATGTACGAAAATTTTTAAAGATGAACTCCATTTCAGCCTTTCTGTTTTTCTTCAAATTTATTTTTGTCTGTAAGGTTTTAAGTTAATCCCCATTGAACTGGAAATGTGTGGATTTAAAAATCGAAAGAGCTATTTATTGGCTTAGTTCCCCGTTAGAGAAAAAGAATATGAATGGAACATCACCCCTGTAGCCATTCAGTCATTTTTAGTACGTTGGGTGGGAAATTCAACCCCCCAGTCGGAATATCTGATTGGAAGGCGGCTCCAACAGGCTGCGTTTTTATCTACTGAGGCACCTGGAGCGGGGAGGGGGGTGTGCAGGAGGGGAAGGTGGTGGCTGAGCCAGTCTCCTAAAGCTTTAATTACACAGGATTTGTGGTGCAGATGGAGAACGCTTCCAGTGCTACAGGCACCCAGGGAACAGCCCTGGAGTAAAGAATCCTCTTATCAGCACCTTCGGAAAACTGGACCAGGCACTGTCTCCAAGCAGTTCATTTGTGTGCCAGGGAGATCTTTTAAGAACATTCTTTGTAATCTTCATCCATTGCTAGCATGGAGATAAAAGCTGATTCATTACTGTAAAAACAGAATAATTAAATACCTGGCCTCACGTTTGTATTGAAGGATGAAAAAACTCAACAGCCTATCCAGATCCCAAAGTGCAGAAGGATCCAGAATACCAGAGGAGCACCCATTTCCTCTCCTCACTGTAAGAGTTGTGAACGTTTAATTAATTGTGGGGTGGCAGAGACTCCATGATATGGAACTGTGGTGAAAACCAAATTCTATTAATTTGGCTTCAGAATACATATATGTCCCAGAAAATGTGAGGATTAAAAGGGAAACTGATCGAATTTAGCATATTCTATGCGGGGAAGAGTTGAGAGCTTTTAACATGTATTCGTTTCTGTACATTGCAGTAAACCACAAAACAGCCCAGGGGTTTTAGGAGTCGGACTGAATTGGATCTGAGTTCCCAAGACATTATTTGTGGACACGTGACTTAGGGCACATTTATGTTAAATGAGGCTGATGTATTCATTCATTCCTTCATATACAGGCATTCCTCGGAGATATTGCAGGTTTGGTTCCAGACCACCGCAATAAAGCACCATCACACAAGTGTTTTGGTTTCCCAGTGCCGATAAAAGTTATGTTTATACTGTAGTCTGTTAAGTGTTCAGTGGTATTATGTCTTTAAAAATATGCATAAAACTTAATTTAAAATACTTTATTGTTAATAAGTGCTAACCATCACTTGAGCCTTCAGTGAGTCATAATAGTAACATTAAAGATCACAGATCACAGTGTTACTGAACTGAGGTTGGGCTGTTTGCTGCTCAAAAGTCAATAATTCAAGAGGCAAGTGTCAATAGAAAGGAAAGGTGCTTTAATCAGAAAAGCCGGCCCTCCGGGGAGAAAGTAGTCTCGTGTCCAGAGACCAACTCCCAAGATTCTGCTCAGCCATGACAGTTTTTAAAGGGAAAAATGGTGGGGTGGGGAGTGGAAGAATCTCAGTGAATCATCCAGGCAGCAGGTTGGGGTCTGCATCATTCTCCATTGCGTGCAGGCTGGCTGACCTTCTCTTCAGATGTTGTCTTAGCCATGTGATCTACCTGCAGATTGCTTAGTGGGCTGTTGAGGGAAGAGAGCTAGTCATTCTTGAACTCCTGAATTCTTCATTCTTCTTTTTATCTAGGAAAAGAATCAACAGGTTAATTAGGTTCTTTCAAGGTTAGAGGCAAACAGAAATGGGCAAACAGGAAACGGGATAAAGAGCTGCTTTCAACAGATCACCCTAGCAAATAAAATAATGATGAAAAAGTCTGAAATACTGTGAGAATTACCAAAATGTGACACAGAGACACGAAGTGAACAGTTGCTGTTGGAAAAACGGTGCCAGCAGACTTGCTTGATGCAGGGTTGCCACAAACCTTCAATTTGTAAAAAACACAATTTCTACAAAGCCCAACAAAGTGAAGCAGTACAGTGAGGTCTGCCTGTATTTAATGACCACGGGGCTGACAATAATGGTTACTTTGTATGATTTTGTAAGTATTAAATGGAAACAATAATGGCTTGCCGGGAATTTTCCCATATATTTGATTTCCTTTTCTCAGCACTGGAAATGCCTTTTTTTCTCCTTATGTCTTTATTGATTCGATCGAACATTACTCGTGCCGTGTGAGTCTTCAAGTCCCTACCACCCAGGCTCCTTTAAAAGGGAAGATACAAATATTGACAGGCAACTTACCTTCCGGGTCCTTAACAAGGTCTACTTTCCTCTTGGTTTCCCTTCTCATTCTCAGCAGGTGTCCCTCTGGTGACTGGTCCCTCTGGTGACTGGTCCCTCTGGTGCCTGCATGAAGCTTGCCATTAGGAACTAACCACAGAGATAAAAGCCTTGAGACATGCGTGCAGTTTGAGAAAATGGATCAGCCAGAGCCGCATTCTGAGGTTCATCTGAATGTTCAGGGCACTTAGGTGAAAGTAAGACCAGCCTTGTATTCACGAGGCTCAGAAACACACGCTGTTCATTCATTCGTTTTCTCAACATCTGGTTGCAAGCATTTTCCTGGATAGACAGGCCATCAGAGCACAGGTTTTGTTCTCGAGTCGTTTGAGACAAACCCTTTTTGTCCCAGCTGTCCTCAACCCTAACCTCTAGAGAAGCCTGAACCCTGGCTTCTCGACCAGGTACCCCCAGATACCAGAGGGGATGTTGCCCCTCACTAAGGTGCGAAGGTTGGGGGTTTTGGCCATAACCTTGCCCCTGTTTTGAAAATGAATGGTTCTGTGGGAGAGAGACCCATTTCAGAAAGAGCCAGGCAGCTCTCGTCGGTGGTGGATGACGGCACAGGGTCTGACTCTGTTTTAATTTATTCACTCTCTCTGGTTCACACCTCATTTCTCACAGATGCAGAGTCAGATGCTGGGTAATAGAGAAATATGCTCCTGCATTAAGGTGCCAAAGATATCTTTTTGCTATTAAGTTCTTCGCCAGAGATAGAATTGGCCAGCAGTACAGAAGAAACACACCATCTCCTTTTCTCTCCTCTTTTAATTTTAGCCATTGAATTCTTGAAAATTTCAAACAATGGAGTCAGACAGTTATAACTTGAAACGTATGTTGATGGCGTCTTGTCTATTTGAGGCCCTCCACAAACAACGCTTTTAAAGTTGGAGCTGGTAAAAATCTAGACATCCATTTGAGGCTTAAAGCCACCATCAGTGGAAAGTTATCATTGCTGAGACTCTAGAAGCAGGGTCAGTACCATTCGTATTTTCTCTAGAAGCAACAATGATCGTTTTGTTTGTTTTCCAGAAACAAGTTGGCAACCTGCTATAGAATCCCAAGGGCTTGCACTGGATTAGAAACTAGAATTGTGATTTTTATATTTATATATAGATATAGATAGATAGATAAAGTAAGTAGTAAAGATAAGTGCATAAAGAAAAGTAAGTAGTAGGGAAAATAGTGTGTAAAACAAAATATAGTGTTATAGAAGTTTAAATTTACTAATGTTTGATTTACATTGAGTAAAAGAATAAGGTAGCGTATCAGCATCGTGAATTACAGATGGTCACATAAAACAGTGATTTTGAAAAGCTGTCTACTTCTGAAATAAGAACAGGAGGTTAAGAGTAGGTTTTATTGCTATTACCGAAGCGCAGGACTTGTGTGGAAAAAGAGCTCTGTTATCAGAGGCAGAAACTCAGATTTAATTGTTGGCCTGTGCTTGTTATATGACCTTGGGCAAGTATGACCTCCCTGTCCCCGTCTGTCCTGTGGGGTACCATCCACCGTGCATCTTGGCTTCCCTGTGGACAAGTTCCTTTACTTTCTCAAGTGCCACACCCTGTTAATTACAAAATAATATTAAGGAAAGCACAGAAGGTTGATGAGAAATTATTGCAGCTGTCAAACTCAGGAAGCTCCTATGCATTTTACAAATTGAACCTTCCTTTGAGGAAACCATGGGCAGTATTTCCTAATATTGGTATAGAGGTGAGTTAAGCAGATATGCTGTGTTTGAATTGCCATCCCCACACAGAGGACTTAATGCCAGTTTCTTCCTTAGAAAGAGTGATTTATGCTTAACAGCAAATGGAGAGAATGGTTGCTATATTTAGCTTATTCTCTTAGACTTTCCAGGATTCAGTTTGACCTAAGGACTGTCTTTTTGCTCTTTCCGATGTATCTCGTTGGTGCTCTGAAATTTCCATGTTGATTTGATTTTTTGCCTAAAACCCCAAGGATACTGTGGGAGTGCCTTTGGCTGAGGCAAATGAAGTCATGGTCAATTCTGAACTCTTATTTCAATGATCGGGGACACTAATGAGCGTTGGTAAACAAAGGTAGCAGGAAACGGAATTCAAGTACTCATGTTCACTCCTGAAAATAAATAGATGTGTCTGGCACTTTACTATCCCAGGAACAGCTCCCTAAAATATTTCTGCTGTTCACTGAATAATACATTCAAATGCTTGTCCAAGTGAAAAAATGTAAATATGTTGTGAAAAAACACTGCGCTGTGGTTGGTGAGGTAGTTCTAGGTCCAACCTGGGCAAGAGGAGATTCGTGGGTGGACAACTTAGTCACTTAAATTAAACCCTTTAATAGCAGCAGAAGGGTTCTTGTGTAGACCCTGTAGAAACTTTATAACACCTATTTGCGATCCCGATAATGACAGCGTCTTGGTGATAATTCATGTTAAAACCTCATGGAGACTAAAGTTCTTTGCCAGGTTATGTGTGAAACAAGCATATACATACATATGCCCTCTAGCCATGAGCTAGGTACTCAGATGAAGTCTAGAAACCCATGCTCTACCCCCAAGGCCAAAGCTTTTCGTGTTAATCAACCTGCTTTTCTGGGAAGGCTGGAGCTGTCACTTAGACCAGAAGAAGACGATCATTATACATGCAGCCGGGCGTTGCGTCTCACATGAATGTGTTTAGAAATGATGACCGATGACTTCGGGGTTCACTGAAGATTTCCCTCATTTAGAGATGCAGCAGCGCCCAGAAGAATAAGGATCGAAGCTTAACCTCTGCTTGTCGTTGGGGTCCCTGCCTGGTGGAGAATGCATGATGTGCCGTCTTCTCACCTCCAGGGGTCCCTGTGTCTGTAAGAGACCTAACATTTATAAGAGGTTGTGCCCCCCAGCTAGCCCATCTCCCCTGTCTGCACAAGGCTCAGATCAGAGCTTCCGATGCAAGGCACCCCTGCCCTTCCTTTTGTCTCCTCCCACCCTGTTCCAGCATTTTCTCTCGCCTGGACTATTGCCATAGCCTGCTCACCACTCTCCCAGCTCCCACCCTGGCTCCCTCACTCCAAACCCAGAGTGGTCTCTTAAAAGCCTGAATGAGACCCTCTCATTCCTTCCCTTAAAATGCTCCAATGCATTTAAAATAAAACTCAGCTGCATACACTGGCTTACTGAGACCCCAAACCCCGCTCACATCTCCTACTTCATGGTGGACATCCTCCCCTGCACCTCCTGGGTCCCAGCTCCCTCGACCTGCTTTTCGTTCCTTGACCACACCAGGCTCATTTCGTCCTTAGGACCCAGGCACTAGTCTTCTGGAAGGCGTGATCCCAGCCCCCGTCCCTGACATGGGAACATCCCCCCCCTCTGGAGAAGCCCTCCCCAACCACCCAACGTCAGCAGCCACCCGCCCACTGTAGGTTCGCTCATGTAATAACATCTCCCTGTAGCTGACGTCTTTTCATTCTTTTTCTCCTTCAATTAGCAGGCAGGCTCTACTAGAGCAGAGACCCCGTTTGTCTTCACCTGATGTGTCCGCAGGCCTCAGGACAGCTGTTCAGCAAATGTTTGCTGAAGGAATGTATTCATGAATAAAGAAACGATGTAGCCAATATTTCTAACCTTAACTGATAAATGTCCAACCAGAAGCAGAGAGACTTGGTCAGTGTGTGTAGCCGTGTCATGGCTGAATGTACACGTGTCTTTGAAACATCAAAACAAACTCTGAGACCCTTAGGGCCCCCTTCCCCAGTGTCTGGAGTTCAGGAATCCGAGTTTGGGAACTCCCTTGCTTTTAACAGAGTGGTCATAACATAGATGTACTAGAACAGAGCTTGAATTGGTGCTTGTGCCACTCGCTCTGTAGACCTAACTTGCAAGTAGCTTTATCCCCTCAGGAGCCCTGCCTCTCCTCTTGTTAGTGCTGTCACTGAATCCTGTTCAAGTCCTTTACTAACACAAGTCCCCCTTCCTCGAGAAGGGGAGCCAGCTGCTTCCTTGGTTTTATTGAAATGTATTTAGGCGCTTATGGAAACAACCAAAAATTCTGTTATTTCAAAAATATATGGGAATTTTGTACCTGATATTTGGCATCAGTTTGATTTGGAAATATGGATACATATTGATAAGGTGGACACTTCCATCATCACCGTATCTGTTTTCTAAACCGTATTTATTAATTTTTCTGCTCACACATAGAGCTTAACATTTTTGAACTTGAAAAGCTAAGAGCTTGCTGAAAAAAGTTTAGGTTTTTCAAATGAATTAAGTAAACTAAGAGTGTTTCCTTCGGCTTTTTCAGATTATCCGGGTAAGTATTGCTTCGGTGAATTAAATAAAACTTCAGGAGACTCAAATAGTTGATGAAGCCTTCCGCTGACGCTGCAGTGGTGGGGAGGCTGGCTTTCTCTCTGGAGTGCTGGTGATTGCTGCCCTAGGAGCTTTACGTTCTTGGGCTGATCAGTAAACATCTGTCCTCACTTAGAGGACAAAATTTCCTGAGATTTCATGCTGTTAATATAACAGTATCTCAGGTTATCAGGTATTCTAGAATTTCAGACTCTTAGAACAGAAAAGGAAGCCAAGTTCTGTTGAGGTCACAAAGCATCTGGCAGAGTTGAGGCTGGTTCTTACCCACCTACCCTCTCAGGGTCCTGTGCCCCATCCTGTACCTCTCCTGTGCTTTTATTTATCCCTGACTTCCCTTTTATCTTCCTGAGGTAGCCTGTGACTTTTAATTGCTTATAAAGCTTAAAACTAGTCATTTAACTTGGGGCTGAAGGGTTTTTTTCTAACACGAGATGATTTCCTGTGAGCCCACCCAGCCTCCACGGGCTGGTGGAAAGCTCTCTCGTCTGGGCGTATGTCTCGCACCCTCGATGCTGTGTTGCTTCGCTTCTCAAGGTAACCTGTCAGATTGTACATTCCTTGAAGCAGGGGACTGTGGCCTTATTTTTTTGGGTCTTGTTTAGTTTTTAAAATTCTGAACACTGAATTGTAGATGCGCAGTGCTGTTATGAAACCTTTGTCTCCATACTGATGGGAGTTGGTCATCCCTTACAGGTTGACCATGGTCATTGTGAAAGTAATTTTGAATTATTATGTTGTCATCTTAAAAATTCCAGGGCTTCCCTGGTGGCGCAGTGGTTGAGAGTCTGCCTGCTAATGCAGGGGACATGGGTTCGACCCCTGGTCTGGGAAGATCCCACATGCCGCGGAGCAACTGGGCCCGTGAGCCACAATTACTGAGCCTGCGCGTCTGGAGCCTGTGCTCCGCAACAAGGCCCGCGCATCGCGATGAAGAGTGGCCCCCGCTTGCCGCAACTAGAGAAAGCCCTCGCACAGAAACAAAGACCCAACACAGCCAAAAATAAATAATAAATAAATTGAAAAAAAAAATTCCAGCTTTCTGCTTACACTTAAAGTCAGGCATCTTCATAGGAGTTGGTATATTGGCTTATAAGGTTTGAACTTATTTGGCCACAAAGCTTATTTGAATAAAAACAATCAGAATTGTCTCTGCCACTAGTCACAAACGGTGTCTCAATTCCTTACTGTCAAGTTTTCAAAGATATTTTATAATGATCAACCCTGCATTCCACTGTTTTGTGCTTTGAGGAGTGACTGGTCCACCGCTGCCCCATCGAGGCGGCCTTGGTGTGATAATTTGGTCTAATTTTGAGCTGATGTTAGTTATCCCCGTGGCTGCCAGAATGGCCTCTGTGTGATGGGATGAGGTCTCCTTAGCGAGGACCAGCCAGCCTTGCAAGGCCTGACCTCTGCCTGGCTGGTCTCACCGCCTCCCATCACTGCCCACACAGCCCTCGTGTTCCAGCCGCCGCTGACCACATGCCCTCATGCACGGACGTGCACGTGGATTTTCACACCTTTCTGCTTTTCCCTGATTGATCACCTCTGCCCAGAACGTTCTCCAGTCTTCTTTCTTTAAATACAACTCAAGAGGTGACAGGTGTGAAGTGGATTGAGTTGGGAATGAGGAGGAAGGTGGTGTCCTGATCCCCAGCATGAGCAGCTGGACAGATGGACACCTACTGACATGGAGAAGACGGAAGTGGAGCAGATGGGGGGCTGGGAGGGCGGGGGTGGGGGTCAATGCTTTGGATGGAGACGTGTTCAGTGTTAGGTGCCTCTGAAATACCCAGGGAAGCGAGGAGAGAGCAGTGGAGTTGTATCTGTGGATCTGAAGCTCAGAGAGGTCAGAGTGAGGAACCTGTATCTTGGATGTGCTGTTGTATTTGAAACCGAGTGAAGGAGCTCTGATTCTAAAGACCTGCAGAGTGGATATGTGGATTTTTTTTTTTTTTGGATGTCCTGCTAGCTGTCCTTAATGAGCTCTGTTCTCTGGGAAATGGAGCTGGGGAAGGAGGGGTTCTGTGATAACACTAAGTGGAGTCATTGTTACTTCGGCTGTATGGTCTATCCTGTAGCCCTTTCCCCTGGGGGATCACATAGTCACGTAGTAGCTATTATGGTTACACCGTAACTTTTTTGTAGATACTATAACTGGTTTATGTAGATACTTTGTGTGCACCTGTAGCCTTGGCAACCAGCCTCTTCCAGGCAGTGCCTGACAGCATCCTGGGGGGTGGGGGCCAGACTGCACGGTGGTTCTGAACATGGACTTGACCAGAGGTGTCAGGACAGCTAGCTGGGTTACAATGAACTTAAACATTTCGGGTTGACTAGTTACCGTGTGTGTGTGTGTGTGTGTAAACAGCTTATCTCCGTCCTTGTATCTAGTGGGGTCTTGATATTGTTGGTTGATATGAGTCCCATGTATGATAAAGATGACCCTTTGCCATGTCTGCTACACACATGTAACATCCCTGCAATCTAGCTTTGAGAAGGTGGGTGTGAAGAGCAAATGGAAGTGAGGCAGAAGGAGAAGGAACATCAGGAGTGTGTCAGAAACACAGAGAATTCAGAGACGGGAAGGGGGCGTCCCATGGATTTATTGCCTTATAGGGAGGTGACCTTAGTAAGATTTACTAGAATAATGGGGAATACTCTGAAGGGTGAGTGGGAGGGAGCGCGTGGTGACAGCACAGGGAGGAAATTCCTTCCAGAAGCATGGCTGTGAGGAAGAGGAGAGAAGTAGGGCCATCCTGGAGGGGTGGAGGTGGGGGTTGTAGGAGGGTAGAAGGCAAGGTCAAGAGCAGTCGTTTGGGGTTAGTGTGTGTGTGTGTGTATGTGTTTAATGGATGATACTGGGGCTTTTTTCAATGCAGATAGACTCCAGTAGAGGGGTCAGGGGATACTACTGTCTTTTTACTTGCTTGATGTTGGTGGTTTTGGTGGATCAGTGGATGGTATCCAGGAGTCACAAATACTTAAGCTGAGTCTATAAAGGTCTACTAGCCTCTCTTCTGTACATTTATGTTTGAAATACAAAAGGGGGGAGAAAAGCTTGTTTTTTAAAAAAAAATCGTCTGTTAGTCTTACAATCCTCTAGGCAGGTAACTGGTGTGAAGGGTTTTTCTTTATGAAGTGCTTTGTTATTCTGTAGGCATCCTGTTTTATATGTAAAGGACAGAGATTTTTATGGAGCATTTTCCTGCACTAAAGTCCTAGGTCTGTGTCTTTTAATAGAATATCACTGAATTTTCTTATCTGCAAGAGAAGTAGGTACGTAAATTTGAATGCAGAAGCTAATTTAGCAGTCATTTTTTAGGAGATGTTAAATTTAGAGATGCCACTTCCAAAAGTGGAAAAGATGAGGATAAACTGACTTTTTTCTTGTGCAGAGTAAAAAATTAGAGCTGAAAAGGAACAAAGCCTGAAACGCATGCCAATGACCATTTTTTATAGGTGACGTGAATTGGGAATTGGGAATGATTTCATTCACACCTGCACGATGCTGCCTTTTAAGCTGATTACCATTTCTTTTTTTTCTTTTTTTTTTTTTTTTTTTATTTTGGCTGTGTTGGGTCTTCGTTTCTGTGCGAGGGCTTTCTCTAGTTGTGGCAAGCGGGGGCCACTCTTCATCACGGTGTGCGGGCCTCTCACTGTCGCGGCCTCTCTTTGTTGAGGAGCACAGGCTCCAGACGCGCAGGCTCAGTAGTTGTGGCTCACGGGCCCAGTCGCTCCGCGGCATGTGGGATCTTCCCAGACCAGGGCTCGAATCCGTGTCCCCTGCACTGGCAGGCAGATTCTCAACCGCTGCGCCACCAGGGAAGCCCTGATTACCATTTCTTTTGGTAGTCATTTAATAAATACATCCCTGAGAAGAGGCATAATGAAATACAGTTTATGTTTCTTGAAAAGATAAAGGACTCCTCTCGCCATCATCCCAGTACACTTAGTAAATGTCCTTACGCCAGCTTTTAGGGTTTGGAGGTCTGGGATTCCAGACCTTTTTAAGCTGAAGCAAAACACAATTAACAAGGTAAGTTTAATATAAAGAAAGGGCACAGTTTAAGCCAAAGCTAAGCATAAGCATTTTGTATCACTTTCCGTTTGTGATCACAGGTGATGGTGTTACTTCCAGTAACTGAAATGACTGACAGTTATAGGTAGTCCAGAGTGAATCTATCAGAAGAGAAGGGAACATTGGAAAATAGTCATCTGTAGTGAGTCGGAAAGGAAAATGTGCAATTTCAAGTGGCAAGGGTCATCCAAGAAAGCAAGGAATGAGTATCTTACAAAAAAAGAAAAAACCAAAACAATGTAAATATCATGAAAATCTAATTTTAAAAAATGTTTTGGCATTTGGGCATAAGATTGGAGGTGTACACTGTAGAATTATTAAAGTAATGAGTTAAAGTAAGGACTGTATTTAGATGCTTATGATTTTCATTGTGTGCCATTTAAAAATCAGCTTATTGCTTGCTTATATTGGCATGTGGGTAGGGAGGCAGATTATTTTAAAAAAAGTTTTGAAATTGAATTTACCAATTGAGGCTGTAGATACTGTTTACTCATAGGTAAACTTATGCCCTTTCAGATATGTGGAATTAAATATTGATTCTAGTGAGATTCCAGAATTTAAAAGCCTTACATTTTTAAGGTTTCTTACTTCACTATCTCTCAACAGCAAGGGAAGTTTTATTTTATTACAATTACTCAAAAAAGCAGCAATGATTTTTATTCCTTGTATTATGCATAAAGTGCTGGGGGAAATGATATACCTAGGAAATATTTGACAAGGGCATAGGATTTTATTTGAGGTTTGAGGTTCTGTGATTTATGTGATGTGTGACAGGTAAGGTTTTATACGGTGTATTCATAGGTAGAAAATAATGGTAGGTTATTTTACTGTTTAAGTAGTTGATAGGTGGTTCCTGGGCTATGTCCATTTTGCATTTTTATTCAGCTTTTGTAGAGCTGGCTCTGTGCCTTCGGGACGAGGCATGGAATTAAAGACAAAAGCCAGGTACTGAATGGTTTCATAGTGAAAGTCAAAACTGGGATTATTCCTTTACTGATTTTGCTCTTCTATTTCATATATAGTGAATCCTGGGGCTAATGTCATGTTTAGAAAGATTTTTATTTTAACACGTATTTAACCACATTTGCAAGTTTAGAGTGCACTGATGTGAGATGTATAGTACCACAACGACTTTTGTGTAAAAAGTCCTTAGGTTTAACAAGTAGTAAGGAAATTGGGAGAAGATGGTGAAAGAGGCAGCAGGTTTGTCAGCTTAACCGGAAAGAAGATCTCAAGTTTCCGGCCTTTCACTGCCCCCTGCACCACCCCCAGCCCGTGCCCTACCCCCACCTCACTTAGTCATCACTGATTTCTAGTCCGAACCCCTTGTTTTATGGAAGAGGAAGCGGGAGAGTAAAAAAAAAATTAGTCATCCAAGACCATACATGGCAACTTATTTGCTGCTGATTATTTTCTTGTATCTATAAAGATTATACATAGATTTTGAAGTGACTTTTTTTTAAATTAATTTATTATTTATTTATTATTTATTTTTGGCTGTGTTGGGTCTTCGTTTCTGTGCAAGGGCTTTCTCTAATTGCGGCAAGCGGGGGCCACTCTTCGTCGCGATGCGCAGGCCTCTCACTATCGCAGCCTCTCTTGTTGTGGAGCGCAGGCTCAGTAGTTGTGGCTCACGGGCCCAGTTGCTCCGCGGCATGTGGGATCTTCCCAGACCAGGGCTCGAACCTGTGTCCCCTGCATTGGCAGGCAGATTCTCAACCACTGCACCACCAGGGAAGCCCTAAAGTGACTTTTTAATTTTGAGATATGATTCTGGTTTTCTGCTTCTGTGACAGTTTTGACATCTAATTGCTAAGTTATAGCCATTATCTGCTGAAACACAGATAATAACAACAGAGAACCCTAAGTAGGATATTCATAGAAGATAGGAAATATAGAAGGTATTCAGATTTCTTCAATAATATGATTTATGTGCTAGAACTGTCCTGTCTAGGAAAAACTAAGCATCTTCTTAAAATATGCTTTTTCTAATAGTCATTTATGTTTTACTTTGTAAATTCATGACCTAGTGGCTTTTAGGTTACTCTTTTATAGAGATTCTCTAAACCACCTGAACATTTTCTTTTTTGTGTTTCTGGAAGACCTTTACAACTGCTGATAAAAGCATTAGACTGTGAACAGAACAATAGTGTCTATTACCTTGAGAGATTTGATTTTGAAAGTTGTAACTGAGTTCCGTTTTCTATTTCTAAAGAGTAGAAATATCTACTCTTTACCCACCCACTTAAGAGAGATCTTACAGTGGTTAAAAACTATAAGGAAGAGAGATTACACTTTTAAATGCATAGTTATATAATAAATGGGGTTGATTTTATTTAGTCATTCATTAAATTATTATTGAAATACCCACTATGTTCTAGTTTTCAGATATAAACAAACATGATTTCCCCCCTTGAGTATATGGGAAGGAGGTTGAGAGATGGCTGAATAATAATCAAATTTGATGCATTATGGGAAGGAAACAATAAGGCACAATTAGGATGACTGTGCAACAAGGGAAGTCCTCTCTCAGCCAACAACTGAGGAATGAGGAGTCAGGCACTTGAAGAGCAGAGGAAAAAATGTTCTCAGCGAACAGAACAGCGTGTCTAGAAAACCCTGAAGCAGAACAAAGCCCTGATGTGGTTTACACGCTGGAAGGAGACCACGTGGCTGGATCACCGGTGGATGGCCGGATGGGCAGTGCCGCTGGGTGTCGATAGGGGGTTGAGGCCTCAGCTTAGCCTTGAAGGCCATGGGAATTAAGAGTCTTGATGTTAACTTCGAGCACATTGGGAAGTTATTAGAGGATTTTCTGCAGTGAGTGATGTGACTGGATTTATGTTTTATGAAGGTCAACAGAATAGAGGTGGATAGGAATTGAGGCAGTGAAAAGGGAGTTATCGAAGGAGTTCAGGGAAGAAATGATGGCTGGCCTAGTGGCTGGGGACCAATGCAAGATATGTTTTGGAAAGATATATATTTTAGTATACATTTATATATATATATATATATATATATATATATATTTGCAAAATTAAATATTTTGCAAAACTTTCTGTTGTATATTAATAAGGAAGACAAGGGAAAGGAAAATGTCAGGTGTGACTTCTGGAATTCTGGCGTGAAGGAATGGCATTGCCACTTACTGAGGTGGGGAAGGTGAGGAGGGGAGAGAAATCAACAGGCGCCTGTGAGGTGTCAGTGAGGAGTGTCCAGTGTGCAGTTGGACACTAGGCTGAAAGCTCAGGACAGAGGTTTGGACCAGAGATGTGAATATGCGAGCCGTTGGCATGTAGGAAGTATTTAAAGCGCTGGGGAAAAAAATATAGAGAAGAGAAGAGGGCCTAGGAGTGAGTTTGCTGGGACATTCCCACATTTAGAGGTTGGATAAGGAGTAACCTGTAACAGTGAATAGAAAGGAGTCGCCAGAGAGACAGGAGGAAAGCAGGAGAGTGTGGGGTGTTCTGAATCATGTTGACAAGAAAAGTCTCATCACCTGAGTTGGGGCTGCTATGAGGTCAGATGAGACAAGGACAGGCAAGAGTGGATTATCCTCTGTAGTGGCCACAAGAGCAACCCCGATGGAATCAGGCTGGAGTGGTGGCAGAGAAAGAGGAAATGAGGAAGTGAGACAGGGTCGACAAGATTTTTGAGAAGTTATGAGTAGAGAGCAGGGAAATATGGTAGTAGCTGCCAGAGGATGTGAGGTCAAGAGAAGACTACTTTGTTTTAGTAAGATGGGAGCCACTCAAGTCTGTGTTTGGGTAGAATTTTAATCTGTAGAATGTGTATTAGGTTCGGTGTGGGCTGGTTTACTGAGGTGCAAACAAGACGGAAGGATTCTGCCTTGTGTGACCATCCAGAGCAGGTGGGCTGCCCTCCACGAGGTCATCCCGGGACCCCGGCTGAGGGGGCTGGCTCTGGCATCCTCCTCAACTTGGGGCTTCCATGATCAGGTCTGTAGTAGTGACATCAGTCAGTATTTTCCAGACAATGCAAAAGGGAAATCTAGGGCAAGTGGCTTTCTTTTTATGAAGATGACCTAAATATTGAATACATTTTCTCCATTGTCTCATGGGTCCAGACCTAATCACATGGCCCCAACTCATTGTGGTCTCCAACTGGGTGGAGGCGTGCCAGCTGAAACTGAAAGTTTGCTTACTAAAAGAAAGATGGAAAAAATAGATTCTGGAGAGAGTCTATTTCAGCCACAGACTCTGGGCTCCTTAAAGGTAGGTAGGGTGTAGGGGGTTACAACATATTTATCTGCCTCTAAACCAGGAGCAGTGCTTGACTTATATTTGGTACTCAATAAGTGTTGGGTGAGTTGAACTGATTATTAAAATTAATCCTCCCTCTCCTGAAAGGTAAAATTCAACTATAGGCTCTGAATTACACAATCACCACCTCTCCCTCCCCCTCCACTGTTTTTTCTGTAGACTTGACACTTTGCAGTATAAGAACAAAAATGCGAATATCATATTTGCCTTCAAGATTTGCTTGAAAATCTAAAATGTAAGAAGGAAAGAGAAAATGTTTTAGTTTTATGTAGATCCCTATCTGGCTTTGCATTTGGACTTGATATTTACATTTACATTGGGTAACTGAGCACATGCCAGGTTGACAGGTCTTTTATTTAACAGACAGAATAGCTGGTGACTGTAAAAAGTAACCTTAAACAGAAAGCACAGATACCACATTTAGTTTATAAAATAGGTTGGTATTTGTAATGTTTCCCTCTTCAAATTATTAAGCATTTTCCAGTGTGTGTTGTGAAAATAAGAACTAACTAGTAGTTTTACTATGGAGTTTTATTTTTCATAAAAATTCTACTCATACTAACGGGTGTATCATTTGCTTAAAGTATTACACTAGCCCTTTGCTCATGGTATTTTTACCCTAAAATTAGAATTAGGAAGGGAAATTATGTGATCATCTGAGATATTCATTTTTGAGATATTTATCACATAGCTAAGATGAGAAATTACTTAAAATGACATGGTGACCACTGCTATAGCAGCTCTCTTGCTGCTTAGAGCAAAAAATGGCTTTAATTATAGCAGCATGTCTATTAGTAGTAGGAAGAAGTAACAGCAAGAAATAGGTTCTTTAGATGTGATCATGTTCAGTGCTCTCATTTGGCAGATGTGGAAACTGAGGCACAAAATACTTATGTCTTGACGAGTAAATTATAAGGAGATGGCAGTTATATTTTAGGGCATCCTTTTTAGGATGTAAGAGCAGATTATTCTATGTCAGGATCTGTTGTTTGAGTTCCTGATGGGATATGAGATGGACAAACTTCTTCAACACTCACGGGAAATAAGAGGGAACCAGGAAGAAGCCTTTGAGAGTGAACTTGTGATGAGCAGGAGAGGGGATGCTACCCGGCTTCCTCCGCTGTGGCCAGGGCTGGTCCAGTGTGGGACAGGTTCCTCAACACCGAGGAAGCCGCTGATATACTGTGGTTGTTCGTTCAAAAGGGAATAACAGGGACTTCCCTGGTGGCGCAGTGGTTAAGAATCCACCTGCCAATGCAGGGGACACGGGTTCAAGCCCTGGTCCGGGAAGATCCCACGTGCCACAGAGCAACTAAGCCCGTGCGCCACAACTACTGAGCCTGCGCTCTAGAGCCTGCGAGCCACAACTACTGAAGCCCACATGCCTAGAGCCCGTGCTCCGCAACAAGAGAAGCCACCGCAATGAGAAGCCCGCACACCGCAATGAAGGGTAGCCCCTGCTCGCTGCAAGTAGAGAAAGCCCGCGCGCAGCAACAAACACCCAATGCAGCCAAAAATAAATAAATAAATTTATTTAAGAAGAAAAGGGAATAACAGTTACGGGAAAATCACAGAGGGGAAGGGCGTTTGTTCACCGAAGAATGGATGGATTCACAGGTGTGGAAGGGCAGAGCAGGGCCCCTGGGAAGGGGAAAGGGAATGAGAAGGCGCATCCGCTTCCATTACTAGATCATCCTTGCCAGAGATTAAAATGTATCTCCAGCTGATTCAGAAAATTCATTTTTCTGAAATTAAACGTATCTAAGTTAGGTAATTATTATGACGGTAATGTCGTTTCACGGTCATCTGTGGCAAAAATCTAATAGAAATAAAGCCCGTGATGGTTCCAAATCAGCATTTACTACTAAATGTTCCTTTTGAGACGTCGACGGGCACCCGTCCTTGTGGTGAATTGGACAAGGCTGTTGTTAGGTATGTGTGGATCGTGTTTTGGTTCTTAGCGTTTCTCCATCTTTCCTGTGCTGGTTCCCTTCAGCCGTTCACTGTAACCTCCTACCTTTCTTGCCTGCCTGGGGGAGGTCATGGGCACCGAGTGATGGGCCCTTCCCGCTTTCTGCTTGCAGAACAATCGACCATGACAACCGAATCGGGATCAGACTTGGAATCCAAGCCGGAGCAGGAGGCCGAGCCCCAGGAGGCGGCGGGACCAGAGGGTCACGCGGGGGCACAGCTCGGGGCGCAGCCAGGAGGCGAGCCGGGCACTGAGGAGCAGCCCCCGGCACTGGAGCAGTTGGAGGAGGCGGCAGCACACAGCACGCCCGTGAGGAAGGAGGTGAGCCTGGACCACCCCGCACTTGCGAACATCCCCCCCAGAACCCGCGGAAGAATGTTTGCTGAGCTTTTCCAGGCTCTGCTCTGACCTTGGCCTCTTAGCACTAGAGGGAACCACCAGGGGTCATCTGCTTGGCCCCTTCTGATCCTGGGCAGTTGGAAAGTTATGCTATTTTGAGGCTTTCAGTGAATGACATTGCACAGCCTTGCCTGGTGACACCTTCCTTCGATGAAAGCATTTGAACTCACACTGAAATCTGGACTGCAGGTCAGTGGTTTTTGTCTGGGTTTACGGGGAGGCTGGACACTGCACCGGCGGCTCTAATTATGCGCCCGGTTGTTTATTTAAGCCTTGGGTTCAGAGCTCTTGTGATTTTTCCCTGGGGCCACTCTGACCCTAAGGTTGCCAACTACTCATAGTGGGTGTTTGTGTCTCTTTCCCTCTCCCGTGGACATGTCTATTTTCAACTCTGTTACCTAAACATGTTTAAGTTGTCATGGATATGTGATTATTCCTTTTAAAAGCTTTCCTACAAAATATAAAGCACGATTTATACCCGGGCCTTGAATGAATCCATGTTTAAATTTCTTTGGCTTGAAACTTCAAACCTGGAATCAGCATGTTTTAGGGTCCCGACTCATGGGTTAAGGAAATCTGGGAGTCCCTACACATGGTTGACCTCTTACAGGTTGGAAGTATTTGTGTCAAGCCAGAAATTCTAGAAGATGTTAAGAGACATGAAACCGGCATGTCTTTGGAAAACACAACACATTGGTATAGCCTTAAACTACCATGTGTTTACAGCCTGATTATTTTATTTCTTTTCCCATGGTATTTAAGTTCTGCTTTTAAATGGTATAAAGAGTAATGTTTATTTTCACGCTCTGTAGATAGATGCTCTGTCTGATCTCAGACATTTTGTGCAGGGAGCTGGGGGTTATACTTCAACTTGTCAAACAGAATCAAAGGAACAGATGTTGTCATCATGGTTTTCCTTTATCTTTTCTTTTTGTGGAGATGTGATGGTGGTAGTGTTTGTTTGTTAATTTTCAAATCTTCAGAAATTTAAAATTACTAGACTGGATTTTTCTCTCTTCTTTCCTCTTAACTCTGAAATGAAATAAATGTGAAAGTGGGGGAAATTGGAGAGAAGGAAGCGTTTCCATACCCAGACACGACTAGACATGTGTATTTAATAAATGGATTGACATTCTGTAGTCAGACGTTTGAAACTAAAGAGGAGTGACTCGAAGCCACCGGAGGGAAAAGTGACTGGCGGCAGAGTCACGAGACTTTAGCCCTGCCTCCCCCCTGGTTATCTCAGTGGTCTCAGAACTCTCTTGAGTCCTCTGCACCTCAGCTTACTCATTTACAGAACGAAGAGATCAGAAAAGATAATTTTCTAAGATTCTTCCACTCTCAGATTCTCTGATCCACACCAGGTGCCCAATTATGTTCGAGGTAGAATGAAGTGTGCTTTGGTATCTCGTGATGATTAAAGCCAAAGTGGGCTTTGGCTGGATCTGAATTCCAGTTGACTAGTTTGGTGACCTTGAGAAAGCTGCAACTGTCAATATGGTCTTACTCTCCAGCCCATGAACTTTAGCCACCAGGGTGGTGGTATATTCATGAGAGAGGAAATTTCGTGCTTATGTAAGGGGCCCAAACTGAGTTTCAGAACTTATCTTCCTTTGGACTTTCAGAGTGTATTTGCAGACCATGGAAGCTGTGGTCTGGCCCTGGGGTTGAATGTGCGTTGCTGGTCATTTAATACATAGAAAAAGGGCAGAAAAAGAGTTGTTGGAGAGGAGTGCACAGGGAGACTGCCAAGGGGACTGACTCAGGGGAGGATTTTATTGTTCATAGGATGTCCTCTGCAGTTCTGAGTCTAGCTTGGACTGGACTGTTGTGATTTGAAAGCAGATTAAAGCTTTTGGACAGATTTGATCTGTTCTTATACTAGCTCATTACAGTGAAGGGGGGGAAGCAGACTTAAGGGATTACTTTGTAGTGAATTTCAGTGCTGCTGGCTTCATTGAATTGAGTTAGAGCTAAATCAAATACTTTAACAGTTGTAAAATTACTGAGAAGATTAATACTTGAAGCTATGTAGGCCTTACAATTTATAAGATACCTGGTATGCTTATGGGACAGTTATGGGTCATGGAATAAAGGAGGATCCAGTGAATGAAAGAAGCAGAATACATTAGGTTAAATCTTAGATGCTTTATTTGTTTTTAAGGCTTATACTACCCAGTGCCTTTTTTTTTTCCAATTGAAGTATAATTGATTTACAATGCTATGTTAGTTTCAGGTGTACAGCAAAGTGATTCACTTATACATATATATACATATTCCTTTTCCGATTCTTTTCCATTATAGGTTACTATAGATAATATAGTTCCTGGTGCTATACAGTAGGTCCTTGTTTATCTGTTTTATATATAGTAGTGTATATTCGTTAATCCCAAATTCCTAATCTATCCCTCTACCACCCTTTCCCCTCCAGTAACCATAAGTCTTCTCACTGTGTCTGTGAAAGCCGATGCCTTTTTAAAAAGTCAGCAGCCCATTTTTGTACCCTCCTTTGCTTAGTGGAATCTCGATGGCATTTGCTAAGAACTTAGCACTTCTAATGTAAATCCTTGAGTCAAACTGAAATAAGGCCCTATGGGTACATTTAAACTGCAAAAGTTATTTAGGTGTAACTGTTAGCATTATAAGTATTTGTATATGTATATCCATTCCTAATATCCTAATTCAGACATCCCTCATCCTTTAGGAAATAGGAAAGCCTGTTTCTAAAGTGTTCTGTTATTGCCTGAGCAATGTAATATTTATTTGCTGTCTTGCAATGAAAACTGTCCATTGTTTGCTCTTCACAGGTCACTGACAAGGACCCGGAGTTTGCCGCCGGACCTTCCAAACAGCCCGAATATCAGCAATTCGAAGACGATAAACTTTCTCAGAAATCATCTAGCAGCAAACTATCTCGATCTCCATTAAAGATTGTCAAAAAGCCTAAAAGCATGCAGTGCAAAGTGATACTTCTGGATGGATCAGAATATACCTGCGATGTAGAGGTAAATGTATATTTTACAACTTTTTTTTGTCTCAGGTATTGAGAGCTAGGAAATATTGCTGTAAAGCATACAAGATGCCTCTTTGTTTTTCCAGAACTCTGGAAAATTACTCAGACCCAGTTTCTAAACACAAAATTATTTCCGAAGTCTCTCACAGAGGATCAAATTACTGAAAATACTTATAAAGTCCCCAAAATGTTACAATCAAAAGAAAAATGTGGTCTTCTTAAAAAAAAAAAAAAAAGAAGAAGAAGAAGAAGAAATCTCTAATACTTTCCATGGTAGGAAAAACATTTTGGAGGCCTTAAAAATCAAGTGTTCTTTAATATCCTGGCTATGAGCTAACATTGAAATGAATTTTACCTTTTCTGTTTGCATAACTTATGGCCAAGTTGTTAATTGGTAGAAACTTGCAGATTTCTGTATACAGGAGCGGTAGGATGATTTGAACTGTGAATGTCCTTTTCTTGCTTGGAGAATGGGTAGTTTTTTAAATGCACGTGGTGGTGGGCATTGCAGCTCAAGTGTAAAGGGGTGTGCTCCTCTGTGTTTTTTTGTAAAGAAAACAAAAATTCTTCTGAGAGAAGGGGCAGGTGAATGACCTTTGTCAGAGATGTTTGGCCAGACCAAGTTAACAAGTGAGAGCGACACGGGCTGTTGAGAGTGGCGGCGATGGATGGTTGTTGAGCTCCTGGGTATCACGGGGACACAGGCAGGGCGTGAACTCTGGCCGGAGAATAAGGTCTGCCCCGTCCACCACCTACACCACCTACCGCGTCTTTTCCCCCCAGCTGGGAGGGAGCAGCTTGCTCTTTTTGCAAGTTGATTCCATTTCAGATTGAATATTTTCATTCAGAGAGCTACTCTCCCGCCTCCAGCCCCTTGCCCTTGGTCCTACGTGGGCACCGCACATCCCTCTGTGCCAGCCCCGCCCACCACATGCCTCCACTGGTCCCCTCCTTCTGCCCGGGGTGCTGAGAATCTGCTGGCTCCGCAGCCAGCGTACATCTGTGTGTGGTCATGCATTTCCGTTTCTCTTTTCTCAAGACACAGCCAGCAAGCTCACCTGATCCCCCATGGTCCACGTTCATTTGTCTCCTCTTTCTCTGCCTACAGCCCCCGTTTCATTCCTTATAGTTTGCATAATGCACTCATGCACCAGTGCTTTTCTTGGAACAGAAGATTCAAATCCATTTCATGTTGATGATGTCATTTAGGGTGGGGGTGGGTTATCAAATTATTACAGATTGTAGGGACGTAGAAAAAAAGTTTTAGATAAACTCTTAGATCAAAAGAGATTAAGTCTAAGGTTTGCAATGCACAGGTCCATTTCTTGCATTTCGCTGGCTCTGATTTTGGCTAATTTCTTAGCCCAAGATGTTCGATTATTGATTTAGATGTTTATTCTGGAAATGAGAAGATCCGGTAATATACTTTTACCTGGGTTTTACTATGACGCTTAAAGCACTTCTGTAACCTTTAGCGAGGTTGCATTTTTCCAGTGTGGATCTGCCTTCCGGAAAAATTCATCGAAGTCAAGAGGAGCTTTTTTCCTTAACTTGGAGGCAAGTCTTTCTACTGATTGTATTTATATAATGGGATAAATAGGGTTCCCTGGCAGTCCTCTAGTCACGACTACCAGAGTTTTCTAAAGAACAGTCTAGAAGAAAGTTGATAGTGTTTCCTGTAGGGAGAATAAGTGCCTCCAGGCTGACCCAGTGCACGTCATGCTGATCCTTTCGCTAAATTTATTTTATATCCCATGCTTCAAATCCATTCCAGCTAAGCTGTGTTTTTCAGTACAGCATTTTTGGTTTGTAATTAACTCTGGGTACCATTCAGTGTTACTTTTAATGTCACTGTGAAGATTGTGAGTGGCATGGCAATGTTGGTCAGCTATTTTCTTTTATAATAAGGTATTTTTATGAATTGGACAGATTCTTAAGAGTAACTTTTTTTCTGGGACACACAAATCCTTGTCAGCAGAATATTCTCAGTGTCACAGCAGAAGAAGGTGTGGCCGCTACTGACATCCTGACAGCCATGGAGAAGATGGAGAAACATGGAGATGCTAAAGTGAAATGGGTTTGTGTGTCACCAACTAGCTGGATAAGAAAAATGGGTTGTGAATCGGTGACATGGTTCTCAAGGTGGCAATGAGATGCTAGTTGAAAAAGCAGATTGAAAATGCTCGACTTCCCTGGTGGCGCAGTGGTTAAGAATCCCCTGGGTTCAAAATCCCTGGGCCGGGAAGATCCCACATGCCTTGGAGCAACTGAGCCCGTGCGCCACAACTACTGAGCCTGCGCGCTAGAGCCCACGAGCCACAACTGTTGAGCCTGCGTGCCACAACTACTGAAGCCCGCGCACCTAGAGCCCGTGCTCCACAACCAGAGAAGCCACCACAATGAGAAGCCCGCGCACCGCAACGAAGAGTAGCCCCCGCTCGCCGCAACTAGAGAAAACCCGTGCGCAGCAACGAAGACCCAATGCACCAAAAAAAACAAAACAAAACAAAAACAAAACGCCTCTGCTTTTAGATACAAACTATGAAAAGTAAAGCTTTGCTGGCGAGGTACACGGGGTCTAGCAGGTAAACAGAGGTTGAAAAACATTGTCCTAGAGAAGGTGGCCTTCAGCCTTTACTCTCCTCAAAACTGAGTTGTTATCTGAATCTTGGATGAAGGCACAGCACACACGCAAAAACAACTTTTTTAAGTGATAAGGGCTTTAGAAGTAAGTAACAGCCCATGTGTCAGAATACAGGTTTCTTAAATGCATGGTGCGGACACTAAAGCAAAGTAGCAAGATAACGTTTAGCAGGAGGGGAGGTAAAACTTCTCTCTGTTTTTAAAGATCAAGTGCAAAACAGAAATAGGTTTGGAGGAAGGGCCAGGCAGACTTAGTAACAGTTCGGGTGAAACTCATCTTTGGGTTTAAGGTGATTACAAACCCAGCAGGAACCAGCAGTGCAGTGTGGCTGTCAGGAATGTTCTCGAAATCCCAGGCTGCTTCCAGGGAGTGTAGTGTCTAGTTTGTGGAAGGCAGTGAGTCGTCCCCGTTCCCCTGCTGGGAGGTCCCATTTGTGTAATTCACACGTGATACACATGCTCCAGAGCCACCAGACCTGGGGAGTGATTTCAAGGAACTTCTTAGATCTTCTGAACCTCATTTTCCTCACCAGGAAAATAGGGGTGAAAATAAGGCATTATTGAGAAGATTAAAGCAGATAACTGATGTACACTTTCTGGGGTGTAGCAGATTCTTTTTTTTTTTTTTTTTTTTTTTTTATAGCTACTTTATTTATTTATTTATTTATTTTTCGCTGTGTTGGGTCTTCGGTTCGTGCGAGGGCTTTCTCTAGTTACGGCAAGTGGGGGCCACTCTTCATCGCGGTGCGGGGACCGCTCTTCATCGCGGTGCGCGGGCCTTTCACTATCGCGGCCCCTCCCGTTGCGGGGCACAGGCTCCAGACGCGCAGGCTCAGTAGTTGTGGCTCACAGGCCCAGCTGCTCCGTGGCATGTGGGATCTTCCCAGACCAGGGCTCGAACCCGTGTCCCCTGCATTAGCAGGCAGATTCTCAACCACTGCGCCACCAGGGAAGCCCCGTAGCAGATTCTTGATAAATGGTACCAGTTTAACAACGATAATAGCAGTGAACTTCGGCTTAAGCTTATTCAGCAGAGAATTACAAGATGGTGAGTTGTTTGAAACCTTCCCATGCGGAATGATTCGAGAAAGAATGTGTTGAAGGTGGAAAAAAGATTAGGAGGAGACAGGATAGCTACTTCCAGTTACTTGGAAGGGTTGTCATTGAATGTCATAACATTTTTTAACGTATAGGAAGTAAAACTTAGGAAGAAGTTACGGGAAGTCAGATTTTAAATAAGCAGAAAAAGAATGTTTTAAAGTGGTTATTGTCAACCTCGTGATGACGTGTGCTCTGCTGTTGGGATTCCAGCAGAAAGCACAGGTGCATGTCTGGTAACCAGCAGCTCCTGGGTGTAATCTCAGACCCAATGGCTTCTCGTGCCCCTTCCTGCTCTAAGATCACGGAGAGAAGAGGCACCAAGTTCTGAATGAAGAAGCAGGACGGCCTCCACGACCCCTGCCGCCAACATGTGCGGTTGTGAATTGCGAACAGGATGCAGGAGACAATAACAGGCATAAAATTTCTTGCATTGAATGAGGCATCAAAAAAGGCATTTTATTTTAGTGAACTCTCTATGCCTAGCTGTTATTCCCCTGTGGCTTATTTTATGCCTTCATTATAGTTCTCTTTTCTTTTGAAAGCACAAGGTTGCATTTCCCCTTGCCCAGCAGTGCTACAGCGGTAGAAAGCCAGGACCCTGAAAAGCAAGACACAAGAAGCAGTTGCCTTCTGAGAGCAGTGACTGGACACTGATTAAGTCTGCAATTCCCGCCCCCAGTGTTCTGATGGGAGGCCCTTACCGATTGTCCTGGAGTTCTCGAATTTCCCTCTAGCAATAGGCTTAGATCATTGTGGCATTCAGTGTTTTTCCATTTGAGAGATGTTTTTCTCAGTAATTTTTTTTCAAACTCTTAGTCTTGATTATCTAAAATATAAAAAGATCTTACGGGACTTTCCTGGTGGCACAGTGGTTAAGAATCCGCCTGCCAATGCAGGGGACACGGGTTCGAGCCCTGGTCCAGGAAGATCCCACATGCCTCGGAGCAACTAAGCCCGTGAGCCACAACTACTGAGCCTGCGCCCTAGAGCCCGCGAGCCACGACTACTGAAACCCACGTGCCACAACTACTGAAGCCCACGAGCCTAGAGCCCGTGCTCCGCAACAAGAGAAGCCACCGCAATGAAAAGCCCACACACCACAACAAAGAGTAGCCCCTACTCGCCGCAGCTTAGAGAAAGCCTGTGCACGGCAATGAAGACCCAATGCAGCCAAAAATAAATTAATTAATTAAAAAAAGAAAAAAGATCTTACTATGAGTAAAATACAAGAAAGGGCCTTACAATAAGTAATTTGATATACACGTTTGGGCAATGTTTGCAGGCTACCGGATTGTCACATACGCCAGCATAATCGCTAATACTGCCGTTCCCTTCTTGTCATTTTTACTGGACCATTAGAAAATGCAGGCTACTTCCTATGGCCAGTTTGTCATCATGGTTGCTGTTTATTTCTTGAACATGAATTTTAAAAGAGAAGATAAACAAAAGTACCCCCTTCACAGCAGCGGAAGCAGTGCTTATCATGTTTATTTCACGTTTATTTCAATCCCATTACTTCTGGGTTCCTGGACTCATCTGCCTCTGATTAGAGTAGGATGAACTTCCTGATGACCATCCAGTTAGAAATGTTTCACTCGTATCTAGTCTGATATGGTTTTAGGAAAATAAGTCAGACAGGATTTGAAATTTGAGTCCATATTTCCTAATATAGGTGTGTGCTGCACATAGAAACATCTTAAGCCATTTTTGGGTGTAGTTTGGTCTGTTCTCCACAAGAAACCTGACCAGTGGAGGAGGCTTGAGCATAACTGCAAAAGAGACGGAAGGTGGACCTTGCAGGTGTTTCTCACAAGGCTCCACCGTGTTTCTCTGTGTGCGGGGACCTGGGCTCTCTCTCCTGAGCCCCGCACGTTGCTGATTTAGTAGTGAGTGAGACTCAGTGCTTCTGAGCCCCAGGTAACCCCACGCGGGCCTGGAACTCCGGGGGAAGCACCAGTGACTCAGCCACGCTGGAGAGACCCTTGCATCCAGATTGAGGCAAATCTAAAAGCTACCCACGTGCAGCAGTAAAACCTTAAAAGCCTGTCCCACCCCCTCCCTCAGGTTTGGCTGTGTGCAGAGGCCTGCTAGTTGATGGGTACCATTCAGATCCTGCCGGAATCGGAGAAACGGTGGTGTTCACTCCAACAAGCACTTCTTGATACCACCCAGAGATGCTTCCAAGGGGCCAGAGAGGAGAAGGGAATTTATTGCACTCCGTCCCCTAAATGTGCTTTTGTCACCTTCTGACTGCTGGTCAGGAAGGGACTGTTTAAAAAATCTCGAAATGCTCTGTCTTGCCTGCGATTCAATTAGCGTTTCAAGTCATACTTCTGTTTCATGTATTCCACTAACTGGGATTTGGTTAGAAAAACAAAATCAGTGTCTGAATTTTCCAGCTTCTCTAGGTTACATCATTAAAATGCCTTACGATCCCTTTAGAAGTTCTTGACTAGACAGCAAATAGAATTGCCATAATCCAGAAAGTTGAATAGAACATCTATTGCCTTTCATGGATTATAAGAAATAGTAATTGTAAAAAATTAAAAATAAGAATTTTTATTGTTATTGCAAGTATTGTTCTTTCAATAACTACATGAGTCAGAGGTTTTGATTCTGTGTAATCGTATAAATTACGATTTAACCTCTCAGTGGGTCTCTGCTCAACTGTATGTCTTTACTACATCAGACCATCTGCCACTTGCTGTAACCAAGTGGCCCAGTCCTGCAGCAGCAGCTTTCCTGCCTGAAGATCAGTGCCCCCAGGGACTCCCGACCATGGCAGGGCTTTAATTAACTGTTTCCTTGTGTGATGACTCTTTGGTGCAACCATAGGAACAGTTACACACGAGGACAGTAAGCAGGCACCTGCTTATTTACCTGACATAGTCAATGTTCAGCCTTCCCAAGGTGTTCAGATGATGACCTCGTGAAGGTTTGATTAAGAAAAACAAACCCTTTTACTAAAATTGTTAAAACTTTTCTCCTGGTTTTCATTTTCAAAAAGTAACAGACTGATAATCCCTCATGAGTGCAGGCATGGTCTAGTAAACACCCTACATAGTACGATGGTTAAAAACAAGTATATTTGTCGAGAAATAAAACTAGTAAAACCCTGGGGCATATCACCATACCGTGGGTTGTGTTTTGGAAGCTGAGTGAATTTGAACCTGAGTGCCTGTGCACACTGGGGTGATTGTTTATCAAAGGTAATAATCCCTGGGGAGTTCTTTTTGACTTCACTCTCAGTTGTCAAATGGAGCGAAGGCCCGAAGGGAGATTTGTTTTCCAGGTGTTACTATTCTGACATGCAGTGCCGAAACCCCAGGTTTGCTTTTTCACTCCGCTGTTCCCTTAACTCTTAACTTTCTCGTTGTATTTTCCAACTACTTTGTGTTGCTGATTTGATGAAATGAACTTCCGTGCTCTGCGTTCAGGCAGAGGGGCTTCATAAGCAAAATGTGCATGCGTAGTTTAACCTGTTCCAGCGTGCAGTGTCTTATTTATCTTTGTCCTTCGTATAACATGGTGGTTGACTTTCACATAGTAGGTATTCATTACCTATTTGGTGAAGAAAGCAATCTTCCAGGTTTAAGAACAATCCAAGTTTTCTAGTTCTCACCATTGTGCGATTAAACTTTGAGGTTTTACTTGATATTTTTATATCTAGTTGACTTGCTTAAAATTTGCCTCCTTCAGCATCTTCCCCCTCTGAGAGTTTTCACATGTGCTCTAGACAAAAATCTTTTAAATTCCTTTACTCTGTTTGTGGCCTTAGGCGATGATGGATCAGCCACTGACACCTTCCCCTGGGCTCAGCGGAGGAGGGTCCTGCTCTCTCGTGGCTGCTTCTCCAGAAATATGTCCCCTTAGCACACCTGGGTTCAGGCTTAACTTGAGGTTTGGGGAAAGCATATAAAAGACAGAATACCTGTTAGTGTATGGAAATGTAACAGATTTCTGTATATTAGTTTTGTGTCCAGCAACTTTACCAAATTCACTGATGAGCTTTAGTAGTTTTCTGGTGGCATCTTTAGGATTTTCTGTCTGTAGCATCATGTCATCTGCACTCAGTGACGGTTTTATTTCTTCTTTTCCAATTTGGATTCCTTTTATTTCTTTTTTCTTCTCTCATTGCTGTGGCTAGGACTTCCAAAACTATGTTGAATAAAAGTGGCAAGAGTAGCCATCCTTGTTTTGTTCCTGATCTTGGGGGAAAAAAAAAGAATACCTGTTACTCCAAGGGCCATTCTTAGGTGCGAAGGACCGAAACCCTGCTCCTGAGTTCCTAATCAGCGTCATCCTGCCTGGCACCGTTCTGCTTCACGTGCCAGGCGCCAGCTCATGTCCACTCTAACTCAGCCTTAGCCCCAGAAGCAAGGGAAGTTCTTCCCTGCTTTAGTCCAAGGCATTTCTCATTGCTCAGCTTGGTGGATGGCAACCAATCCCTCATACAGCGACCACAGCCTCGCATTCACACAGGGCCAAGCCGGACAGGAGTCTCTGCCACCAGTGAGCTTCTTCAGCCTCCTTCCTAGAATTGGACCTTTATTACAGCTTCCAAAAATCGCTTAAGGTGTTGTCTCCACAAGGCACCTCATTCAAATCTCTGTATTTTCTAGAGGACATTGATCAATCTGTACGTGGCAGGCACCGAAATAGTTTTTAACAAGGGAGGGCATCATTCGAGTTTTAATTATGATTTGTCTCAACGAGCCTTCTTTTTCCTTGTTTCCAACGGTTCCAGTTCCTAGAACTAACATCACACCATGTGCAAAAAGATGCCAAGGAGTTTTACTAATTTTGCAGAGGCTTTGATATAAAGTATTTCTTGAGGGCCTGTTACGTTCCAGGCACTGAAAACCAAGAGAGACAGAGACTTCAGGCTTAGATAGGGCATTGTCTTCCTCATAGGGTCCACAGTCTTAGATCTGGAAGGGACATTGAAGATAACTTTGTCTCCTACCTCATTTCACTGAAGAAGAAATAGGCCCAGAGCAGTTCATGGTGTGCCAGAGGACACACAGCCCAGAAAGGGCTGAGAAGGGCTAGAACCCAGATCTCCTACCCTCTGCTCCAGAACGCTCTTTACTGGAGGCATCAAAACATCCAAAGTCTGTAGCAGCAGACAGAACAAACCAAAATACAGTATTTACTGCCAGCATGGACTTGTGAAATAGTAGGACACAAAGAGAAATAGAAGGAGAAAGATCTGCTTTTCAAATTATTTAATAATGTATTTAAATATCTACTTTAGTTTTAGTTCTGTAAGCATTTGATATCAAATGGACCAGTTTTTCTAAATTTTGGGTTGAAACTTTCAAGTTCTGCTTTATGTTTTTATATTAGTTATCCATGTAGTTTGGGGGTAAGGAGAAGGAAGTGAGGCCACACTGGCCTTCCTCCTCTGTTCACTTTCTCATCTCCTTTCCTTCTTAGCCCACTTCACCCCTACCTCCTTGTCTCTCCTCCCCTCCCCTCTGCTGGCAGCTGGAAGCAGACATGCTAAAGGGGCTCTCCTTTTAATAAATGGGGCAACTTGACTCTGGCCTGAAGTGGTGTAATTAGGCCTCCCCCCTGGAAACAAAAGGGCCCTGAGGTGATGAGCAGATCTTATCCAGGAGACAGATTGAGTCAATGGAAAGGATGTTACCTTCTCAAGACTTCTTAAACCTAATTTCTCAAAACGATTGCCAAGGCTTTGCTTTTGGCTGTACTATCATGAAATAAGATACTCTGTGAGATACATGCACCCTTATGTTCATAGCAGTGCTGTTTATAACAGCCAAAACATGGAAACAACCTAAGAGTCCATCCACAGATGAATGGATAAAGAAGATGTGGTATGTATATACAGAGGAATACTTACTCAGCCATAAAAAAAAATGAAATGATGCCATTTGCAGCAACATGGATGGACCTAGAGATTATCATACTAAGTGAAGTAAGTCAGACAAAGACAAATATCATATAATATCATTTATTTGTGGAATCTAAAAAAAATGATACAAATGAACTTATTTACAAAGCAGAGAGAATCACAGACATAGAAAACAAACTTATGGTTACCAAAGGGGAAAGGGGGGAGGGATAAATTAGGAGTTTGGGATTAAAATATACACACTACTATATATAAAATAGATAACCAACAAGGACCTACTGTTTAGCACGGAGAACTATATTCAATATCTTGTAATAACCTATAACAGAAAAGAACCTGGAAAAGAATATATATGTTTATATATATATATGTGTGTGTGTATATATACACGTAACTGAATCACTTTGCTGTACGCCAGAAACTAACACAACACTGTAAATCAACTATACTTCAATTAAAAAAAAAAAAAAAAGATACTCTATGAAGAGTAGAAAAACAACAATATTTTGAGTAAGAAGGGGAAAACAGCTGGGGAGGTATCATGCAGAAGGTCTTCAAAGTGGGGAAGGGAACAGAGTTCCAGGCTCGACTCCCCTCTCTGCCTTAGCATAGAATGACTTGAAGCAAGTTGTACAGCTGTTACATCATCCTGCTCAATGTGGAAAGGCAAGTCTGAACTGGGACCATAGTCTCCATGCCTTCTGGAGAGAAACAGTTTTCACCAGTGATTTTTTTTTTTCTAATTTTCCTGATCAATTGCCAGTTCATTTCATAATTACAGCATTTCCCCCATGAAAGACAGGTTATAATTTTCAAGATAATAGCATCTCCCTTTAGTTAGCATTTAAATAGATGCCTTTCTTTTCACGGAGGTAGTCTTGGCTCTGCAGGAAGTTTAGGAAGAAGACCACTGGTATCAGCTACAAGATGAGAAAATCTTTTCAAAGTTAGTTAATAACCTGAGAAGATTTCTACATGGTGGATCATCTCTTGAATTTGATATTACCTTTTTTATTGTTGTTACCTTCAATTTCAGAGGCGGGTGTCTTTGACCTTGTCTCAAAATTCTGCCACCTACGAACAGCGCCCATGACCTCTTTGACTACAGAGCTGAAGTCTTGTAGAATCACAGGTTCTTAGGGTCGGAGGAGGGCGTGAACTCTAGTTCAGTCCTGCAAAATGTGTACGTTGTGTGTGTGTACACACACATTCCAACAAAATACAGAGGTAGTTTCAGGAAGCCTGGAGGACAGTGTGATGTTGAAGGCCCTGCTACAGGGACACGGTGAGATAGTTACAGAGAATCAGCTTGCACACACTGGCATCCACACACCAGCTGATCTGGTTTAAAAGAGAAGCGCACACAGGCAGCAGTTAGTGTCAGGATTTAGCTGCCACCTACGCCTTATGGTCCAGCGTCTGACTGGCACAAGAAAGGAGGTGAATATGGAGTTCTTAGTTTGAAAAATGTTGTAACTTAAAAGGAGATATTCAACTGCACTCATGAATACCTTTTGTGGTATTCCTATGATCATGTTAATTTCTATAGCAAAGGAAGAAGGGAAAATCCATCCTAATGATATTTCAGTCCAGTCTTCTTGCTGTTTGGATATGGCAAATAAATAATAGGAGATGGGGAAGTCAATGAGGAAATACGGAGAGGGAAAAGCTCTGCTAAAATGTTACCTAGTGAAATTGAAGAGCTTTCCTTCCCTGCTTTTTTGTTAGTAACACGTATGCCATGCCTGACATATATTGGCAATAAACTAATAAATTACCTTGGCCAGTCTGGGCACTTATTTCGAGGCTAATAGTGTATTAGCTTTAAACGCAAGCTTCCTTTGGGGCCATCGATACATGGAAAAGGTATTATTAATCATTCTTGCCAAGGTTTTATATTTTCCATTTACTGATTCTCTCAAGGTTTCTGTATCAGACAGACATGCTCAGAGCATCTATAGTTGCTCCAGTAAACAGAGGGCCATTTAAAAATTCAAAATTAATTTAAAAATTGGATACAGCTGTGTCAAATTTTAACTTTCTTAAATAGCTGGGGACTTCTGCTAAGACACTTGTTCTGTCAGTTTCTTTTTTAATTTTTATTGAAATATTGTTGCTTTATAATGTGTTAGTTTCAGGCATACAGCAAAGTGATTCACTTATACATATATTGATATATATGTATATACATTCTTTTTGAGATTCTTTTCCATTATAGGTTATTACAAGATATTGAATGTAGTTCACTGTGCTATACAGTAGGTCCTTGCCCTGTCAGTTTTTATGCTGCACTGCTCGAAATATGCTGCACTGCTCGAAATATGTCCATGAAAGACAGAATAGTGGAAATGTTGAACTCTAATTTTAGTTTGAATCCCTTCATCCAGCAGTGGAACCGGCATGTAGTGTTTTAGTAAAAAGGATCACTCACACCCAGGCTTTTACAAATGTGTTTATGAAACTCATAATGTACTTAATAACTGAATATATAGCAAGGTATCACGAATGTCTTAATAATTGAATATATAGCAAGGTATCACGAATCAGAGCAGACCAGAGAGTTGTTGTACAGTAGAATAAGTTTTCTCAATTGACTCTCTAAAAAATTGAATTAAAAAAAAATTTTTTTTAATTTATTTCTTTTATTTATTTATTTTTGGCTGTGTTGGGTCTTCGTTGCGGCGAGCGGGGCCTACTCTTCATTGAGGTGCGCGGGCTTCTCACTGTGGTGGCTTCTTGTTGCGGAGCATGGGCTCTAGGCGCGCGGGCTTCAATAGTTGTGTCACGTGGGCTCAGTGGTTGTGGCTCGCGGGCTCTAGAGCGCAGGCTCAGTAGTTGTGGCGCACGGGCTTAGCTGCTCTGCGGCATGTGGGATCCTCCCGGACCAGGGCTCGAACCCGTGTCTCCTGCATTGGCAGGCGGATTCTTAATCCCTGTGCCACCAGGGAAGCCCAAGAATTGAATTTTGAGCCTAAGAATATTAAACTGTGGGAGGCGGTATGCGATAGTAGCGCCAGCCTGGGTGGCATCTTGGTTTGCCATTTGTTTGTAAGCTATTCGTCCCCTAAAGTGTTCTGTTTTCTCACCTGTAAACTAGAGTTCACTTGTTGTGAGTGGAAGAGAGAGTGCTTACAGGTTCAAGGAACCCTGCTGGACCTACAGTGACTGGCTAATTTGAAAGGCTCCCTAACCTTATGGAACTTTCACGCTGTAAAGCATAAGGCAGATCCTTCTAGGCCTTGTCTCTAAGAATATAAATATAAAAGACTCTGTATAGAGAGTGGTAGGTTTTTAACATAAAAACAGAGTCATAGCTTCATACATTTTAGAGGTTTGCTTTTATCCTTCAATAGGTAAATGGATAAATAAACTGTTAGAACCCAGACAATGGAATAGTATTCAGCACTATAAAGAAATGAGCTATGAAGCCATGAAAAGATGTGGAGGAACCTTAAATGCATATTGCTAAGTGAAAGAAGCCAATCTGAAAAAGGCTACATACTGTATGATGCCATCTACTCTGGGACATTCTGGAAAAGGCAAAACTATGGAGACAGTAAAAAGATGAGTGGTTGCCAAGGGTTGGGTCGGAGGAGGGAAGGATGGATTGGTTGAGCACAGAGCATGTTTCAGGCAGTGCAAATTCTCTGTAGGATACTGGCGACATAATGATGTTACCATACATTTGTCCATGTCCATAGAAAGTACAACACCAAGGGTGAACTGTAATGCAGACTAGGAGCTTAGGGTGTGTTGTATGTCAGTTTAAGTTCGTTAATGGTAATAAACGTACCTGGTGGGGGACGTTGATGATGGGGGAGGCTGGGCACGGGTATATGTGTGAGCCGGGGGTATGTGGGAAATCGCTGTACCTTCCGCTCAATTTTGCTGCAAACCTAAAACTGCTCCAAAAATGTTGAGTCTTTTCAACGACAACAAAAAAACCACAGGATCGTAGCCTCCACACTGTTTAGAGATTTCCTCTTATCACCTACTAGTATATTAGACACTGGAAAGTATTTCTTAAATGCAAGAAAGTGAAGTTCATCTTGACTCTCCCTTTCTAGGGTTTTTTTCCCCAACCTGGAGAGAATATTATCAGTGTTTCCATATCAGCTAATCATTCATCTGACAGTTTGGGAAATGCTGAATGATCGTATTAAATAGGAACAGGAGGTAACTGTGCTTGTGTTTAAGATTTAACACCCATTTACCTAGAAGCTTGTTAGGACTAAGACACTGACCTAGAAAACAGGAAATTTGCTTTTCTCACACTGTCCGGCTTACACCTGCTGAGATCAGACAGAAGATGCAGCTAAGGGTCTGTTGCTGTTGTGTCAGAATCAGTAGGTGTTTAACAAGCCTGAATATGTTCTGAAAATAATTATACACACCCCATTTCTGGCTTTCAGTGCTAGCTTCTTTTCCTGAGCGGACCCCCACTTCATGGTGAGTGAGGAGGCAGCGGTCCTTGGCTTCGGTGATGAACTCCTCAAGGTGTGTAGGAAAGTATTAGAGAAGGGGTCTGACGAGGTCACACCCCTTTTCCTTCACGCTTGTTCCCTTCAGAAGTCCCTTAATTGTCTTTCTAGTTCCACGAAGCTTTGATTCTTTGTATTTTCCAGTTTCTTTCATAGCAAGTCTGAGTAGTGTATTCGAAGAGGCTTCTTTACTATTCGGTTTTAAGTGTCTTACAAAATGCAGGTCATCCTATATTTGCCCTTGTGTAGCAAGTAGAGAATAGGGGAGTCTTTGACTCTTACCCTATTAGGAGTTTTGTGATGTGCTGGGTTTTAATAAAATAACTAGGGGCACAATAGGAGCCACTCAGAAAAAGGAAAGAGTTGGAAATCTACTCAACTCACTTCCATTTCATGCTGGGACGGATCCTCTGCTATTGTAGAGAACTTTCTTGCCTGAAGAAATTGGGAGTGGCTGTTTGAGGCACGTTTCTTGGATTCTTCTTTCTTTTTTAGGACCTAGGTTTTGAGATAGGGCTGATGTATAAAAAGCATGACTCCAGAGCTTTAGCTGTCTGTAAATACTTCCTTACAAGCAAAGATTCCTCAACAGTGGTTCATGCTGTTAAAAGTGGTAAGCACGTGTCCAATCACTTTTTGGCAGATAGATATTTATTATTAGAATATGTTGGCTGACTTTCCCTGCAGTGATATTTAAGTCAAGCGGCATTCCCTTATTTTATTTACTTATTTTTATATTTCCAGAATAATTCTAATTACACTCAGGATATTTACATAATTCTGTTTAGAATTTGGGCACATAAGGAGATGTGAAAAGCACACAGGGAGAATTTGAAATGTCAGGAGCAGCTGAGGCTGGAAAGGAAGACCAAGGGCCCATGAGGGAGGATGGGCTTGACTTGCTAACAAGGTTGGGTATTGTTTGTATATGTTGGTTTTCTACTGCTGTGTAACAAATTACCATAAACTTAGAGACTTAAAACAACACGTATTTATCATCTCACATTTTTTGGCTAGTCCTCTGCTCAGGGTCTTATAGAGCAGAAATCATGTTGTGCACTGGTTACATCTTCGTCTGGAGCCTGGTCTAGGGAAAGATGCATCTTCATGCTTTTTGATGCTGTTGGTAGAATGTATTTCCTCCTGGTTGTAGGACTGAGGTCCCCACTGTCTTGGTGGCTGTCAGCTGGGGACCACTTGGGGCTCCTGAGTTGGCTGTCTGGTCTGTGAGTCTCCCTCCATCTTGGCAACAGAGAACGTCACTCACCTTAGAGCCCTCTACGTTCAGATCTCTCTGCCCACCCCACTTCTGCTATGAGCTGGAGAAAACTCTCCGCTTTTAAGGGCTCAGGCCTGATTAGGTCACGCCTACCTGGATAATGTCCCTATCATAAGGTCAGCTGTGCCAGCTAATGTAACCTAATCATTAGATTAAAGTAAGATCCACTCTCTCCGCCGTCCCAGGGATCATGTGGGACGTGTACACCAGGGAGATGAGAAATCACAATAGGTGATGGGGTGCTTCTGAGGGGAGCTATTTGGCCATTTGTGTTTTGAAATTGTACTTCTACTAAATAGAAACTGAGGAGGAAGAGTCTTGAAACTGGCTGCATCACAATGAACCAGCCAAGAGATGCTGAGGACCAGAACCAAGACGGTGGCAAGTGGGACAGAGGGGAGAGAATGGATTTTAAAGAACTATCCTGAAAATGAGCAAACTTGATTAATTGGATGGGTGGGCAGGGATGTGGGTAGTGGAAGAGACAGTAACGGATAATGGCGTCCACATTTATAGACTACAGTATAAGAAGAAAAGTTTGTGGGGGAAGATAGTGAATCTAATTTAAACCTATTGAATTTAGGGTGCTTGGAATATGAAAGAAGCAATCTACTGTTGCAATTGGATACATTGTTCGGCCTTTGGAAGAGAAGTCAGGCTGGTAGGCTCTGTGGGAGCCAATATCTCTCACACTCATTCACATGCATGAGTGAATGAGATCGTGCAGACGACCAGTGAATGAGTGGGAAGAGCATTAACAGCAGAGCTCTGGGCAACACTGATGTTTAGAGTTGGGGTGGGGAGTGCCTTGTCCCGTGTCCCCTCACCCCATCCCCAGCTTTTCTCATACACCCAACCCCTGCCCTTTTGGGCCGTACCCCCAGCTTAGGAACCGGGCGTGCCTGACCCCATGGGGACATTACAGCAGTGATTATGGTCGAGTGGGTCTCCTTCAGACAGATCCAAGAGAGAATCTACATAGGCCAGTGTTCCCAGTATCGCTTTCTAACTGCCATCAAGGCGTGGCACTACTGGATGTAGAAAACAGGAGGCCAGGGATTGCCCCAGGTGCTGTCCACCGAGAAATAACTTAGTGTCATTCATTGTGATGGATTCTTGTGCCGCCCTTTTATTTCTTTTTTTTTTTTTTTCTGGTCAAAAATTTCTTGGGTATTTTATTTTTTATTTATTTATTTATTTTTAACATCTTTATTGGAGTATAATTGCTTTACAATGGTGTGTCAGCTTCTGCTCTACAACAAAGTGAATCAGTTATACATATACATATGTTCCCATATCTCTTCCTTCTTGCATCTCCCTCCCTCCCAGCCTCCCTATCCCACCCCTCTAGGTGGTCACAAAGCACCGAGCTGATCTCCCTGTGCTATGCGGCTGCTTCCCACTAGCTATCTATTTTATGTTTGATAGTGTATATATGTCCATGCCACTCTCTCACTTTGTCACAGCTTACCCTTCCCCCTCCCCATATCCTCAAGTCCATTCTCTAGTAGGTCTGTACCTTTGTTCCCATCTTACCACTAGGTTCTTCATGACCTTTTTTTTTTCCCTTAGATTCCATATATATGTGTTAGCATACTGTATTTGTTTTTCTCTTTCTGACTTACTTCACTCTGTATGACAGACTCTAACTCCATCCACCTCACTACAAATAACTCCATTTCATTTCTTTTTAAAATTTATTTATTATTTATTTATTTTTGGCTGTGCTGGGTCTTCGTTTCTGTGCAAGGGCTTTCTCCAATTGCGGCAAGTGGGGGCCACTCTTCATCGCGGTGCGCTGGCCTCTCACTATCGCGGCCTCTCCTGTTGCGGAGCACAGGCTCCAGACGCGCAGACTCAGTAGTTGTGGCTCACGGGCCCAGTTGCTCCGCGGCATGTGGGATCTTCCCAGACCAGGGCTCGAACCCGTGTCCCCTGCATTGGCAGGCAGATTCTCAACCACTGCACCACCAGGGAAGCCCCATTTCATTTCTTTTTATGGCTGAGTAATATTCCATTGTATATATGTGCCACATCTTCTTTATCCATTCTATCCTTCCTTTTATTTCTTTAATTGGGCTTTTTGCTGTCTTTTGTACATTAGAATTTCAGTTATACAAAGTGTTAAGAACTGTAACATTATATTTCCTGGAAGGAACGACTGATCCCTGTTTCTTGGAACAATGTAAGAAGACCTTTAGGACTAGTTTTACATTAGCATGCTGTGTCATCGTGATCTTTAAGTACCTGTGAAGGGGTGGTGTTATTCAGAAAGTTCTCTTGAACGTTTTAATCTCAAATTAGAAAAAAATACGCGCCCCCCCCATACGTAGCCGCCCACAGTTTTCCAGTTCGGGGGCTGTGGTCACGCCCTGCTGTTCACTCAGGAAATACCACCCCCTTCCCGTCCTCCGCCTCCTCCTGGTCCAGGGCCGAAGGGCATCTGGTGCTGAGCCCCGGGTTCCCTCTCTCGACAGCCGAAAAGCCAAGGACTCTTTTCCTCTTCAATTTTGTGGTTTGTATTGACCAGCCAGAACACTTTCAAGTTTTTATTTGTTTCTTCTAGAAGAGGTCATGGATTCTAAGTTATGGGATCTTTTTGTTGGAACACATCACACTTCCATCAAGAACATTAGCTTCCTATAACCTGGTGCGATTTCCCTTGTCAGATGACTATTGTGGATATTTTCTTTCTAGATAAATGGATATTGGGTCTTCCTTTTGTTTCTCCTCCTAAGACCGATGTATTTTGTTAGTGTTGCCTAGTGACTGTTTCCTGCAGTTCGGGTCCAGGATGTCTCTACAAATGGCAATTTTAAATGGCCGGGTTAGGTATTAATTCATGAAAGGTTTGATCAGTGGGGGTTTCTTCTCATTGACAAACGAGACATCTTTGCTGTGTCGGACATGTGACAGACAGCTGTGTTTAACTGGTATGCACATTTGGAGTCATTTTCTAATACGGGTGAAAGAAATTCTGATCTCGAAGTCGTATTTACACTTCGAAATGCACCTCATTCGCCCCGCGGCTGCGTGTAGGCATGAGCGATGGTATGCGGACGTACGGCCAGCACAAGAATTGGTTCTTAGGATGGTGTTTGGGAAACTGGAAGGAATAAAGAGACTTGTTATTTCTTATGGAATGCCACGGTGACAGCAAATAGAGTCACTGAAAACGCCACCACGTTCTTTAGGGAAATGCCCCTGTACTGAACTTGTAAAGCACACGGGATAGTTTTCAAGGATTACCCCAAGCAAAATGCTTCGGTTCATATCTCCAGTTATTCCTTTAAAAAAAAAAAAAAAAAAAGGCACCGCCAGGAGTATCAGGTCTTGCTGAGCTTCCTTAATAGTACTAGGTCAAGAAGTCGTCGTCATAGGGAAAAAAAACCCCATCCAAATTGTAAAGGTACTTTGTTTCAAAAATACATTTTATTTTAACTTGGGGCTTCTACGATGTACACCCAGCCATGTTCTAACGAGGATTTAAGGTGTTTTTACAGAAATACACATTATAATGAGAAGAAAATAAATAAGCAGAAAGCAGGACCAAGAGAACATGAGAGGAAGAAGCTGGAAGGAGATGAACCCATAAAACGTGTGTTCAGAGGGCTCACCTCACAGTGTCCACACAGTAAAAGCACCCCACTTGCTGGCTAGAAGCATTTTCATTCGGGGTCCCATCGTTTGAGAGAAGCTCTCTGTCAGCTTCTTCTGTGAGATTATGAATAGCCGTCAGGAAGGTCTCAGTGGTTGTTGATTCTCTCAGTCAGACCTTTAAGAAGCGCTAAGTAACGATTTGCCGGTTTGAGATGATGCTTCTCTTTAAGTATCCGAGATGTGCAGCTTTCTGCGTTGCCAGCTCAGTGGAGAACTATATTTTTTAACAGCAGAACTAGGGATGCTACTAATATCTCAGAAGAGGTGAGGGCTTGACAAGCGTGTTCACAGAAAGACCATCACCCACCTTCTCCAAGGACATGGCCACAAAAATGCCTGAGGATGAAGTTAAGACACACCTCAGACATTTGGATCTAGGCCAGTGTGGAGACAAAGGATGCCCAGGACCCCGACACTGTGGACAGAGCAGGACTTCAATGATTTCAGCTCAGAAAAAACTTTAAAGCTTGAGCAGTATAAGTTCCTCTGTACTCTTCTAGATAACCTCACAGGAAAGTCTGTGCCTAGGTGTGTGAATGAGTCCGTTCCCTTTATAGGGTTATTAACTGTAAGCCCATGAAATATTGTGACTCCTACAAAAATACTGACTTCAGTTTTAGAAAAGTTTTTAGGTGGCAGGACCAATTGCACACTTAGTAGTTAACTCTCCAATCTGCTACTTAACCAGGCATTTTAAGAAGAATTTTTAAAGGAGAATCCAGGACGCATCCCTGTCCTATGCATGGAACTGCTCTCCATGTTCATCAGACTTCCTGAGCAGGTGCAGGACTCCTGGTACCTGGGAGTTCAGGCTGATCTCATGCAGTTTAGTCATGGAAGGTCCTTAAAAACCATAACCCACCTTGGGTTTTTCTATTTCAGCGTGAGGGGTAGAGCGGGTATCAAATGAAAGTAATGGAGTGAAGCCCCAGCTCAAGACCATTCGCCCTTTGGGAGAAATTGAGAAATTTATCAGGAAGTTAACCTGCAACATTTGAGGTGGAATTTTAAAAGCTAATAGGTCTTAAATGTAAGGCCAGACACTATAAAACTCTTAGAGGAAAACAGAGGCAGAACACTCTATGACATAAATCACAGCAAGATCCTTTTTGACCCACCTCCTAGAGAAATGGAAATAAAAACAAAAATAAACAAATGGGACCTAATGAAACTTAAAAGCTTTTGCACAGCAAAGGAAACCATAAACAAGATGAAAAGGCAACCCTCAGAATGGGAGAAAATATTTGCAAATGAAGCAACTGACCAAGGATTCATCTCCAAAATATACAAGCAGCTCATGCAGCTCAATATCAAAAAAACAAACAACCCAATCCCAAAATGGGCAGAAGACCTAAATAGACATTTCTCCAAAGAAGATATACAGATTGCCAACAAACACATGAAAGAATGCTCAACATCATTAATCATTAGAGAAATGCAAATCAAAACTACAGTGAGGTATCACCTCACACAGGTCAGAATGGCCATCATCAAAAAATCTACAGACAATAAATGCTGGAGAGGGTGTGGAGAAAAGGGAACCCTCTTTCACTGTTGGTGGGAATGTAAATTGATACAGCCACTATGGAGAACAGTACGGAAGTTCCTTAAAAAACTAAAAATAGAACTACCATACGACCCAGCAATCCCACTACTGGGCATGTACCTTGAGAAAACCATAATTCAAAAAGAGTCGTGTACCACAACATTCACTGCAGTTCTATGTACAATAGCCAGGACATGGAAGCAACCTAAGTGTCCATCGACAGATGAATGGATAAAGAAGATGTGGCACATATATACAATGGAATATTACTCAGACATAAAAAGAAACGAAATTAAGTTATTTGTAGTAAGGTGGATGGAGTTAGAGTCTGTCATACAGAGTGAAGTAAGTCAGAAAGAGAAAAACAAATACAGTATGCTAACACATATATATGGAATCTAAGGGAAAAAAAAAAAAGGTCATGAAGAACCTAGTGGTAAGATGGGAACAAAGGCACAGACCTACTAGAGAATGGACTTGAGGATATGGGGAGGGGGAAGGGTAAGCTGTGACAAAGTGAGAGAGTAACATTGACATACATACACTACCAAATGTAAAATAGATAGCTAGTGGGAAGCAGCTGCATAGCACAGGGAGATCAGCTCGGTGCTTTGCGACCACCTAGAGGAGTGGGATAAGGAGGGTGGGAGGGAGACGCAAGAGGGAGGGGATATGGGGATATACGTATGCATATAGCTGATTCACTTTGTTATACAGCAGAAACTAACACAACATTGTAAAGCAATTATATTCCAATAAAGATGTTAAAAAAAAAAAAAAAAAAGCTAGTAGGTCTACCACCTGCGGGATTGAAATACTGTCTTCTTGCAGAAATTAGGAAAAAAATCCAACAGTCTAGATCTGGCCAGAGCAGATTATACCCACGTGGTAGAAAAATATAAATAAACTGATCCTGAATAAATTTCAAAGAACAGAGCAGTTTTTTGAAGAGCTTTGAAACAGGAAATAAACCCCAGATGCATTTATTTTCCTTGATTTTCTTTCCTGTTTCAAAAAATATTAATTTTGCTCTCTGCCAGGCACAGGGGTACGTGTTGGGAATCCAGTTGCGGGTAAAATCTGCTTACCTGAGAGGCTGGTATTACCATTACTCAAATCACAACACAAAGCAGCGTGAAATTGCCACCTTGGCAAGTGCAATGCAGAAGATATAAAAACGCGTTCTCTGAGACCTGGTCCTGGCGGCCGGGGGGTGGAGTCCTGAGGAAGGGGTGCTTGAGGAGAGATCTGAAGGCTGGGCGGGTGGAAGGGTCCAGGGTGTGAAGGTGGCTTGTGCAGACTTTGGCAGGAGGAAGCCTAGGGAGAGGAGCTGGAGGAAGGTTGTGTGATGGAGTATGGGGTCGGGGCAGTCCAGGGCGCACCGCGGGGGGAGCCAAAGAGGCAGGACCTCCCCCACCGTGATGATGGGGTCTGACCGCATCCTCAGTCTGGCCGTCTGTGCTCTCACTGCTGAGTCTGATAGCCAACTTCTGGTCTTCCCACATGGGTATATTCTCACGAAGAGTTTTTGAATGTAAAGACAGAAGTGAAAATACATTTGATAAAATCTCCGGGGTCACCTCCTTTGAATTTCACTTGACATCCTCCTGAGCCCCCAAGATCGCGGGCATCTTGCTGCCCTCAGTCCTTGTTAAGCCAGGAGGGAGCAGGCAGGACTGGCTTAGAGGCTCAACCTTCAGAGAAGGGGAAGCTGCGTCACTCAAGTCCCAAAGAACTTCCCAAAGTCCCTCAGCCCCGAACCTCCCAGTTCAACTCTGACCACCGATAAGGTCCGGGAAAGACAGTGGCGTTCTTGTGAGCACAAGAAAAAGCAGAATAATCTGAGTGTATAGTACTTTACTTTTTGCTTGCATAGAATGGTTTTAAGTTTTCCTGTCAATGAAAGAACGTTACAGCTGTTTGTTAGGGCAAAAGGCTGTACCTACTTTAAAAGCCATTTGTCTTCTGGATTCAGTTTGCCTAATTTCAGTTTTTCTGTGATTGTTATTTACTGCCATTTGCTAATGCAATTCATGCTTTAAAGATAAATGATAACCACAAAACTCAAAGAAATCACCATCTGAGGTTCAGGAGTCAGCAGAGACTAACATTCTCTAGAGGTTAAATGAGCTCTTGGGACGGCTGCAGTGAGGGGACCTCGTGCTGACCTGAGGG